>NC_134484.1:387553624-387913624 GCF_040206685.1 Ascaphus truei | reverse complement strand
ACCTGGGAAACCGCGTGGGCTGTGTGCAGAGAGAGATTATGCAGGGACTTGGCCGGGAAGTGGCATGAAAACCGTGGCCGCGCCCCCCTGTAATGTGACAGGCTCAGAGCTGATTCTGGGTCCTGACGTGCAGCTGAGTGACCCTCCTCTAATCTCCACCTGCAGGAAGGGTCACTGCACCCACCAATGGAACGCTAACCTGAGTGAAGGCGGAGCCGGATGTGAGCTTCCTCTCCTTCAGTTGCGCAAAGCTGGCGAGCAAAAGAGACTGTTGTGTTGTGTGTCTCCCTTACCCAGCGCAACTACTGACTGTGCCATGCCGGACTTTGATGTACACCCCTATCAACTTCCAGGAGGCTTCCTGGTAGTGAAGACGGGTGATCGAGAAGTCCTCCGGTGTCTATGCATGCAGTGTAGACTACAGGGCGGAGAAGCTAGTACGACGGCGAGGTGCCCTCAATGAGGAATCCACTATTTGTGGGCCGTTGGGCCATTTGTATCTGGGCACGCAGAGGCGGGAGGAACTACAGCCATGCTGACGGCAGTAGAACCGCCAAAAATCAAGAAAGAGAAGAGTGATCCCGGAGAATGGGGATCGCGAGAATGGGGATCGCTACTGATGGTGGCGCCAGAGAAAGAGGGCGTAGAGGCCTGTGACCGTAGTGGGAAACCGGAGCCTCGCTGTCGGTCCCCTGCGGAGGTACCCTTATCCTCATCGGCATCATCCTCGTCGGACGACGATCATGGGAGCAGTATATTGGTGGTGATGCGCCTACCGGCGGACCACTGCAGTGGTGCTGTGGAGGAAGAGAGGCTCACCTGTGATTTGGACCCGCTACAAATCGACATCCCTCGACAACAAGCGCTGGTGCGACCGGAGCAGCGGAAGAGTCCCATGGCTGTGGTGACTCCCAGTGCGGTGGAGGGACATCCGGAGACGGGACCGGAGGAAGAGGAAACCATTGCAAGCCGGCGGAGTGGTGAGGAACCTCCTTACTCCCCACAGGCTCCAATGGAGGCGGCCGTAGTGAAGGCCCCAACTAAGGCCCAAGCGGAGCCGAGAAGCATCACGGGACATTCGGTGCCTGACGTCAAGAAAGAGGAGGAAGTTCTGGGGTGGGACGATTCCACCCAAGATGGTGCCACCTCGCGAGAAGATGACGTCACTTCCAGGATATCCAGCGGAACCGACCGGGAGCATCCGGCAGCGGCGCTGAGCAGCAACCGCCTATCACAGCAGGATGTAGAATGATATCGGCAGGCTATGCGAGGCCGTGGAGGACAGCGGGTTGGTGATTCTGCTACACCCAAAGCTATGACAGGTCATGGCATCGCCAAACTGTTGATTTACCTACCAAAGAGTAAGAACACTTCCCAATTCCCTTTGCCCAGTGCCAAGGCCAATGCCCCTGCCCCTATCCCTACGATGTCACCTGTGGGGTCAAGCCAAGGGTGGTCTGGGGAGTTACGGGACACATCGGAGGCGCGGCCTGTGTCAGCCATGGACTGGGGGGACCGTATTCCTTCGGATGAGGGTCGGGAAAGGAGGTAGAACCATATGTAAAACCACCCAAGATGAATCCTACCATTTACAACCACATTGTCAGAGGGAGGCCTAAGCGTTATGGGGCCTCTACCCATTCTAGTGTCACATCTGGGGTCTCGTCTGGAGGGGACTCAAAAGGGCATGGGACTGCTCTGGTGGTGCGAAACCAATTACGGGAGCATAGTACCAAGTGGTGGGCTCCGTTGTATGAGGGTTATTCAGATTGGTTGGACCGCACTAGATTTATCCTCATGCAGGGAGAGGTGGTTGACCATTGGTGGGATGTGGTGGTGTACTCGGCTGAGGAAGGCCAGGAGGAGCTCATAAGGAGGTGGGATGAGATCCAAAAGGGGATAGTCATACCTAAAGGGTCCTCTATATTGTACAACGTCATCGCCCCTGTAGAACCATTGTCCTGGGTACTGCCAGGTAAAGCAGGGAACAAAAAGCTGGTGAGAATAAGCAGGGCTGAGAGAGCCATAGTGGCTAGATATAAACAGTGTCACGGATTTGTGTAGCCGTATGTTCCTGAACCCATAATGCAGGAAATTGAGGACAATTGGGATACCTGGTTAAGGGAAGCAGTGGAAGACTATCTTAAATCCAAGTGTAGTCGTTCTGAGTACCGCACAGAGGATAGGGTGTGTTATCTTATGCGTATTTGGAGTGTAGGCCGGAACACTTAGAAGCACAAGTTAGAATACAGACCAGAGAGCGGGCAGCCAAGATCATATTGTATTACTATTATCGATCACAACGGGCGAGAAGTAAAGAAACCTGATCCCAGGCGCTATTACTAAAGTGGATTCTCCTAGGGAGTAGTCCTAGCGATGGGAAGGTTGCATTGGAGGATGTTCTTTATACATTATGCACTTGTAATGTATTATGTAATTTTGTATTGTTGTATTGTTATATTTGCAGGTTGTTCATTTGAAGGAAGACCCAGCAAATTTAGAACCAAGTGGGGACCATTGGATCCACCAGAGGGAGATTGGAGCCCTGTGTAGTTTTGGGGAAACATGTCTTTCTCCTCCTGTGCAATAATCCCTGTTAAGGGCAGGTTTGCCAGGAGAAATCATGGGGTTTTTCCTCACCTCCTGTGCTGTGTATTGTTCAGTGAAAGAAGTGACATCAGGCTCTGTGTCCACAGGCGTGGTGCCTACTGAATCTATATAATATGCAGAACTTCCTTAATTTAGTCAGTGTGCCTCACCACCTGAGTGAGGTGAGTCTGTCCAGCAACCTGTCAGGGCTCTGGCAGTGTTTGTGGCCCTCCCTCAAGGGAGTGGTGTGGAAGACTATTCCTCTTACTTCATCAGGGAGTAAGGGAAGAACTAGACCTGCTTTCAGTGCCCTTGCCTGGGAGTGTACGGTCAGGGACCTCCTTTGGGTTGGCAACCTGAAATGAGCGGCTAGAAGACCGGCCGCTATGATGGGCGGCTGTCCATGTATGGTGACAATAAAGGATGCCAAAGAAAGAGATCGCTTCTGTCCTGATTGTGGGGTCATTTGGGAAGAAGGTGCACATAGAGGTTCTTTTCCAGAGACTCCTCCTTACTGCAATGGGGGTCTGGAAGAGATGAGGCGCTGTACCATGAGTGAGTATAATTCAGCAATACCTCATAAGCCAGTCCTGATGTTATCCCCCATACCATCGCGGGAGACTCAGGGATTCTGTACGCCAGCAGGTGCACCACACTTCACTTCATGTAACAGGGGTCAGTGTCCACATAGGGAGGGCAATATGAGATTGGCCCGGGCAAACACCGTTACATAAAATACTGAAGAAACAAGGACAATAGAATTCACAAAATACAAATGAATCAATGAATGGATTAAAATGAAAGTCGAAAGTTTTGCCTGCTTGTGACCGTTGCCGATGTGCCAGGTATAGTGATGAAGTCTGTAGCGTCTCTTCCAAGTGAGCCTGTGATCTTAAATGGAGATAAAGTGGATCTCAGCTTGCCGAATGAATACCGCGTTGTTTCTGCTGCTCAGCTGGGGAGCGTGTCCTGGGTGTTTGCCTCAGTCACAGCTTGCTTCCACGCTGCTTACTCCTGCGGCTGGATAATGCTGGCTGTCTCCTCTCAGGGCTCACAGAATATGATGTCAGGCTACCAGTCTCTAGCGTCTCAACCAGTATGACACTCAAGATCTATACCGCACATTGATGTTAGAACTGAAGTGGGGCTTACGTCCAAGTAGTTCAAGCTGGTGGTCTGGTTGCTAAGTTTCAGGGGGCACACGGGATTAGTGCACACTCTCCCAAATGAAACGTGACCCACTGGAAACTCCTCCTCCTATGCGTTTCGTCAATGGCAATGGCTTCGTCAGGGTTCAGGATTTTGCTTTTGCGCGCCTTCTGTGGCTGGATCGTCCATTTTTGCTCCTGGCAACTTCCTTAATTAGGACAGCCCTGTTAGCAGGAAGTTGCCTAACAAAGTTTCAGTTCATGCTGAGTACATGCAATGTGCTTTCCTATTGTCTTCACGTTACCAGACCCGGCTCACGTACCTCGACTAACTTTTGATTTCAACAGAAAGTGTGCTCGATAGCGCTCTGACAAACCCAGAAAATAATAATAATATATAATAATAACCACTAATAGTGTGCAATTATGTGAAAAAATGTAGTGCCACAATATAAATGACAATATACACAGTGAACTAAAGGTGCTCAAATGTGAATAAGAGACTTAAAAGACGCACTTCAACCCTTGGATAAAGACTGTTTCACTCGTCTTGCATGTTCTGTTATTCCAAAAGAACCAGAGGAGCGCATCTTGCAGCCATAAAAATTAAAATAAAAGACATCACATAGTACAGCAATGTCAAACACAGTGAATATCGTGCAGGGCTCACAAATGGCTACTCACATTAAAGCAGCCAAAAAAGAGCAGTCATCCAACTTAAAGGAGTGGATGTTTCCAATGGATATGCAGCAGCCACCAGCAAACAGTCTCCAAGAAAGAGAAAAAGACCATATAGTGTAGACAGTAATTATATTTGAAACAGTAAGTATACAAATGGAGGCTTACACTTAGGATGGCCAAAATAGGCGTAATCGAAAGCGGGTAACGGGTGCACAGTGAGTCGCGATCTCCAGGGCTCCTCATTGTCCTCCGCTTCACTGGAACACTTCCGCATCCACGCCGGGGGCTCACGTCACTTCCGGTGCGTCTGAGAACTCCGGAATCGATGGTGGGGTTGGATCCTCTGTGTTCCCTCTCTGGATACTATCTGACTAGACACTACGCATTTCGCAGCGAAAATATTCCCCTGTCCTATCCTATTTATTTATATATCACTTATACATCATATTGAAAGGATCCAGCGTTTGAGCGCCTTTGTCACTTTTATCTCTTTTCTCTTTAGTAGTTTTCACTGTAGTGTCATTAATCCTGTATTCTGCCTTTGGATTTTTTGACCCAAGTGCATGATTTAGCATTTTTGGGATTGAATTGTAGTTGCCACAGTTTTATCCATTCCTCTAATCTACCTACATTATTGTTATTTTGTTTATGCATACACTGTACTGTATGTTGCATATCTTTACAGTATGTCATCTGCACTCTTTTTTTTATTTTCCCCATTCCCACTCATCAAAGAGCGTAAATTACATTCAAACTTCAGCCACTTATATTCACTATCCCTTTATTTCTCTGTGTCTCTGCTTTGCTACCTGACATTCAGCAATACTAATTATAATATCAGTGTTTACCCATCTCTCCTTTGGATGCAAAAAGTAATTTGCTGCTTGAGGATTTTACCCAAGACACATATATATATTCCCCTGGTGTAATAGGAATTGTAAAGTATATTGAAATCATTTAACGGCATTCCCATGATAAGAGTATGCGGCTTTTCCTAATAATAATTAGTAGAGATGTGTGAATTATTCGCAGACATTCAATCTTTTTTTTTAACAAAGTTTAACATGCACGTGATTGAATCAAATGTTGAAACAATTGACTGGCAAATGTATGAAAAATTTGATGCATTCGTGAATGGACAAATTTAATGTTTCATAAAATTTGCCGATGCTAATGTTATAACTTTTGCAAAGAGGGTAGGGCGAAGTGAATATGGGGGCAGGTTCAGACACATTCGCCCAAAATGTACGATACCAAATTCTAAGTGGAATATTTGATCGCAAATTGCAAATTTTATTGAAAACACCACAAAGAATTTGCAAATCTAATTTGGACACATTCGTAAGTCTCTAAAATTAGAAAGTTTTTTTTTACATTCTTATGGTAATAAAAATTTAACATACATCTATAACATTGTATCTATGGCCACGTTCTTATCCAGAGGTTGCTCTAAGCCATGCGGAGCCGTGGGCTTGACAGCTTTGTGGTAGAAATATATATTTTTTTTAAATAAAGAATGGTAATATGTTGACAGCTGCTGAGAAACAGGCTTCCCTGGATCATACCTTCAGCCAAGGAACCTAAGGTCCTTGTTGCTAATGATAGAGCCATCTAAGTTCTTATCTCATGTACATTTTATCTACATTTTCAAGCTCTCATCACTTACCACCTTACTAAATTATCTGTTTGTAACCAAATGTCTTGTAATCCAGTTATACTTTATGTAACATCTCAAAATAGGCAGTGGAGAATTCTTTCATTAAAACTTGATATAAAGTGAATATTAAGTTAAGTTAAGAAGCATTGCATGTTATGCATGATGTTTTTAGATATTTTCTGTCATTTATTTATTTTCTGTAAAGTTTGTGTTGGAATATTAGACTTCCATAGATGTAGCACTGATGGTGTACAGTTCATGGGTATAGAAAAAAATAGTGGACAATATTAGAGCAGGGGACCAAGATCTTTATATTGGCAAAAGAGAGCAGTATTGGATATTTACACTTTAGAGCAAGTTCCCAAGAGGGTAAATCTAACTGGATATGGGTGCAGAAAATATTGCCTGATGAAGCACATTAGTGTGTGAAACGCGTAGTGGTATAGAGCAGAACCTGATGTCCTGTGAAGTTGCTGCTAACTGAGGTTGTGACCGAAAGAAACAGCAAGCAGTGAGTCATGTCTAACTGCGCAATACAGGACACGCGAACCCGGAAGTGGCAGACGGCGCCGATGAAGTTGGACTGTTTAAGAGATATACACTGGCCCAGATACGCTAAACACTGTTAGGCTATTTAAAGCGATATTGACCTAAATTAACATTAATAATACTTCTTATCCACTAAAGAGAATATGTTAACCCAGTTTTACTCATTTAAAAGACAAGCATGCATTTGTACCACAGTGATGATAGTGACCATGGTATGCAAAAAATTGTCTCCCATAAAATTGCATATCTGTTAAAGTCAGTTTAGTTAAAAACGCAGGGACATAACTTTACGTTCGTTGAGCCATACTTAAAGGGGACATTACTCCCATCCGTACCCTGAAAGAGGGAGAGGAAGAATGAGTTAGAGAGGGATTCCTGTTTTAATAGAGGAATCAATGTCACGTTATTGGAAGCTAACACAATGTTGTGCTAACTTAGCATGTTGTTAATTCTACTGATGTAGCGGCCGTTATTCGAACACATCTCGGCGCCGATTTTGAGTTCTCTGCTGTTTCCCACGCAGCATGAACGCGGCCAATCGCCTCAGGCACCCTCGTTTATCGCGGATGTTTTGTTTGAATTTCATGGATTCTATTTCTTTGTTTGCAATAAAATGGATGAATTGTAATGTGTACAGTACTGTGCTACAGTGCTACTGTGTCAATTTCCTGTTTTTAATAGCCAGAACACTAAAATTCGTTTTTCTGCTCTCGCCGCGCTCGCATCTTAGTGTGGGAAGGCTGGAATTCATCCCGCGGTTTCAAATCGGGATTCCGATGTACAAGACGCGTGAAGTGTTCGAATAACGGCCGCTACATCAGTATGCTAATGGCATATAGAACATCCGTCGTTTTTGCATAGAATTATACTTGCAGACAACATCGCATTATTTGCCCTGGTTTAACCAAGCTTAATGAATCTGGGTCTTGGTTGATTAACCCCTTTGCTGCCAGACATGTAAATATCTAATTATGTTGTCTGTGTGTAACATCAAAAGTGTCACATATAAAGTATCTGTGGAGTTAATACTGGAGTTAGAAGTGGAAGTGAAGACTACAAGAAGATCTGGACTCTGCACTATAACAACAACTCTGCAACTGTGAGAACTTGACTTTTTCTGAATGATCTGATCATTTATACTCTTCCTATCCTCCAGTACCTGGGAAGTCTCTCCTCCTGCATCTCACTATGCCCTCCCTATTGCTTTTTTTTGTTTGTTGTTTCCTCACTACTTTGTAAACTTTTAAATTCTCTCCAACATCCCACTCCCCTCCTATCCACATTTCTTCATCTCTCCTCCTCTCCACCTGTGTCCATACACTGCACCATTATTTATACACCTCTCTCCCAACAACTTCTTTACCCCTCAAAAAACAGCACCCCCACAAATCCTCTATTCACACTCTCTCTCTACTTACTGCTGGGGATAACTCTCCTAATCCTGAACCCAGCCATATAACACCTGCTCTCACCCACGCCTCCCTGCCACCTCTTCCCCTGCTACTGGTGTTAACCTATCTGATTTAATACTGACTAGCCTTAAAACTCGCCTCACAAATCAAGCATCCCAATAGCCTGCACTCATGGCTATTGTCCCACACCCACAGTCACTCCTACCAACCAATGGGCCAAGCACTGCCATCTACAGCACTTATTCCCTCACCTGCTAACTCTGTAAGTCTCCCATCATACCATTTAGATTGTAAGCTCTTCGGGGCAGGGATTTTCTTTCTTATTGTCTGATTTTGCTGCGCTTATTGTATTATTATTATTCCCTGTACTGTATTCTTTGTGAAGCGCCAAGTACACTTTTGGCGCTATATAAATAAAGATATACATACAGGTATTACATTTGTTTTTGTAAGCATGAACATGCTGCCATACACTTGTTTTAATTGGCTATGAATATTGTTGTCATTATATTCATTCAAGCTGATATTCTACATAAGATGGGGTACATGCAATATAAATGATATTGCACAACAGGTGTTGCAGATCAATACATTGCAGGCCTTGTTTACTGGAATGATAGTAGAATGTCTCCCTCGCTTTGATATGCTGTAACACAACAAATGAACAGTAGTTATTTTCCCCCTTGATATGATATTAAAGAGCACGCAGCAATGCTATGGCTCTCGTCAGACAAACACTAAAAGTTAATTACTTCTATTTTTCTGTGCACAGTGCACAAAATTAATTAATTTAGTTGAGTTTTCAAAATCTATTGAAACATAAGAATATTTTACTGCATGGCACTATAGTAATAGTAAAGGGAAATAAAATACAAGGTCTTGGTTACAGCAGAGACGATATTAAAACCTACTTCTAAATCAGCAAACGTAGATTGATCTATTGGATACATCTGCTCACCAGAATAGTTTCCTTTCCCTTAGTCGACAAATTGGTTAGCCTTCATGTCTTCAGACTGATGATTAAGCTGTTACTTAAATAGGTTGAGGAATATTAATATATTACCTCCCCATGCAAGAGTATTTTTATTTATGGAACACTATTTTTATCATTCAATCACAAATCATATCACAATCCTGTTCTGGAATCCTCCTCTAAAACATACAAGGATATCGTACGTTGTATAATTAAACCTGCGGTCAGGGATATACAGTAAGTTATGAACCTATACAGTAGTTCTGCTTTTCCAAACTTTTGTAACATTTGAGAGAGAACTTTTAAGCATTTTTTCTTATAAAAAAAAAAAAAAAAAAAAAAAATGATATGGAAAAGAAGGTCATGGAAAAAATAAAACCACTAAGGTTTTGATTTGAGCATAAAAAGAAGGCTCAATGTCGACTTCCCCATACAGCATAATGGAAAGCTGAGTGTTGCCATTTTCCATAAACTTTATCCCAGCTATAAATATTATAGTCCACGAAGGCACAATTACCACTGGGGTGTAGTTTTCCTTGGGGGAAGGCTGTTAGGAATTTCTTAATGTTGTTGTATTTTTCTCAGCACAAGGTTTCAACTGAATACAAAGACATTGATGGACTTGTGACCTTACTGTTCATTTTAGTTTATGATTGCTATTTTGCTTTTTCATTTTATTTTGGGGTGAGATGTATACATTTATTTTTTTGTAATGAAGGGCTGGAGATGTTTATTTTTTGTATTGTGATGATTTGTGGTAACTCCTCAATTTCCTGACACCTGGGGCTTTCACTAATATATTTTTTGGACGTTTTAAAGCACTGATCATCTGCTATACATTTTTTTGTTAACAATGTGCACATTTTTTTATTATCAACGGGGTGAGTTATTCTATGGAAGTTAAACTGTAACAGGAGTGATTCTGGAGGGACTCGGGCTATTACACTGCAGGGTGAAAGCCTGAGTCACTCCTACAAATTGCACTATCTGGCATCCATTTGTTGTTCTTAATACCATTTTTATATTGTAAAATAAGGGGACAGAGTGTACTGAATATTATTGAAAATACCCCTTTTGTTTACTATATGAATGATAAGGAGAAGGCCTGACACTTGTCTTTTCTCACATACAGGTGTGTTCTGTGTTATTTGCGGAGTAAATGTAATTGAATCTGTCTCTAAACTTCTTTGCAGTGGGGAATGTATTCTTAGTACCATAAGGGCCTGCAATATTTTGCAAAGGGCAGTCTGCCACTTGGAGTTAAAACTTGTACAGGTTTTCCTGCCAGTACAAGATGGGGTAATAAATAGATAAAAGTATTTATTTTTATCCATTTATGGACTTTACTGTTACTGTCAAACCCCACTATGTGAGTCTTTATATTGTCTAACAAAAACCCCCAGAACGTATTGTACTCAAGATCCAAGTCCACATGCACAAATGCTTCCCTGACATTATCCCTCCATACATCGTATACCTGATCAGCACCAAACCCTTTTCGGGGCTATCCCACACCTTCACATTCTCTTCTGTGCTATAACCATTTAGAGATGCACTAAACTGCCCCTTTTGACTCCTTCCTACTATCATCACATCTCACCCAGCTAACTTCATCATGACTTTAATGCCCTGATGCCAAAGGAAGTACATCATTTCTGCTAGCAGCCACTTAGGGGATTATTCATTAAACTGTGATAATGCCAATCGGGCGCTATTGCAACTCCCATAGAAGTCAATGGCATATTCCTTGCAAAACTGTCTCTTATAAGCACTATCATTGTTAATGAATAATCCCCATAGTTTCAACTATCTCTCTACCATAATACTTTGTATTTCTCCTCTTCTTGTTTTTAGATATTTCTTTCCTGCAAGTAGGTACCTTGTTACAGTTGTAACCACATTCACAGTATGCCATGGTGAGCTGTCATGTGATTTCAGCCTCACCCAGCATAGCACTGCACAGCATTAATTACACTTACCACAAACATGTGCATATAAAATCCTGTGCAGATTTTACTGGAAGATTTTCAATACAATCAGCTTGATGCCTGCATGGAAAAGCTTAAACGACTCGCATGTGCTATATAAATAGAGTAGCCCCTCAAACACACCTTCAGACAAGATGTGGAGAGACATCTGTGTATAAAACAGAGCTCACCGGACATACCTGGGATATATGCTAATAGGATATGCAAAATATGTTCTTCAGTAAATATTTTCTGGATTGTACAATAGTATAGTCATAATTAACGTTCAAGCCTGTAAGACAACATTGTAAAACTGGGTAAACTGACATTTCTGTCATAACAGCACTGAAGTACAGTAGGTACTTAGACAAGGAGAAGGAGAGATGCTAATGCTGATGTATTCTGGCCTGCTAAACAGATACACTTGGATCAAATATGTCTTTTATGGAATGAATGGGACAAAGTAATACATTCCTCAGTCATTGACCTTCCATAGTAGCAAAATGAAAACATTTTGTGACCTTACTCTGATGCTTAACAGAATAAAGAGATATGCACGATGTATTGCAGTATTTAGCTTTGCTGCTCTTCTTGAAACTTAACGGGTCACCCATCAGAGTAATATGTCCTCATCGTCACGGACCAATGACCAGAGTTCTGCAGAGCTGGGGACCATATCACCCTAGACCGCGCTTCGGTGGGGGGAAACACTTCTTAATGGGAGACCCTGCAGTGTTAATCCTTAGGTGCTGTGACCACAGCACCTGACAAAGAGTTTGTTTGGTCTTACTTCCAAAGTGTAAAGTATCTTGCACTGTTTTGGATTTTTCCTTGGCACACAGAGGTTGGTGTATATATGCATCTGTGCATTTTAAGATTTTGTATACTGCAACAATTTTTACTTCGGAATTAATTTTTACTTCAGCGTGGCCTAGCGCTCTGTCGCTAGTTCTACTCACAGTTTTCATGTCTGCCTGAAACACTGCAGCCCGGCAGCCACCCCTCGCAGTGGTCCCGGCACCATTGAGGGGCGACTCTTGGGCGCTGCATCAGCCAGCGGGAACCAAGCCTAACTGTGTTTGTGCGCTGTGAATACCTCATTAAGTAAATAATGAAGGTTTGTGGATCTGTGTCATTGCATATACCATTCAAGCAATTTCTATGGCCTTTGTGTTAAAAGCAAAATATATCAGTAGGATTTGTTGTATCTTATGTTCCTGCTCATATTGACTTTCTCACATATTTTTAGATATTATTTCTGCCTGTCTAAATTAACTTGTTATTATCACCGCTGTTTGAAAAGTCTGTTATTTAATAAGTGACACGGCCTGCTGTAAGATAAAAATAGACAGTAAAGCTAAAAAAATCCTGCAATGTCACCTTATGGGTAGTACCTGTCTTTCAGTGAGATCCAAGTTTACTGCTATTTCATATCTTCTCAATCTAGTCAGGTAGTTGTGATGAGCAAATTCAGCTTCCAGCTCTCTGATTTGTTCTTTTGTAAATGCTGTTCTTTCCTTCCGAGGTTTACTATTTACATCTGACTTGTAGTTTCCATCCTGGGAATCTGCAACAAATAAAACGTGTTTTACTCAATAGAATCATAAATAAATACATCATCAATTAATTTTATTTAATAAAAGTCAGAATAAAACATATGCCCTGGGTGACATCAGAAAAAAAACTGGTAGAATGTTTTCAATGATTGGAAAAAAAAGAAGTATGTATGTATGTATGCATGTATGTACATGTTTATTTACAGATTAAGCCTCCGGTTCTGTCTTGTCCTACTCGCGGCTCCCTTCCCCACACCCCCCCCGCGACAGATTTTTACGAGCAGTAGCGGGTGAATGCGCGCCGCGGGGAGGCACAAATTCCGCCACGAGCAGTCTGTGGACTGCCCATGGAGCGTCCCTGGACAGCGGGTCTGAACTGGAGACTTCATCTGTATATTGTGCTATCCATGTACATAGTGCTTCACAGCAGTAATTCACGTGACATAATTTCATTCCAGCTTTGGGAATACAACTTCATATGTTATTATGAAAAACGTATACTGTACATAGTTTATGTTCACTATTGTGTTCAATTACACAGTCTTGGTGCATATATATTTGTGTGTATATATATACACACGCACACACACTTATATATCACATATATTATTATGAATCAGGTGCTCAGTGTTAGCGTTTACACACTTTAGTTCTAATTTGTTAATGTATATAAACAATAGAAATTCATCTGAGTATAATATAAAAAGTGCTATTTTTTTTATTAGATACTGTACATTTTGAAATGACAACAGTATAAAATAGGAGTTCCATGGAGCATACTGTAACTGTGATTTTCCCATCTACAGGGACCTAAAATTAACTTTTAATTTGTTATAGTTTGTTGTAAAAAAAAAAAAAATATGGTTGCCAGTGCCATCAACAGAAAGCGCACATTATCAGGAGTTGATGATGTTAAAACTTCCTATTGGTGACTGGTAGTCATACTTGTAGTATCATGCCAAGGCTGACCTGACAGCCATAGTGTTCTCCTGGACATGTTTTCATGTACAGGAGATTTAAGGGTATTCTATCATCAACCCAGGGGGTCCCTAGATAAAGGAATAGGGGGATTGAACTCTGCCACCACTACCCCCCCCCCCTAGAGTCACTAAGGAGGGCACAAATAACCTTCTCCGCCAAAAAAATTAAGCAGCATGGATTTCTTTCCAAACCACTCATGACAATGGTTCATTTTTGTAACGCCAAACTTCTCGTTTGCTTTGTTTCTTAACTTGATATTACCAAAGGAAGGAAAAAAGCAGCATGATTTTGTGTAAACAGGCATACAAAGTTATCACTGAATACCATATTTCCTCGATTGTAAGACCCCTTCGATTGTAAGACGCACCATCGATTTGGACCTTACAATCGAGGAAAATTACTTTATCACTTACAATGTTTCAGGAGAGGTCCCATGTCAGCGGAGGATGAAGCGGGCGGTGGCGTTAGGGAGGTCCCACGTCTGCACATTGTTGAAGATGGACAGCGGGTGGGTGTGCGGTGGCAGGACAGGTCCAAAGTCTGCAGATGAATGAAGAAAAAAAAAACAGCGGGCATGCAGTGGGGTGCGGTGGCAGGAGATCATAATAGCAGGAGAGCTGAGCAGGAGCAGAGCGGCATAGGGGAACGGCTTGGGAGGTCCACACTGTAACCGGAAGTCAGACACGGTCAACTTCTGGTGTTACAGTGTGCACCTCCAAAGCCATTCCCCTATGCCGCTCTGCTCCTGCTATTATGATCTATTAGGTGCCTCCGCCACCGCACGCCCGCTGTCTTCTTATCTTCATTCACCTGCAGACGTGGGACAGGGACCTCTCCTGGCACCGCCGCCGCAGCACACTTCGTCCTCCGCTGACATGGGACCTCTCCTGAAACATGGTAAGTGAAAAGAGAGGGTTGGTACTGTTAATACATCGATTCTAAGACTCACCCCGATTTCAGACATGTGAAAATAAAAAAACAGGTGCATCTTAGAATTGAGGAAATAAGGTAATTTATCAATGCTATATTGTTATCAGAACGTTCAAACTAATTGACTGGACTGGTGAATCTATTGAGATGGATACATTGCATACTTGGAGAAAACATGAAATGATCAGAAACATAGGTTCTCCTTGCAAACAAAAGTTCATCAAAGGTAATCCTGACAAAAATCGACTTTAAGGTAAGCACATCATATGATATCGTATCAAATTGCTCTAATTTTTGGGAAGAAAATAAATATATAAATCTGCTGGTGGAAACTATTTTTGTTTTAAGGATTGTTATTGTATCAGGGAGATTTTACATTTGCTATTTTCACTCCCAACATTTTCTTTTTGTCTCATCCTAAATGTTTGTTGGGTTAATCCCTTCCAAATGAAGACAGTGACATCAACGGACTGGAAGAAATCCTTCATTTGCTGCTTCCTGACATATTGTTCTATACCAGGGAATAGAGGTTTTCAGTGGGACATTCCATTCCAAGCAAATGCAAGCAAGCAAAATACTACATTTAATCATTAGGTGACTTTTTTTGTTTTTCAATTTATTAAACGCTATTATTACTCTCTATGCTAACATTATCGCAAACATAATTACATAAGTCTAAACTCGATGGAATTAATCAAATGAAAGGTGCAAATCTCTGAAATAGTTTGCACCCTTTAGTGAATCTAGACCACACGGTTAAGTCGATTTCAATTAAATGGACCATCTTGCTTCGGTAGCAGAAGATATTGTTTCTTGGATAAAACAAATCTAAATGTAAATTACAAATTAAAAAATACTGCATGTTTTAAGTTACATTTTACGCATGTGTAGCCCTGGGTAGTTTTGGGCCTATAGGTCTGACCTCCTCCTGGCCGTGATACCTGGAAATGGCAGGTTTTCCAGGAGCAATCATGGGTTTTCCCCACACATGCAGTGCAGTGAGTCAGTGAAGGTAGTGTCATGAGGCCTTGTGTCCAATTAAAGACACAGGGGTGGTGCTTACTGGAGCTACTTACTGCATGGCACTTCTTGATTTAGTCAGTCTGTCCCTACCGTGAGAGGGGCAAGGTTACCAAGCTGTCAGGGCTCTGGCAGGCTTGAGGGCCTCCCTCCGGGGAGTGGTTAGGGAAACCTATACCTCCTATTCCACCAGGGGATAGCGGAAGAGCAAGAACCACTCTCGGTGCCCTTGGCTGGGAGTGTGTTCAGGGACATCCTGAAGGGGTCTTCAACTGCTGTGATTTTGGCTGCTGGATTAGGAAGAGAAAATAAAGTATCCTGTGCTTTTATAAAACACCTCATGCCTGAGACTGAAGTATATTGGGAGGAGGGGGACGTGTTCTTTTGCAGATACTTCACCCCATACAGCTAGGGGGTGCACGAGATGAAGGCGCTGCACCTGTGAGTAGAATTTGGGCATGACCCCAGAAGCCTATCCTGTTATTACCCTTTACCACCATGCGGGAGACTCAGGGCCCCCCTTTACCAGCAGGTATGCACCACACTGACAGATGTAACCAGAGAAACATTTCCCGTAGGAGACCCTATGTGAGCTTCGGTGGGGGAAACAGGGTTACACATGGATATATACGTGACAAATAAAACTTTTTACACATGCAATTACTTCAACCTCAATGGAATGTGTAAGCATTGTGACAAACGCCCCTCTTTTGTAGAGCTGACGTCTGTCTGGGATCTTCCCAACACAGTCTTCTAGGGTTAATTATACAAAAACAGGATCATACAAAGTATTATGCTGCTTAACTCAGGCTTCTGCCTGCTTTATTGTCATCCCAGTAAGGGACTGCATCTTTAACATGTGTAGGCAGGAGGCACTCAGCTATTAACCTTCAGCGGTTTACTCATATCAGTGTAATAGTATTTCCCACACTGTTACTTCAAGAAACAAAAACCAAATCATATAAACAAAATCCTATCCCATTCAGGGATCTAACTACACAGCAGAATCAGCCTCTCTAACTGCTGATGGGCCAACTAACCTGGTTCCCCAGCTTAAAACAATGCCCTCTCATTTAGGGTCACTAGATACAGCATACAGTCTTTTAGATACAGCAATAAACATTTGTTTGTCTTATGTGTTCGTGGCGGGAACTCGGTCCCAAGTGTCCAGGCAAATCCTATGGTACTGTGATACTTGAAGGGGGTGTCCTCCCCAAATTGGATGCAGGGGAGCAGTGAAACCCCCAGTCTCTAAGAAGAGAGACTGAAAAGCAACCCTCTTTGCTCTAAATACCTGTGCTAGTGATTAGGAAAGCAGGTGAGGGAGAACTAGACACATTGTAATCTGTGATCTGGATTTTCCATCCACCATCCTGAGTAAATGTGAAGCTGTGGAATGGATCATTTTGCACTATTCCTGCACTTTCTGACCTAAAACGGGGCAGAAAGCTGCCTAACATCTTTGGACTATGTCACAGCATATGTACGGTATGTTTGGGTTCATAACATGTTTACCCCATAGAGCAATACACAATACTGCAATATGTACAAATGAATGACAACATTACCCAGTTGCTATGGTACTTTCTTTATATTAATGTGATATTTTTTGTTCCAATCTTTAAATGATCAATTTCTTCAATTTCCTGTTTTTGTGCATGCATAGTACTGTACAGTAAATACAGTACAACCTGTATTTTTCTATTCTGAAGGCTTTCTTTCTATACTGGTATTTGCTCAGTTATTTTTTACATCTTACCTCTCCAAACATCTTGTTTTCTTTTAAATATAAAATGTAGTAAATCGCTAGTTTTTTTTATGTGTTTCTGGAAATATCCCTATTTAATATCCCTTCTGGGATATGGGCTGTGAGATACCATCCCATTCTGACCTTTAGGTCTTTTTTCACATCATATGAAGAAAGACCCTCATGTTTTCTCTCTAGTGGAAAAAGGGTTGGAGACCCAAAAAATGTTGGCAGGTTTCATATTAGTTTCCATCTGTTCTGCAGATGTTACAACTGACTCAAAAGTCTTGTTATGTTTTATAAGGACTCATTCCTGAATGCCCTATGATAGATGTTAAGTCTAAAATGTTTAGCCCTGGGGGGATCGGGGAGATGACCCTCAGTCCGCTCTCCAACTAAACATACATCTGGTATACTATATGCTAATACTTTATGTATATTAAATTATATGATTCAATGAAATACAAGGCCATGTTCTAAACACAATTTTGATCAATTTCCAATTTCACACTCGAGACTTACTTGGTTCACACACATTATTGTGGATTTGCAAAGAAATAGAAATATTTGTGTAAAAATTCGCTGGCCATACTTTGAGAAGTTCGCCCATCTCTAGTCGTGGGTTGACCATGATTGTGTCGATCACAATCACTTGGTTTTCTAAGGGGTGAATATATTATTATGTTCAAAATTATTATTAGGTATTTTTAGCATCCGTTCTAGGTTGGCTTGTCTATTTTACCTATGTTTATAGTCACCATCAGGTCCGCCATTAGGGGGAGAGTGCCAAAACATCTGTCCCGTGCCCTGGTGGCTGAGTGGGGCCCGCCAGGTTTGGCCTTACCGGAAGTAGGTAAGAAACGTCTGGGGTTTTTTCAGTGGCCGGCACCCTTAGTCTGCTGGGCGAGCAAAAGGTGAGCTTTCCCCCACCCCCCCACCTCATCAGGCTCCACTATTCCCACCCTTACAGACTCCCCAGGCCTCCACCTCGACATTGGGGCCTATGCAGTAAGCACCGATAAGCCACTTATCACCAGCTTATCACCAAAAAAGCCAACTGCTATTCAGTAAGCAGCGATAAGTAGGCGATATGAGACGTTTTCGGCAAATTCTTTTGCTGAGAAAAAAAATCGCCAATGCGCGATGTTGAGCCACTTTTCGGCACTTATCGCTAGTTTTGCAAACTCGCTCAATTCTAGTAGCCTCGATCAGCAGAAATCGGAGAGCCAATGCTTCTAAAGGTAAGATAAATATTGAATCTATGTACTTTTATTTTTACAGGTTTTTTTATTGGATTTTTTTTTTTAATATATATATTGTTTTTCATTGCCCATTGACTGCTAATGTATTAATCTGTGCCTGTTTAGGGTACAGATGAATACAGTGGTAGCCAATGCATTTTTGGTCAAATGCATTTTCTGCTATTGACTGTTATATTCTCTATTTCTGTTTATTGTTTAGATTAAATTGTTTTGAATTGTGATGGTTTGTGTATTTTATTTGGACAGATTGGTTAGTGTTTTTATTAAATGATGTACTTTGTTGGCTACTGGTTTTCATTTATGTGTTGCCTAGTGGTTGTTTTAATTGATTGTTGTGTTGGTTACTGGTTTTATGTATTAATATATTGTTTGGCTAGTGTATGATTTATGTAATATTTTGCCTAGTGGTTTTAATGGTTTTATTGAATGCCTAGTGGTTTTATTTCTTTAATTGATTGGCTAGAGGTTTTATTTAGGTAATTGATTGGCTAGTGCTTAAAATGTTTGATTTTGTGGGTTTAGGTGCTTGTTGTATATGTTTGATTATTGTGTATTTTGGACATTCATGCTTTTTTATTAGGGTGACCATTGACTGCTATAGTAGTTTATCATGCCCATATTATATGGGTACGATATACTACTATGCCACTCAATGGGTACAGGGTGGGTATAGTGGGTCTGGGGTGGATGTTTAGGCCTCCTTCGTGGGTAGCGGGGGAGGGTGGGATAACCCCTTAATTACTATAGCGGTTATTAACTGCTATGGTGATTAAAGGGTTAGGGGCCATTAGATTATAGTTGTATTCTTTCTGACAATGGAGGACATGGCCCTGAAGTATGCTGACGAGGAAGCCCTTCATAAAGGCAGGGGTAAGTAGAACGGTTTTATTTATTTCATTTATTCTGGCTAATGTTGTTTATTAATGGGCAAATGATCTATTATCCATATCTGGATAATAGTTATGTTGCCCCTGTGGGGCCCCCTGCCGGCCTATGTTATCAATCATGTGTTAAAATAAATAAATAATGGTTTTATGTGGGGGCACAGGGGTGGGTTGTGTATTGGTGCTTACTATATATTTGAATATAATTTTTTTTACTAGTGTACGTGAGCAGGGGTCTCCGGAGCAGAACTGTGTTAATTTCAGGTCCAGGGACCCCTGCTTCCTGAGATACAGGCCCTGTTGTGGGGTGCTGGTATTTCCTATGCATGTAAATTTCCTGTGTCATGTGACTGGGACATTTATATGCATAGGAGATACCGGCACCCCATAACGGGGCCTGTATCTCTGGAAGCAGGGGGTCCCAGGACCTGAAATTAACATGGTTCTGCTCCGGAGACTCCCTGCTCACGTACACTAGTAATAATATTTAAATTAAAAATTATTTATTTCCGGCGAGATTTGCGCAGAGAGGCAGCTCTCTCTCGAATCAACTCGCCGGGTGAGCCCTTTTCAGAGGTCAATCATCTCGACGCCGGCTACTCACCATTTTTGCAAATGTTGCTGTCACTGGTATTCGGGGCTTTCTGCATACTGTGATAGCAACGCTGTCAAAAATGGAGATTTAAAATCTCTGGCGATTTTTTCTATTGGACTTTACTGCATGAGACCCATAGCAATTTTCCGAATTACTCTGAGCCCAGAATACTTACTGTCTCTCTAGGGCAATACCGACTGACTCCCTCAGCCCCTAACTGACTCGAAAGAAAGAGGATAATTCAGGTACAGGCAGTCCTCGTTTTACAACGCTTCGCTTTACAACGAATGGCTTATCCAACACTGTGCAATGCATACCTATATTCATTTTTACAACGCCAAAATGGCTTATCCAACGCTCTTACAACGCTTTGCAACGTTGTGTATGTGTGTATATATACACATTCACATAAACAACGTTGCAAAGCGTCGTAAGAGTGTATATATATAATTTTATACTATATAATATTATATTATACTATATAATATATTATTTATTATGTTATATTATATATATAATACAGTATATACACTATATAATTTATGTGTGTGCTGCATATCTTATTGCCTGCATAAAATATTTGGTGTATTTTAGTGTTAAAAATGCCTTCAGGAGCGGAACCTTTCATTTAAACAGTGTTTCTATGGGAAAGGGTGTTTCGCTTTACAACGTTTCGCTTTACAACGACATTTTGAGTAACGCATTGTGTCGAATAACCGAGGACTGCCTGTACTGTGCTAAAGTCCACAAGCTAAGTGATGCAACAGCTGGTGCTCAATCATGGAAATGGCTATCCTGAATGACACACAAATATACTGATACTAAAGGAGATGAGTATGGTTTAACATACTTTCCAAAAAATCTATTTAATGAGCCGAAAAAGAAACCTTCATGTCATAGCCTTTATCAAGGGTAGGGGCCTTGTGTTGGGTGGGCCAATGGTGGGGGTATGGGTGAACCTGCTTCTTTCATTAGGTGATAACAATTGGCAATATTGGTGGGAAGTATCGGGGTTCAGTGAGTAGCACATCAATAATTAGCCGTTAGTTCTTCATTTCCATTCTCATTTGCTATACCAGTTTACAGATGCAGCCACGAGTATCCCAACACTTTTTGTGTTATCTAAAAATTTGAGGTAATCTCCCAGTAATGCTGCAACATTTCTGTGACATTTCTGCAGACAGACTAATGGCCCATCGGATTAACACAGCAGAATGTCACAGAAATGTTGCAGCATTACTGGGAGATGGCAAGTGTTTGGATACTCGTGGCTGCATTTGTAAATGTATATGTAGCCCTCTTACCTCCACCCTAAGTGAGATTGAGGTGGGTAGGTGTATCTGACTACTTATCAGTGTGGTGCTGTACCTGTTTGGCAACCAGGAGGGCTGAGCTTCCGCCACGGGGAACCTGGTGTGAATTACTCTTACTACTACTATATGGTGCAGCGCCTCCACCTGTGATGGCTCCCAGCAGAGCGGGAGTTGTTCCTCGCAGGACACATACCAATGAACACATACACTGGATGTAAAATAGCAACAGTCTTTTCTATACTGTCGCGGCCGAGTTTATTCTTACCTTTACCCGGTCTCGGCTGCGACAGATACCGGGCGCGCGCAGAGATGTCTCGCACGCGCGCCGGAGCCTCGGAGGATCGGTCCTCCGATCGAGGCACCCCCTCCCCTCTCCGGGTCCACCGGGTCCCCCGGAGCCCCCCACCACCATCCCCCACATTAGAGCAACCCAGGGCTCCCTCGGGGAGCCCTGGGCATGCGCGCCATGCGTGCACGCTCCCGATGATGCGTGACCGCACATCGATGACGCGCGGCACGCCAAGGGAAAAAAACGAGCAAGCCGGGAGACCTCCCGGCTTGCGGCTCGAGCCAAGTAAGAATAAAGTGTGCCGCCTGTGTATGCAGAATGTAACTTAACACATACATCAGCAATACACAACAAGATATATGTGCCACCCTCTGCCACTAGCTGGCAACTATAACCTTGCCCCTAACTGGGCTATAACCTCCTTAGCCCCTAACTGGGCTATACCTTTACACCCCCTTCCCAACCCCGTGTCCAAAGAGTCCAAGCCCACCCAAGTGTGTGAACAGGCCTGTCACATGTGAGGAGCAAGTTAAAGTTGGTGCACGTGTGGAAGGGTGTAAATACCTACCCAGGTGTCTCTACACCTGGGTGTCTTTGCAAAGGATCTACCGGCGCCGCTTGGTCCAGCGCTGATCTGTACCTCCGCGTGGATGGGGTCCAGCCGATTGTCCCACCATAAGGACAGTCTCTGTATCAGCAACACAGCTTACAGGAACATGCAGCAACACTATCACTGGCCCCTGCACTAGGAACTGCACAGGGTCTCTCTCTCTCCATACACTAATGAACTGCACAGGATCTGTCACTAGGTCCCTGCCTAGCACACAGATGAAAGGGCACAGGGTCCTTACCTAAGGGCCTGTCCCTATGAACACCCACCCTCACTAGTGGGGAGTCAGGGCCTCAACTCTAGCCTGGGGATTTCTGGCCTAGGGCATAAGCTCGCAGCTCTCTGCCCCCCTTCTTTCCCCCTCTGTGTCCTCAGCCTGACTGAACAATCACTGTCTGCACACAACATTGTATCTTCTTTGCAGCCTGAGAATCTGACAGCCTTAGTGGCTGTCTGACTACATGTGACAGGGATCATAGGGCATTCCCCAGAGGCTGCTGGGAGATGTAGTCCACTCAGGATCTCTTTCCTATGGGAACCGCGTGCGCGATCTCTCCTGCGCCTGTGCGAAGCTGTAATGGCCGCCGCTACGCTTAACTGCGCCTGCGCAACTTCCCAGAGCTCCTGCACACTTGTAATAGCCACCGCTACCCTTGCCAACAACTGCGCATTGCAAGAAGCTCGCCCCACAACCAAGATGGCGGCACCCACAGGGAGAAGTCGCTGTCCCCTTCCCCCACTGCCACAGGGGTAAGGCAGGGGGCAAAGGAAAATCAGGGAACCCGGGAGTGACCCACTTACATATAAATAATTAGGCAATGCATACTCATTTGCATGCTAATTAGCGGGCCAGGCATGTGCTTTTTTTGGGATGTAGGCCATCAAGCCATGGATTAAATATGATTTTTTTTACATTGTTTTTAAAATTTCTCTGTAGCATACCTACAGCTCTATTAACCAATCTATTAACTTTTGATAACAGGGCTGTAAGTCATTAAACACAGTAGAAAAAAAATCCTTAGCGTTCCATAACGCTTAAAGCTGCAGAACAAGCAATATCCTACATGTGTGTTCTATTTAATAAATCAATTCTCTACTATGACAAAACAACTCTGAATGACATTTTTAATGTATTATAATGTAACAAGCATTTTTGGTTTCTATACGAACCATTTTCAAAGTCACAACCCCTTCCTTTTCTAAAGCAGACTCTGGCACACTCCTTTTTGAGCCCTGCCATCTCTCTACCTGTGCACCAATTGTATCTAGTGACTGCCTGGTCACATGATCTTTCCCACAGAACTTTTTATTTTGGTCCTCTTGTGCTGCACTGATAGTCATTTAGTGAACCCGAGTCAAATCTTCGCCGATAGATCACAGGAGAATGGATCGATCGGCAACTTAGCTAATTACTTATCATTGTGTGCATTGTATTGATTCCCATATTAAAGGGGGGGAGGGGAAACAAAAAACGGCAGCTTGAACTACTGCACACTTAAACTTTCAATTGGGGTACTGACGTTGGGTCCAATATCCCAAACATTAGCGTGTTCCAGCGCATGGCTCATGGCGTTCGGTCTGGTGCTGGTGTCTAAGGGGGTGGTTAGGGGGGGTGGATAATGGAGGAAGGTGCCCCAGGAAGGGTTGTTATGCCACCAGAGGAGCTAGAGGGTAACCCCATGTTTGCTATTGAGGTTAATAAGAAATTGCTTAGACTTTTTGGAATGCAAGGGGGAGAGGTAGATAGTCTAGGAATACATTAACCCTTTAGTAGCCCAATAGCCATGGGTTGCCCATACAGGTGCAGCGGCCGTTATCCGAACATTTCACAAAGCCGTTTTTGTGAGCTCTGCAGTATTCTACGCGTCATTCGCGCTTTATTTTTCCGTGAACGCTGCTTTGAATGCCGCCAGTCACACCAGTCACACCTGTGTTTACCGCGGTTGATTTCCTTGAAATACCTGGATTCTGATTTCTTTGGGTGCAATTCTTTGCGTATCCGCCAGGTGGCAGGAAAGAAAGAATGAATGAATTGCAATGTGTATAGTACTGTGCTACTGTGTCAATTTGCAGGTGTTTAAAAACCAGATAAAAACCAAGTCTACAATAAAATACCACAGTGGTCCATTGTGAATCGACCTTGGTCCTTGAAGTCGTTATCAAATTTAGGCGTTTCATGCTAAATACCTCCAAGACACAATGCTGTGAGCTTTTTTCTACATTCTTATCCCTGCACAATTGTTGGCTGGACCGGACACCATCTGTACACCGCACACGTATAAAAAACCTGACTGTAGTTATGCATTTTTAATATGTTCTGCAATTAATGCTGCAACAGATAAGATGGCGACTGTATCAGAAATATATGAATATTTCATTTCAAACTATGATTTTTACAAATTTTCACCTGACATTTGTGAGTGAAAGCGTTCGGTAAGACAAACCTTAACTAGCGATTATTGTTTTTTTTCGTATTGCCCCTACTCCCGGAGGAGGGTATTGGTGTATGATCCCAGATTTTTACAGTATGTTTAATCATGGCCACTGCAAAAGGCAATAAAAGACCGGTTGAATTGCACTTAGATTTTTAGATTTTAAGAGAACAACTCGCGATCGCTCACTGTAAGGAATCCGTTCCTTTTTTTGGCTGGAGCTCACTCTTGCAGAGTTGGTGAGCTATCAGTCACACCCTCCCTCCCTTGGATTTCCAAGCACTGTTATCTGTGCTTGCAATCACTGATGCTCTGTCTCTCTGCTCTGGCATTGGAGGAATTCCCACACACCTCTATCTTGGGATTGGCTATCTGCCCTTCTTATACTGGCTTATCCCTTTGACTCATTGCTGAGCATAATCCCAAAGTACCTTTGATGTAACTGTGTTTGGCCACAAGTTTCTTTGTCTTAGCCTCTTAGTTCCTGGGGCCTGCTGCATTTCTCCATTGCAGAGGCAGTGTCCTGGTTCCTGTGCTGAAGCGCTGGATCCCCAGCGCAATCCTTCAGCTTCCTGATTCCTGAGGCCTGCTGCTTTCTCTCTCTGCCGAGGTCAGGTTCCTGGGGCCTGTTGTATATCTCCATTGCAGAGGCCGTGTCCTGGTTCCTGTGCTGAAGCGCTGGATCTCCAGCCTTAACCTTCAGCTTCCTGATTCCTGAGGCCTGCTGCATTTCTGCCTTGCAGAGGCCTTCGTTATGGGCCGCTCCCGCTCCTCGCGAAGAGGCCATTCCCGCAGTGCTGCTGCTATGCTGAAGCGCTGCATACCTGATTCCTTGTTGCCGAACTATAGCCTGGATATCGACTACTCTACCGTCTCCAACCCTGACCCTTCTACGATTGACTACGGACTGCGCAACCCTGAACCGGCTTTGTGGTCTATGGTTGGTGTATTCACATCCCCACCTTAGCCCCGCGGTCCGGTCACAGTTGGTGGCGAGCCCGTCCGTTACACCCACTTGTGTTTCTTGATGGTATTGCAGACAATGCTAAAATGCCATTTTCTACACCCGATAAAAACACTAGTAAACTCTCATCTTAATGCCAAAAGTTTGAAGAAATCATGCGGCACGACCTGGTTATGCCCAGGAATACAAATCGTGAAATGTTCGGATAACGGCTGCTGCATCTGTAACTAATTAACCACTTGGGCTACTAAGGAATATTATTTCAGAATGCTTTAGCTTATCTTCCATATATGTATATAGTGGGCATCATATACAGTACATAGGCAAAATGCATTAATTTTTGGTGGTAGAAGGATATCACCAGGTTTCAGAATTTAGGGATTAGCATACAAATTAGTAAATTGGGATTATTAACTAATTGTTATGTTAATTTCTGATACATTTAACACATGCATAAATGATGTGTTATTTTATGTAGTAACCGTTTAGTGGATTACCTGTTACAAATAACTAATATATATTTTCTACTTTTTACTTTTGGACTTTAGTGAATCTCCCCCTTAGTACTTTGTCTATAAAAAATAAGGAACATTTTTCTTTAGTATAATAAACTTTTATGCATTTTACTGTATCTGTGCATTCAAAATTCAATGTTGTGCTTTAAATGAAACCAGAATAGAACAAAGTCTGCTGTAGTTTTTAAAACCTTCCTAAATATAGGAAAGAATTTTGATTGTTGAAATGGAAAATACAAGTTTGCAGATTCCATTGCCAAGTTATCATGTACAGAGCATGATGTGCAGGGTTGTCTCCGTACCGTATACATGTCAAGAAAATCTGAATGTCTCAAATTAAATAGTAGTAAGTGAATTTGAAAAAAAAGTAGGTAATTTACTCAGGTACAAGTAGTCTCACAAAGACTGTGATGGTAGGGGCAGAGGAGCACAGTATATTAAAGTTTAAGCCCGCTTGTTGCCCCTACCAGTCAAGATGGCAACCCAGGTACAGGGTCAGAATGGCCATATCTTGTCTACCAAATAGTTGTTCGCCCTGCTATAATAGATAACTGGAGGATAGCGATCTGTAGCATGGTTGCTGGGTGAGATAATCAGTTGTTTAATGACATTATGTTTTTTTTTTTATGGGGAGTGACTCATTGAATGCTTGGGCCACTATCACAAGTTTAGTGACTTGCCTTTGTGTGGGGCAATGTGAAGTGTCTGGGACAATGAGGACGTGGGGAAGGATAAGCCCTCCTGCTGGTGATCTACACATTCTAATAGCAGAGCATGGGGTATGCCCCTGAGGGAGGTATGGAACTGTATTTGGGAATTGGGGCCTGGGTGCTAGCTCTTTTGGTTCTATTCCCATCGGTTAGTTCCAATTTTCCACTCTCACCAAGTCCCAACTTAGAGGCTATCCTTAGGTATTGTCACTGCCCACGGCCCAATTGGTCCGTCTGTCCTAGTCCATGACTCCTGATTAGTTCAGCGTATAACAGGTCTACGCTGATTGGTTAGCACCCTTTCCTCCATGATTTCAGAGCTGATCAGGGCTTCACAGATGTTCATGGTTGGTCTCGGTGTCTAGAGGCCAACTGGAAATTGAACTGTGGACTAGATGCGGGCATTCCTTGTGTAGCCCCTTTTCTCCATACTAAAGGAACCACCTGTTTGGTTACCAGAAGGCCTGAGCCTCCACCTCTGGGAGCCTGGGGTGTCACTAGGTCACCTCGGTGCAGCACTTCCACCTGAGAGGGATCCCTGCATAGCGGGATAAGCCCCTCACAGCAACCAATACTGACAGTAATCACACACGTAGGTGTAAAAGGTGAAAAAAGGTGAAAAATACACCCAGTGAGAGTCCCCAAAGTACAACGGTGCTTTCCCCAATGTCCAGGCCACCCAAAGTGTATGGAGTAGCGCTTCCCCTTGAACTGTTGGTGCACAGAAGAGGTACCTGCCCGGCTACTCCAATACCCGGGTGATACCGAATTACAATCAAGGATCCACTGATCCAGCAACATCGTCATGCACGAAGGCGTCCGCCACTGCGTGGGGTGAACTCCCGCTGGAGGATATCACCTTTAAGAGTCTATTAAACATAGGTGGTCTGGTCCCAGACCACAGGTCGTAATCACTGTGTGGCATCTCACTGGTGCTAGATACTATCTATAGGCAGCTACTGGGGGAAATGTCCCTAGCTAGGGGCTTTCCCTGTAGAAACCACAATCGGATATGAGTCGGGGCCTAGCTGGGGCCTAAAGGGAGGTATCTGGCCTAGTCTGGGAGCCACTTGCCCCCAGACACTACCTTACCCCTCTGCATCCCTGCTCCGACTGGCCCTCATGCTCCAAGCGCGCCAAATGTATCTCTTTCCCCTCTGAGGATGCGGGGAGCCCTATTGGCTGTGCTGCGTCTTGTGAGTACCTGCCCCTTGGGCTGCTGAGATTTGTAGTTCCCTCTAGGATCCTGTATCTATTGGCCGCTGCAACTATGCCCTTCTGTGCATGCGTCGGGTCTCGTGCATGCGCGATGACAACCAAGATGGCGGTGCCCTCCCATGTGCACCACCCCGGAGCCCCAGCGACCCAGTCGCACCTCCGACCGCTGCCCGCAGCTTCCTGAGCAACCCGGCACTTGCCGGGTGCCCACATGCCCCGCCGGCGACACGCGCGTGCTTCCGCAGCCACAACTTGTACGAGGGGACCAGAGGTGGAACCTGGCTACACTTGTCTTGAAATTATAGTGCAAAACTAAACATCTCCCGGAGACCTTTGACTGCTTTATTGAAACATACCTCAATCTTTCATAATTGAGAAAAGCTCTATCGTAATTGGAGAAAAAAATATGTTTTTATGACATTGATTGTTAAACAGAATCTGGGGAAAACATTTAAAACATAGAAAGAGAATTCTCATTTAACAACTTTGTTGTTCTCATAGTCGCCATCATTCATATTTCCCTTTATTTTAGGCATTTAGAATCCTCGATAACACTCTATTTACAGTAGGGAAGGTTTGAGTGCTGTTTCTTATATAATAAGAATAAGTTTGCAAAATGTGTACCCTAAAATTTTTTAAGAATTATCTTTGCATCTAATGCTCCAACACCAAGCGGCCTGTGTACTAAGCATCACAAATATCAAAATGGGCACTCTCAAATGTCGTACTGATGTACTCTAACATAATTACCTTATGTTTCTCAATGTGCGCCTTAAGTATCAAAAAGTATCAAAAATCATTTTTGTGAGATATTTGGACACGTATGAATGTCATGTGTATGCCCCTCAGATATATATGGCATGTACTAAAAATGTTTTATCCATGCGCCTAAAAAAATAGTTAAACCTGAGTAAAAATCGTCCGGCAAGTTGAACCTGCTATAATCCCCTAAAGAGTCTGTTATATTATTAGCGCAGAATTATGTTGCCAAGTACTGTATCAACCAAAATGTATGTGACGCAGCAAGGATGTTAAATTATATACTGTAGGTTAAACAAAATGTAATGCTCCCTGGACATTTCCCACAGGGTACGCCCCAACAGTCTCTCTCAATCCTGATGAAGGGTATCCACGCTCCCTGGAACAATTCCCACAGGGTACCTCTCAAAATAGTCTCTGTGTTCGGTAAGGGTCTAGGAAACCCACTCCCTGGTGTAGCTTCAGAGAGGTTCCCCCCTACCTTAACTCAAAATGGGTGGCCTTTGGTGATCCTTCAGGCTCTTCTCATGGTGTCAGCGCCTCCAGTCATAGCAGGCTCCAGGTATACTGGAGACAGACCCCACGAAGACAGTCTTCTCTCATACCTCTAACCAATAGACTATAACTTAGGCAGAGGTATATAAAACAGGATCCTTTATTGAGGCAGCCACTGCAGTTGTTATTACAGTGAATGCATAGATTCTTTAGGATAGGTCCCAGACCCCTGGATGGTACCGGCCTTCTTGCAGTCTTGAGGCCTTGTGCTCTGTGCAGATCTTTGACTGCAGTCAGCCCCAAGAAGGAGAGACTAGAACTGCATGTTTCAACCCCAGGAGGGGGAGACCTCAACTGCATGTCTCTACACCAGGATGGGGAGACCTCAACTGACTATAATTTAGAACACTTCCTCTCTAAAGCACAGAGGGGTAGGGCACAAGGTGTGCACCATGATTGGCTGTACACAGACCCAATTCACCTCAACCCATGTCACTCAGAGAGGTAGCATGAGGGGGGGGGGGTTAAACCCCACAGGATAGCCTGTCACTGCCTCTAGCTACTAGGACTTACGTGACAGGAGGCAGAAAGTATAGCCTGGACCAGCCATAGCTACATATATAATATTGTACTAATACTTTACATTTACTAGTACTAGAATTAAATGTAAAAAGGCACATCATTCTCAATTCTTTAAATGCTATCAATCGGGTAGTCAACATGCATCAAACTTAATTTCAAACAACAACCTTGCATCATATCAATGATGTCACATGATGACATTCATACACAACGCACATTTAATGAAGGTACTGTATGTACTACTTTTTAGCACAACATTTTTGACACAGTGTGTATTTTTATATATGATTTTAGTACATAGGCCCCCATATGTATGAAATGATTGGATTTTTTCTTGACACAAATATGTTAGCCCATAGATCTGGCAGCTAACACATTTCTTTTTATTGACAAAGAAAACAAGATGGAAAAAAAAAAAAAAAGGCCAGAGAATCAAAATTACACTGTAATTTGTGCTTCAAAAGTCCCCTTTTTCTTTCCTTTTCCACATAAACTCAAAATGCTGCTGTAACTCAGGATAAACGGTGGAGACAACAATAGACAAAGAAGCTCTAATGCTACATCCATTAAGACAAATGATTTAGTTCCGATCTGTTTTTTCTATTTTTATTCTTCTCATAATTATGGGTCATTTAGTTCAATCCATCGGCCAAAACATTTCAAGCCTGCAACCATATCAAGGTTTACTCTATCAGCAGGTCCTACACTACACAATATATACAGTGTATTTTGTATTTCTTCCACTGGAAAGAGAAAAGAGGAATCAAAACAATAATATAGCCAATAGCATGGGATGCTTGACATACATGTTTTTATTAAGGGGTTAAAACTTAGAAGCTCTATATGTTCTATGTGTGAGCTATAGTGTGTTACAAACTGGTTAAAAATAAGTGTCCTGGGGGGCGTGGCTTGGAGCTCAGACAAGATGGACGTGTAGTGCTTAAGCTCCTGAATAGCAAAACCACAAGCTTTATCCATCACAGGGCATCGTCGCTCTAATTACCAAAAAAGACACAGATTTAGAGTGTAGTAGAGCTGGGGATCACCACAAACTGAGACTTGAACAAATCGGACTATATTTGGGGAAATTACCCACTTATGGGGCCTAGATGGTGTGGCTGCTTGTAAACCTACTGTAGGCCGAAGAGACACGAGGCCCTGCAGTATCATACGGATAAACAGGCACTCAATAAAACCACAAAATCAGACACCCACTTACAGATGCAAAGTACAACATATTTGACTTTATCACAGAGCAGAAGAGTATAAGAACAGAGCTGAAAAAAACGTGAGTTGGATTCTGCCCCTCTCCTCCTGAGGCCCTGGAGAATACACAGGCGAGCTGACTCGCAGATCTGTCCCCCCAACCCCCCTTCAAACAATTAAATTGGAACCTGGTCTGCCTCCCACGCCTGTCAACCCAAATTAGGAAAATCTCTCTTTCTGGACACCCCTCCTCCCACGGGTCTCGGCTGTGGCAGAGCTGTCAACTGCCAAGCCGAGCCTGTATCCCTATTCCCGAGCGCTGCACACCCCTGTCACTCGGCGCCATTTCACATAGGGGTCTCACGGGTGCTGCGAGCTGTACCCACACCTGAGCCTCGGTCCCCCTGGGCCTGATCGCCCTTCCTCACGAGGGCTGCAGCCTGTCCCCCGCCTGAGCCTATCTCCCCCTGCACGCTCTGGAGGAAGAAGTGAGGGAGTAGCCAGCAGACTATCAGCCGGGCATGGCTTCTAAAATGGCTGCCATAGCTCTGTGAGGGAGAGAGAGCCAAGTACCGGACATACCTTCCCCAGACCAGAGGTCCGTCAGAGCGCGCCTTCCTGCTCCGTGGTCCTGCGCTCCCCCCCCCCCCCCTACACACCTCCTGCCGTCCCTACTGGGGACTGAGGCTACTGGTGGGGCCTGCGGTGGTGGCGGAGGGCTCGGGTGCGACGGGAGGATAATCAACATGGCTGCCATGGCGCTGTAGCTGCACGCAGCACTTACCTCTCCCGGCCGGCAGAAAATCTGACTAGCGCGCCTTACCGCTGCTCCCCCCTGCCTCCCTGTGCTCCCCTGCCTCCCTGTGCTGCCATCGATCTGCCTGCTCTGTTGCGGTGTGGAGGGGGGCTGAGAACAGCTGCTACAGCAGGATCGGAGCTGCCTGGATCTCTGCGTTCCAGCCTGCGTGTCACCGAAATCCAAGATGGCCGCCGCAGGCTGGATTTAAAGGTATATCACCCCCCAGGCACTTAAATAAATAAAAAACACCAAAACACAAAAACCAACCAGCCTGGGTAACACACAAGCATAAAGCACTGAAAAGCTGAAAAACAGGGCTCTGAGTTGTATTCCAACACACTTTCTCCCCATCCCTAATCTTCACAATAAAAAAATAAATATATATATACAGCCACTGTGCTGAAAAACCTCCCCTGCCGTTGGAGCTCCCCAATGTATGGCTACCTACGTTTAAAAAATAAAGAAATACCGCAGTCATAGTCAGAGCCTACGCACGAACCGGCCGGCTATTTAACAACATCATGAAAATTGACAGATAAAGCAACCAAAGCTAATAACTAAATCCCACCTGCACGGCTATAGCTGGTGGGGTACGTCCCTGAGCAACGTAAGTGAGAACTACCAAAATAAGAGTAATCAACACCACAATGTCCCTCGGTGGTGCGCACGTGGCGCAGCCCACAATGGCCTGAAGCGGGCTCCATGAGGCGGCGGGCTTACCAAAGCATCTAACAAATCAAAAGAAGTAGGAAACGCATAGACTGGAGGCGTTGGATATAGTACTCCCCAGAATGGCTCCGAAAAAAGCAACCCCGCAAGACTTCTTCAAGACAAAGGAGAAAAGCAAAGCGGGCAGATCAGAAAGCAGAGCGCCATCTCCCACTCAGTCAGACACTGAACATGAACCTGAGGTATGTGAACAAACATCAACCAAAAAAGACATTGAGAACTTATATGCAAGCCTAAAAACCTTACTCCACCAAGAGCTCCAAAGCGCTCTCAAAGACCTCAGAACAGAGGTCAGCTCTATAGGAGAACGCACTGATACACTGGAACATAAAGTGGATGAAACCATTAACAACCAGACTACTATGGATATGGAGATCCTGGCCCTAAGAGCCAGAATGGCTGCCGTGGAGGAAAAACAGGAGGATCAAGAAAACAGGGCAAGAAGGAACAACCTCAGGTTCAAAAACATTCCAGAGACAGTCACAGATCTGGAGAGAGCAACAACTGAATGGCTACAGACCCTTCTCCCGGAAACACCCCCAGCACTACTGATCCTGGACAGGATACATAGAGCTCTCAGACCGCGACCACAAGCCGGAGATAGAGCTCGAGATGTAGTGGTGAGGATGCACTACTTTAAAACTAAAGAGGCAATTTTTAACCTGGCACGGGAAAAAGGAGGGCTGAAATGGGGAGATGTGACGATAGACGTGTACAACGACCTAGCCCCATTAACGCTGTTGAAGAGGATGGCTCTGAGACATATCACAAAAGTCCTGAGAGACAACGAAATCCGATACAAGTGGGGGTTCCCATTCCGCCTCATCGCCACCAGGAATGGAACGCAAGCCTACATGAAGGATCCAGAGGAGGGAGTGGACTTCCTAGAAAGACTGGGATTGCAACCACCAGACTCCATGTCCAGCGAAGAACGCAGACCGCCTCCTGTCAGACCCGTATGGAAAGAAGTGGGCAGAGGAGCCACTCCACATAGAAGAAATCCAAAGGATCCCCAGAAATCTTAAATTTTAGGTCTATGCAAAACCTGCTAAAGTGGAGAAGACCCGTAAATCCCGACATAAGGAACTATGCCCAAATGATAGACTAAGATGTGTTACATAGATCCAGATAAGAAATAAGTAGGGGCCAACATCATTCCCTCCCCCATGCTTGAGCAGGTAATCCGTAAGGTAGAAGTAGAAGTACTGGTGACAGTACGCAGAATACATGTAGTTATGCAAAAATACATAAATGAAAAAGCAAAAATGTATGTTGTAGACAAGATAGGGGAAATGTATGAACCCGGCTGTTGAATCATGCCTGCTCGATATACAGCTGGTCACAATGGTATAGAGGTACACACCTGGCAAGGAAGATCTACTATATTAAATATTAAATAAAAAATAAACAAAACGGGATAGAAATGTTAACTGATAAAAAAAAAAAAAAAAAAAAAGTTGATTTGTTGAGCGGGCCCGCCGCCTGGGGCCGCAGTACGGCCATTACACACCCAAGGTTATGGGTGTGAGATTAGCGCTACAGCGCAACCGCAGAGAAAGTTCGTTCACGTCCAGTGAACACACAAATCCAGGCTATGTTAGTCACCTGGATTATCCTATATATGTTGTTTTATTTTTGATGTTTACATGTTTGAATGTTGTCATTACTGTACGAGGTGCAGGGATACCCTCCAGGCCGACCCTCAAGGGAAACCAGAAAATGAATCCACTAGAGAAGAAGACCTCACACCCAGGTAAAAAAAAATGACACTAACACTAATATCACATAACACCAAGGGATTGAACAATGTAGTAAAAAGGAAGCTAGCCATGACGGAATATAAAAGACTATCAGGGGACATAATATTCCTACAAGAAACGCACTTCACTGCTGGCTCCACCCCCACGTATTGGGACAAATTATACCCCCAGATATACACAGCTTCGGCAAAGGACGAAAAGAAAAGAGGGGTGGCCATACTCCTAGCAAGGAACTCTCCATTTAAGGTAGACAGGGTAAGAAGGGACCCAGAAGGACGGTACCTAATAATCACGGGGAGCATAGAAGATACACAAATAACCCTAGTTAATGTGTACGCACCAAATGAAAATAAGAGAATATTTTTCACAAAATTGTTTCGGCTGCTGGGCACAACCTCCCGGGGCCGCCTGGTCATGGCGGGAGATTTTAATATAGCCTTAAATGAAAAACAAGACAGATCTAAACCTGCCCTAGCTAAGACAACGGCTGCCCGAAAGGGGGAGAGAAAAACCCTAAGAGAGGGACTTAAAGAGTTTGATTTAAGGGATGCATGGAAGGAGATGAATCCGCAGAAAAGGGACTTCTCTTTCTACTCAGCCCCCCACAAAGTATACACACGGATAGACTACATATTTGTAGATTCCTTACTGATCCCAAAGATTACAAAGGCTACAATACACCCTATTACTTGGTCAGATCATGGTCCAGTTGAAGTGCACATTGACGACATACACAAGAAACCAAGTAAAGGGACATGGAGACTAAACGAGTCTCTATTAAAGATGCCAGAAGTCATAGTTGAGATCAGTAACGAGGCCTCCAACTACTTCCGAATAAACGAAGGTAGCGTGAACTCACCCTATATCCTTTGGGAGGCCCATAAGGCAGTGGTGAGAGGAAAACTTATCAGCGTCGCATCGCATAGAAAGAGGGAGAGACAGAAACAAACAACAAGCCTGCAAGAAAAGATAAAGACCCTAGAGGAGGCACATAAAGTAAATCATAGCATAGCCATGGAGACCGAATTGCGGGACCTCAGAGGGAAACTAAATTTACTACTTACTGATAAAGCTGAAAAGGCCATAGCTTGGACAAAACAAAAATTCTACGAGAAGGCCAATAAGGCTGACACAATGATGGCCACAAAATTGAGGAAGGATAGAATGCAATCTAGAATACATAGCATTAGAAGAAAAGATGGGGTGTGCACAACAAACCCACAGACAATAGCTAATGAATTCACCACATATTACAAAGAGCTATACAATGGAGATAAAGTAGATAAAGGGAACACCACCAAGAAAAGACAGAGAGCTTTTCTCAGAAAAATAAATTTGCCTAAACTCACAGAACAGGATATAACAACACTATCCCAGCCAATTACGTCGACAGAGGTTTTAGAAACAATAACGGGGTTGAAGAACTCCAAGGCCCCGGGACCAGATGGTCTATCCAATATTTACTATAAAAAATTGGCCCACATATTAGCTCCCCAATTACTAAAGATATTTAACAAAGCTCTTGAGGGAGAACAGTTTCCTCAAACGATGCTGGAATCAAAAATAATATTAATACATAAAGAGGGAAAAGACCCCACCCAATGCAAAAGCTACAGACCGATATCCTTGATCAATAACGATCTCAAAATATTTTCCAAAATATTGGCCACAAGATTAAATACGTATCTTCCGCAACTGATAGACGCAGATCAGGCTGGATTCATACGAGGTCGCCAGGCCGGGGATAATACACGAAGAACAATTGACTTAATCCAGATAGCCAAACTCGATAAAACGCCTTCGATGCTACTATCTCTAGACGCCGAAAAGGCTTTTGATCGTATTGATTGGGGATATATGTTTGAGACACTTCGAGCATTCGGGGTAAAAGGCAAATTTATGAATGCTGTTACATCACTATATGGAGAACCCACAGCTAAAGTATCCTATATTAATATGCAGACTGAGAAAATCAACATAAGGAATGGCACAAGACAAGGCTGCCCCCTGTCACCCCTATTGTTCGCGTTGGCGATAGAACCTTTAGCAGCCCAAATCAGGGCGAACCCAGATATCGGGGGGATTAAGGTCAAACAAAAAGAATATAAACTAGCATTGTTCGCCGATGACATATTGTTAACCATTTCAAAACCCTTCACCTCGCTCCCAAACTTATTTAGTAACTTGTCAGAGTTCCAGAAACTATCGGGGTTTAAAATAAACAACGAAAAATCCGAAGCCCTAAATATAAATCTCCCTCAGGAACAACTAAAGCTAATAAAAATAAACTTTGATTTCACGTGGAAGAAACAGGCTATAAAGTACTTGGGAATATGGTTGACTAACACACCCGACACTATATATGAGACCAACTACCCATCACTAATAAAAACGCTGAAAAAAGAATTAGAAGAATGGTCCAGATATCACATATCATGGTTGGGTAGAATAACTGCCATCAAAATGAACTTATTGCCAAGAATATTGTACCTTTTCCACACACTTCCAGTACAGGTCAGAGCCAGGGACATGCATGAGCTGCAGAAAGCTATCACAAAATTCATATGGAATAACAAAAAAGCGAGAATAAAACTGCCCACATTATATAGATCCAAACAGTCAGGGGGGCTAGCTCTGCCACACTTGTGGCAATATTTTCAAGCGGCACATGTAAGCCAGCTGGTTCACTGGCACGCACATAAACAGAAGAAAAAGTGGGTGGAAATTGAGTCCGATGTGATATTTGGGTCATCCATAGAAATGATACTGTGGTTAACAAAAAAAGAAAGACCAGCTTTGAGGGTGCCCCTGGAATCTATCACACACTCGCTAACCATGTGGGACTCATTGAAACTTAAACATGGGCTATCCACCTACAAATCTCAGATGACACCACTATTTGACAATATTAGCTTTATCCCGGGCACGGAACCAACAGCGTTTAAAGACTGGAGCAAGGCAGATATCATAAGGGTACAAGATCTATGGGCAAACAATGCTATTAAGACGTTTGAGGTAGTAAAGAGAGACTATGGCCTCCCTGATTCGGCCTTTTTTAGGTATCTTCAATTGAGGGACCACATACAGAAGACAGGTCCGTATAGCAATTTCACAACATTTGAGGATTTGTGCCTCATGGGGGAGGACAAAAAGGGCCTAATCTCTAAAGTTTACAGCATACTTGCAGACGGTAAACAGGAATTGGAGATAAAGCCCAAATGGAGGGCGAGGTGGGAAGAAGAGCTGGGAGAACTAGATCAAGAGCAGTGGGATAACATATTTGAAGGAATAGCAAAGAGCTCCACATGTGTATTAATAAAGGAAAATGCATATAAAATGCTCCACCAATGGTACTACACCCCACTACGATTGTCCAAATTTTCTAGAAACATGTCCCCAGTGTGTACAAGGGGGTGTGGCCAGCAGGGATCGTTTATACATATGTGGTGGACGTGCCCAAAGGTAACAAAGCTATGGAGAGCCACACATGATATGGCTCAGACAATTCTCGGGTATGACTTCCCCCTAGACCCCTGGAAGGTACTACTATGCAGACCAATTGAAAGCATAGAAAAAACTGACGACAAACTCCTGACACACATATACACAGCTGCCAGATGCGAAATAGCCAAAGACTGGAAACAGGAACAGCAGCCGGCCATACACGCTGTAAAAGCGAGATTATGGAGGATCTGTCTTATGGAAAAACTGACGGGGATACAAAACGACACAGTACAGAAATACATAGACGTCTGGGAACCGTGGAGAACCTATATAGGGAATAGATATCTTTCGAGAGCTACTCTCCAGTCCTGAAAACCAAAAAATAGGTGAGGTAAAAACACACAAGCTAAGGAAATTAATAAAAAAATATATAACAATAAATAACAAGAGCTTCACTATTGAGACAACCCTGGTGTGATAAGGAATCGTAATTGTATAAAATGCAGAGGTGAGCCTGGAGGGTATCCAGTATCCAGATTCGGATACTCTATAAATGCATGGAGGTTAAGCCGGTGTGACAACAAAAGAAATGAATATTCTAAAAGCAATGACATTTCCCTCTTTTTCTTTTTTCCTTTTTAAGTCTTTTGAGTTAATTTTCTGTATTCACTACTTTAAACGCTGTAATAACAGTGATGTCATTATTGTCTCCCCATTGAACATGTTATTCACTTGATACAACTGTATGTGATATGCAAGTAACATGTTCCCCTTTTTGTGTTTTGTATCCCACTCCCCATTTTTCTTAACAAAACAAAAAAACAAATAAAGAATAAGTTGAAAAAAAAAAAAAATAAGTGTCCTGATAATATAGTGAAGATTTAAAAAAAAAATTAAGTGCAAGAAAAATATATATTTATTCTTCCCATGCTTATTGTTACAGCAAAGGTCAACTCCACCTCTCTCCTGGGGGAAGAAATCTCTTAATAGACTACTCATTCACTGCGTGTACCAGGACCTTTAGATTAAATTGAAGTGGGATGGGTGAGTTTAAGCTAGGGAGTAGGGTGGAGACATTATTTTGGAAATTGATGCTGAAAGATGCATGCTGCAAATAATCCACAGGGTCAATTTTACAAGAAAGACGTTTGATAAAACACCAGCATACTGTACATGGAATTATTTTTCCATACATTTCCATTTCTGGACTTATACAGTATCTTCTGTAACTCGGTATTTATCCTAAAAGGGCATAATTTGTTTTGCAGAGTAGAAAAAAAAACATATACTGTACAACCGGCATTTCAAAAATCAGTTTTCCCATTATTATTGTATTTACAATGCAGCACACAAACATTTCCCTGTCGTATTTTTTTTCCTTAGTGCACATTCCTTCCTCTATATAGTATCTAAGTTAATCTTACATTATGCTGCAATGCTTTTCTTAGAGTTATACTTCCTCCAAATTCCTCTGGGTAAATACCACATGTTCTTCTTTTCTAATTAATTCTCAATGACAATACTGGTATATGTATAAATAATACATCTATACTATAATTCTAAGCTGTCTGTTTGTTTGTTTTTATGTTAGAAGCATCGAAATCTCACAAACTGCACCACGTAGCACAACGAATCTTTCACTGGACATTCTGCAGCGGATTTGTAGGTCAACGCAACTATTTTGAGCTTCCAATGTCACTCATCTCCCAAATTATGGACATTCTAAGTTTCCCTCGGGTGTCCTGCAAATCTGTTAGAGCAGGAGCAGGGGGCGAGGGGCGTGGCTACTAAGGGAGGGGGCGAGTCCTTGTCTGGATTATGTGCCCGGGGAGATGTGCCAGCAGCAGGGGGGGGGGATGGGGAAGGGGACATGTATTCAATATTACATTCCCCGGGCGAAGCCGGGCACAAAAGCTAGTATGTGTATAAATGTATGTTATTCTCTGATTTGCAACAAACAAAAATATCCCTTGTGAGCACATTCACGTCTCAGATAGGTCTGCAACCCTGCCTTTTGCCATTATCTGCTCAAATACTGTACAATGCTTCCACTGCAGCCAGAGATTCTGGGAAACGACATGCAAATGAGCACACAGTGTCAACTTTTGCTTCAAATCCATTTTAACATTGCCCCCCCCCATGAATTTCATAACTATATCTTAAAGCAGCCCCCCTCCCCTCCACCAACTCATATTTGAGTTCAACTCATAATGTTAGTATCTTGCCCGATGAGCATGTCCTGCTCTTAAAAGAAATACATCTTGTTTTTTTTTAGTGTTAAACATTATGCTTTTTCTAATCTCTGTTTTTTTGGTTTACAATGGGAACCTTTAGACTTGCATAAAAGACGAAAAAGAAACAAAGCAACACTCAAGGAACAAGACCCGCTCTGAAAATTATCACTACATTTCAGGAGCAAAAAAATGCCATATTATTTTGGTGGAGAAACAACACAGCTACTGTTCAACATTTTAGGCTCCCCTGAACATTTCATCAGCAGATCATTAGGTAACCAGCTTAGCACGATGTAGCCATTAAAATATTGAATTTTATGTATATACAGGCATACCCCGCTTTAAGGACACTCACTTTAAGTACACTCGCGAGTAAGTACATTTCGCTCAATAGGCAAACAGCAGTTCACGCATGTGCCTGTCAGCACGTCCTGAACAGCAATACTGGCTCCCTACCTGTACCGAAGCTGTGCACAAGCGGGGAGACTATAGATCCTGTTACACATGCATTATTTACATCAGTTATGCACGTATATGACGATTGCTGTACAGTACATGCATCAAAAGTGGGAAAAAGGGAGTGCTTCACTTTAAGTACAATTTCACTTTACATACATGCTCCGGTCCCATTGCGTACGTTAATGCGGGGTATGCCTGTAAATGATGACTCTGTAATTTAACCAAAAGGTTAAATAGCAAAACGTGAACTGGCTTGCTTTGGCAGTAAGGGTGTTAACATTTTTGACTGTGTCTTTAAGATGTCTTTAAGATGAAAATCCTTAAAAGTAGTACAGAATGCATGGGGTAGTTAGGGTAAGGCCTGGTGTAAAATTCTAACTGCCAGACGTAAAAATCTGGTCTTCGAGATCCTGACTTTCTGTAATGTATTACATAGGTTCAAGCAGTAAAACACCTTGCACTACATCTTTTTTTGTTCATTTGGTTATAGGACTGAAGCAGTGGGTCTCCTGAGATGAACTCCATTCATTTCAGCTCCCGGGACCCCTTGCTTCCAGAGATATTCACCTCTGCAAGGGCGGCAGTATCTCTACAGCCAGGGAACTTGATGAAATATCAGTAGTTAAATGCTCCGCGGGCCAATAGGAAGCCGTGATGTCATCCCTTGACCTTAACAGTTAAACTCCAAAGAGACACCGGCACCCCTATGAAGTTCAGTATCTATGGAAACAGGGGGTCCCCAGAGCTGAAATGAATGGGGCTCAGCCCCAGTGATTCCCTGCTCCAATCCTAAGAAAGAAAAAAAAATAGATATAGGTGTTTTGCTGCTTTCAAAAGAGGCCACACCATATTAAAACATTATTGTGACTCCAGTACTTATTGGCTGTGCCCATCATGGTCAGTAGAGTTTCAAACAAGAAACCACAAAAACAAATCCCGTAAATATGACAATATATGAATGGGAGGGATCCTAGACTACAGAGACTTTGCAAGCACGCACAAGGTGAGTTATTAAGTGAAGCACCCTGCCCAGTAAAGGATAGAAAATAGGAGAGGAGGCTCTTCTGGCAATAGACCCGAGGTGGGCAACCCTATCGCCATTCGCCACTTGTGGCGAATTGGCAGGCTAAGTGTGGCGAATTGGCAGGCTAAGTGTGGCGAATTTAATATTGATCTAGTCTAGCCCTACCTTCCCCTTCCAAGAACTCCGTTCTGTGTCCTGCACAGCTTAGCTGTGCAGACCCCATGCTGAGAAGCACTCCGCTGTCAATCTGCCTCTCTCACATTCACGGCGCCGCATCAGGGGGGGGTGGGGGGAGTTATGGAAGCCGATTGACCAGTTGCGCAAGCGCTGTGGAGGGGAACCCAGGTATCATTTCATTTAAAAAACTTTCCCTGCTGCTGCTCTGTTCCCCCGACTGACTGACTGAACAATTTGTTGGTTCCTCTGTCCTGTTTCCCCTCCTTGCTCGCTCTGCTAAACTGCCCCTCCTCCACTCAGCTGATTTTGGTAGCGCTGGTTCCCTCTGTCCTGTCTCCGTTCTGGCTCAGGTATGTTGGTGTGTGTGTGTGTGTCTGTGTGTATACTGTAGATATATATAAATATATATATATATATATATATATATATATATATATATATACCTATAGGGAACCATGTTAAAAATGGTTATTGAGGCAAAAAGTGACACTGTGTGCTCATTTGCATGTCATTTCCCAGAATCCCTTGCTGCAGTGGAAGTGCTGTATGCTGGGTGATAATGGGGGAAAGGTGGGGTTGCAGACCTGCCTAAGACATGCAGATGAGCATACAGCTATATTTGCATATATATATATATATATATATATATATATATATATATGTATGTATGTATGTATGTATGTGTGTATGTGTGTATGTATATATGTATATATGTGTGTGTGTGTGTGTGTGTGTATGTATATGAATGTGTGTATATATATATATATATATATATATATATATATATATATATATATATATATATATATATATATATATATATATATATATATATGACATACACAAAAATGAATACCGCATCTACAACCAAAGAATAAATGCAATGGCTAAACCTTATAATTAACAGTAAAATAACTGAAAAAATAACAGAAAAAATATCTGCTATGCGGTGCAAGAGGAATAAATTAGATATAGAAACACAGAAAAAGAAACCTCTAAAAAGCACTCAGACAAATTATGCGAAATAATAATAGTAATTTATTAAATCAAAATAAGATGAAAAACAAAAAAAACTGCTGGTTGAAACCCTGCCTGACTGAACAAAATAGATGTAAATAGGACAAAAGAAAAAAAAACCTTAAACTACCATAAAAAAACCATAATATGATCAAAACCTCAGAACATGTAACCACTATGGGGACAAAGTACCCATAGTGATCCACAACCGGTCGGTCGTATAAAGGAGATAATGAACAAAAAAAGAAACCAACAAAGGAAAATAAATTATAAACCTCTAAAGAAAATAAACAAAAATGGTAGAAGGTAACAGGCATACTATGCTAGTGTACAGGGCACTATAGTAGGAAGACCTATAAGCATGAGACTATAAATATAGTACACGGCAGCAACAAATATTAATAGAAAGGTACTTCCAAAACACAAGTATCACAGATGACATATAGAGGAGAGAGACCCATATAGATGAAAGCAGTATAATGACTGCAAATGGTAATAGTATATGAAGATACTCAGCTCCTGTATGACTGTGGTAACTGAAAAGTCCTGGATACACGTAGCCACGATCACAAAAAGTTACATCAAGGGGAATTCACAGAAAATAAAATGTCCAGATAGAGTGCCAGCAGGCAGGGCCAGCAGCATGAAAGTCCCCCCAACTCATACATACAGACACACACATATATATATATATACACACATTCATATACATACACACACATATACATATATATATACACACACACACACACACACACACACACACATATATATACACACACACACACATATATATACACACACACACTATATATAGACAAAACCATGCCAGGACCCAAGATGCAAAACCTGCGCAATGCTCTACACAGCGGACACAATACAAATACCACACAGGAATCGGGAATACAAAATCAGAGGAAGGTTCACCTGTTCCTCCAGCAATGTCGTGTACCTCATCATGTGCATGAAATGCCCAGGGGGCTGCTACTACATAGGTGAGACAGGGCAGGGGCTAAACAAGAGAATGAACCTGCATCGCCACAGCATCACACGCGGAACAAGAGACAGTCCTGTGGGTGAACATTTCTCTGACTCTGGCCATAAGATGAATGATCTGAGGGTTGCCATACTCAAAGGTAATCTTAAAACACCGAAAGAGAGACGGTTGCATGAATACAAATTTATGCAACTGTTCGGGACACTTAGCAGTGGCCTAAACAGAGATCGACATTTTATGAGTCATTACTGACACAAGTGAACTCTCTTCCCATGAGCGCTAAAGGCCATGTCTGTACATACTGTGCTATATGTATGCACACACAGCTGTCTCTTACACATACTAACACTCCTTGTTTTTCCATCCCTATACACCAATAGGGACCACAAAGTATCCACACACACTTTTAGTTGTGCTACTATCTCTCACATTTCCACACCCACCCACACCATTTATATCCACTCCCACTCCACACACACCTTTTGTAAAGCACTGTATATACTCTGGGCTCTCCATTCATTTTTATTCACACTGATACACACACACACACTCTTACATCACTTGCTTTCAAGAACCTTTTGACACCTCTAGCCATAAAACACATCCACACCGGGGGAAGGACCAGCACAGATAACATTCCAATAGACACTGTTGTTAAGTATACCTTTTGCTTGCTTCATTCATTGTAACATCGCCGGAAGAAGAGATCAGTGTATCTCGAAAGCTCGCACAAATAAAAGCATTTCGTTAGCCACAGAACGGTATCATCTATTTATTTTTTGATTATATATATATATATATATTTAGTGTGTGTGTATATATATGTGTGTATATATATATATATATATATATATATATATATATACAGTGGTTGACCAATCACCAAAAAATCTACTCGCCACCTAGTACCAAACATGTGCTGCTTGGGCCAATATTTACTCGCCCTGGGGTTAAATACACTCGCCCGGGGCGAGCAAATGTATAGGTTTGTCGAACACTGTATATATATATATATATATATATATATATATATATATATATATATATATATATATATATATATGTGTGTGTGTGTGTGTGTGTGTGTGTATGTATATGAATGTGTGTGTATATATATGTGTGTGTGTGTGTGTCTGTATGTATGTATATATATATATATATATATATATATATATATATATATTGTGTGTGTGTGTATATATACACATACACATACATACACACACACACTGTGTTGTTTTAAATTTGTGCATGCACAACAAAATAACTAAATTTTTGCATGGTGTGGATATTTTCACTTCTAATTTGCCACACCTGTGGCTACATTGAAAAATAGGTTGCCCACCCCTGCAATAGACTGTTACGGGCACCAGGTAATCAAGCAGCAGAAGCAGGCCCACAGCAGGATACCAGAGCTGTTTGGAAATTACCATACCACTACAGTTCCTTTAGACATTAAATTGGGCCTGAGTTGGAGTCTAGGAGCCGGCCAGCCAGGTCACAGCAGTTTTAGCAAGTTGAGGTGCATCTGAGGAGCCAGCACAGAACCCAAACTATTAAGAAGTGTACAGAGGAAAAAGTAGCTTGCCTGGCTATTTCATTTTAACCAGCTATCACTGGTGAAAAACTAACAGAGAGGTGATAGTGTATTAGTTTTTTTAAAAATAAATATTACAGTACAGACATAACCAGTTAGTGTCTTCCACCTCAGAGCAGCTCCCCCCGCCCAAAAAACTGTTCCCGTTTAAAAATTTTACAATGTTTTACACTTTCCTAAACGAAACCACAATTATAGGTAGTGATTCACCAATAAAAAGATGCTACAAGATCTCTTGATTTTGTTGTGACTTTTTATTGGTCACTGAAGCAAGCCCATTTTTCACAGTGCTGAACTGTAGGAACCAGGGGACACCCAGAGGTCGGGGGACCATCTCCAGTGAGAGCTGATCTAAGGAGACTGTATCCGGCAGACCACTGCTGCGTAGCTGTGTTACTGCAAAGTGTGTAGTAATAAACCGTTCCTGTTTGCAATATAACTCCGGCCTGGTGTGTGATCTAACTGGGGGGAGAGTACAAGTTCTACGGTAGGAGTTCATCTCCATACATCCCTGGAGCCTACGGCAGATGGAGGCGCTGCACTGCTAAGTAGTATCTGGGGTATGGACCCTAGAAGCCTGATCCTGTGTCTAAAAGTAATCGCGGACGACTCAGCCCTCTTGTTACCAGCAGGTATGCACCACAAACACAGTGTGATGGCCCCTATCTGCGATTGGGTGTTGCGGGGGGGAACACCGTTACATACTGTATAAATGAGATTGATTCAAGTTTTTGCTGACTTTGATGATACATTTTTTGAAGTGCAGCTACAGAAATTGTATGTTTGTATTAGTCAGTCGTGCACTTTATAGGGGCAATCTCACTAGGCCAACGTGACAATGTTAGCTACAGTAGGTCTACTTGGTTTAATATACTGTACAGTAGTTGCTGCCTTGTTAAAACAAATAGTTTTAAAACATTTTAGTTTTGCCCAGCAGCCTCCCAGCCTCATTATTGTGAATACTTTTATGAAGTTAACCTAATGCTATGTTCTGATTTAAGTTTATTTTTCGGGGGTATCTCTGCTGTAAGGACTGATTTACATTTGAACCCCCTCTACAATGAAAATGCATAAAAACATTTAGAGGATACAAATAATGTAAAAAAATCATTTGAATGGTCATACAATCAAAGGAAGTAAGTCTATTATATTGGTAGGTTTAAAAGCATTTTTGTTTTCAACCCAAAAGCAGAAATGTCCCTTTAGGTCAGTGCACTGATGTGATGTGACATAATGTATGATATTGGCTTTACCTTTCTTGATTCAATTATTGTGGTCGGAAGAGAATTATGTATTTGTTTGTTAAGAATGTTTTATCAGAGACTAGTCCTGAAGTATTTTGCTTAAGAGTTTATATTTTAATTTATATTATTTGAATGATGCTTGTGCTTGCTTGCACTTGTTTGGCATAGGAACATACAGTATTGGTAACTCTATTGTTGATGTATTTTCTTACATAAATACATGTATATGTACTGTATGTATATAGATGTACTAGACATTATTGCACTCGCTGCCGGGACATAAACAACACGCCAGCGGGCAGTGTTTCTACTTTCAGATTTCCTGTTTTTTCCTGGTCGGGAGATCAAATTTCCTGGTCCAAAAAAGGCGAAGAGAAGTAGATTTAACAGCAGTTTTAACTTCTAGGAGGACAAGAGACACCTTTGTGTGTTTCCTGCTTTCTATCTGTTGTTCTGCAGGTAATAAACCTGCTGCAGTGAGTGCACAAGTCTGTTTATGTGTGTGTGAGCAGTCAGTGTGCAAGTGTTTGTGTGTGAGCACTCAGTATGCGAGTATGTGTGTCTCCCGTGGGCCGGCTGACTTAAAGTGAGTAACATGTAAGTGCTAGCCCCATATCATCATGGTGATATACAAACTATATGCAGGGGTGTAGCCAGGACTGTACAGCATTTTGATTTGTGGTGGAGTACTGATTGTGCTCCGCACCCTGCCAGCAGAAACTAGGTTCCACACAAAGTGCTGCGTGCCGCAGAGATGATCTGGCATTGCATCAATACAAACTTTCTCCAAAGTAGGGAGCGCAGTATCAAACCAAAAAGAGGAGATAAAAACACAAAATACTGTAATACATTCTTTAATGGAGAGTGAATTCTGTAAACCGGTAGTTAGTTCAATGGAAATAGTCTAGTAGTCAGCAAAACTTTGGGACAACCGAGAAGGAATGTGATAGTGCAGATGGTATATATTATGGTATCTTTATAAATCAATAAAAATGAATATAATCTTATAGAATGTGCACTCACATGCTACCAATTCTTTAAAGCAGCAATACGGGTTAACTTTGAAAAAATATATATTTATTTTTTATTACAGGTTTGAAGCAAGGGGTCTCCAGAGCTGAATCCCATTCATTTCGGCGTGGGGGCCCCCATGCTTCCCGATATATTTACCTCTATAGGGGATGCCGGTGTCTCTGCAGAATATAAAGGTCCAGGTCACACGGGTCAATAGAAAGACTCCTCAGATGATGTTACTGCTTCCTATTGGCTCTGTGATGCAGAACATTTAAATGCCTCCATTAGATTAAGGAACACTAGAGAAAGAAGTATCTCTCTATGCAGGCGAGATGCATGGGTGGGTGACAGGGTGGATGGAAGAGGGAGAGGGTGGGTGACAGGGTGGACTATCGGGGAGCATGGGGGTAACAGGTTGGACGAAAGAGGAAGTGAGGGGGTGACAGGGTGGGGGGGCCTATCTGTGACCCCGGCCCTCTGCATCAAGTGTTGTAAGGGAGTGACTCCGGCTCACATCCCCGGCCGAATTGTGAAATTTCCTGGGAATGAGAAACACTACCAGCAGGATGTATACACGTAGAAAGTTAGCAAACCACCCTTGACCAAAAAAAGAATATTGTGGTGCCCCGCTATGGCTCTTTAGTACAGAGGTAAATAAAAATCCTGGCCTACAGAAAGGCCAACGTCCTATATTGGCCCTGTGCTCTCCCCTAGCAATCAGTTTAATTGATGTGGGAGAGAGCGCGGGGCCTCTGTAACAGTGGGGCTCGGTACACAGGCACCGACGGCACAACCATCATGCCGGCTCTGTATATTGGCATATCTGCAATTCAGATTGTCTGAACTACCACGAGACACAAACATTAATAAAATAAGTAGTTTATTAATCACATATCCACATGTTAGAGCCCCAACTGTATGGTCTCTAGAGTAATCTTCCTCAAGAGGTGTCTAACAAGATACTGTATAAAACAAGCATTTAAAAGGAAAAATAGCAACAAACGGTTGCAAGGATATACTGTACTCCAGTGAACAAAAGGAGACCACACATAGGACAGAATCAGTACAGTAGAGATAAGTGCAACAACACCAAAATGTTTTCAATAATAAAAATAAATGAAACATTACTTAAAAATAAGAAGATATATCTTGTAATACTGCTTAAAAAGACAAAATACTGAGACAAGCAAAAGAATAGCAATATCGGAAAGAACAAGGAGTATCAAATCTTTAAAGAAAATGTATTCGCCATAACAAAAAAAAAAAAAAAAATACCAAATTAGTAGCTATTGGTCCAGTATAACATTTCCTATAATTCAGCAGTGAGGTAAAACAAAATTTTGAAAGAGGCCTAAAACGTAACAAAGTAACATACTAATAGTATTCGGTATAATAGGATATCCACTGGAAATTTAATGAGCAGCAAAAAAGCTAAATATTGTAGAAAGTTTAAACATAAGTTACAGTACATGGCGGTCTACTGTATTAGCTAGTTCACTATAGAACGTTTCAAAGTGAAGGGCATAAAGAGTCTGTATGTCCATCAAACCCAAACAAACCTACCAGTGAAGCAGTCTCATTGGCACGATCTGGGTAAAAATACAGTACCCATGACACTGTGGGATCCAGACCTATGAGCACCTTGTGGTGGAGAAGACCTCTGGCCATCACAAAAATATTTTACGTGATAAAATCATGATCTACTGAGCTACAGTAATTGTAGTAGTCAATTACAAACTATTGAGGGGCACTAGGATCCTGTGGTGTCAGGACAGAGAGGTGATCAATAAGATCCATCTGTCTTAAAACTCAGTATACAAAGCACACCACTGTGGAGTAGACATCATAGATCATAGTACAGCGGCCCTTCAGCAGTTTATGGGATATACAGTAATCATTACCCAGCAAGAATCAGTGAAAGTAATAGTTCATTCAAGGGAGGCATGGCAGGCGCAGGAGGTGTTAAGGCAGCAGGGCTGGCATTATGATCAACTACTGAATATCCTAGTTACATAGTAGAGGAGGTTGAAAAAAAGATATACGTCCATTAATTTCAACCTATGCTAAATTTAGACGACAGATACATATTAGATCCTATATCAGGATTCTGAACACTCTGGTGGGGAGTAAACTTTTGGTTGTAGCACAAAAGTCCCCCCTCCATTTTACCTGATATAGTTACAACCCATGTAGTCTGTGATAAAAGCTAAATTGCAGCAGGCTTCAGTGTTGTTTGGACTGTATAACATAGTGGGAGACTAGCATCACAAACTTGTCACAGAAAACAGGATAGTTTAAGACCTATAGCCTTAGTGGCATATTCTTGTGGCTCTGAAGTATGACAAACCACTTCTAAAGTGCCCTTTAGAAGTAGATAGGCAAGCTTTGCTATTCAGTAAGCCCTTCTTGCATGTCCAAACCGTGTCTAAAAAGCTTTTTTAGAAGCGATTTCACTCTGGCTCTGCCAATCCAATCTGTTTGTCAAAAGATTGCATTCATACATTTCTTTGTAACAGTTTCTTTGTTTTCTATCCTGCACTTTTAATGCAGTAATAAAGTTCTAAACTGAGAAAGAACCTATTTGGATTTTTTTTGTCAAGCCTTTAATGACATTACATTGGACTGGCTCCTTTTATAAACCGTTCGTGGACAGGGTGTGTTGGCATTCAGATTTGAAATGGATTGATTTTTGCTTGTAGAACACACATGATGTTCTCGCTCAACCTCAAACTAATGAAGATTAGGTGCAGTAAGGGTAGGGTGACAAGATATCCCATTTTAGCCAGGACAGTCTCGTTTTTTTGGCCACTGTCTTGGTATCCCGAAATGACTGTAAATGTCCCGGTTTTCTCGCAGCTTGCTGGAGCATGCGAAATCTGAGCTTGTCGGCTTGTGCATGCACTATCGGAGCTTGCAGGCTGGTGCATCTGCGATCGGAGCTTGCTGGCTGGTGCATGCACGGCTGGAAAGCGCCAAGCACCATCAAGAACCCGCCATGCATAGGCGTCTTCCTTCACCGACCAACAAGTTCCAATCACGGCCTGCGAACTTCGATCGCGCATGCGTGCCCGGTAAACTCCGATTGCACATGCTCATCTGGCAAGCTCCATTTGCGCTTGTGCAGTCGACACTCACTATTTGCACATGTGCAGCCGTCAAGCGTCGTTTGCGCATGTGCGGCCAGCAAGCTCCAATTGCACAATCTGCAATATCCTAAGACATTTATTGAGCCTGTTTCAAAAGAATAGAGCATAAATGTGTTTGGAAGCACCATTCACCATTCATTCACCATTCACTGGTTACATAATACAATACAATGTTTTAGTTTAGGAACCAGTAATGTAGCAGTATGTATTTTATACACAGATACTCTGTTCTGGGTTATGTGCCTGTAAAGTAGCACTGTGTGCTGTGTACATCGACATTATGAAAGGAGTTCTGTCTTTAATAAAAAGTAGTGATACGAATGTATCCTATTACAATATTACAGTGCTCAGATCTAAAGATATAGCTCACTTTAAAGGGATAAGTGTGGATCTTATCTCACACATCCTAACCCTCAGTGGGTGAACATTTTTGGAGATTATATTAAGTGTTTCTGCAATTTTTATTAATGTTGATATGATGAGATCTGTATAAAATATATAATTCTCCTTATTAGAACTTCATGTCATTATGTTAATGTTCAGATGTAGGATGGAAGTGGATAGCTTGTAAATCGCCTCCCTCTATCTAAAATGTGTAGGTGGGCTAGTTGCCGGATGCTTCAGTGCTTTCAGTTGAAAAAGCACCAGATCACCCTGCTATTTAGGGTCATTTGTCTGATGTCTAGAATACAGTAGACCTGAGAGGTGGGGATCCGAATTATTGATGATCGTTAAATTAACAGAGAAGCGTACAGTGTGATACAGAGACACCCAACCGCCACACTGCAAGCTTAGTGTATCTTCCCCTGAGACAGTAGCTAAATAAGTTTAATACTATATTCTGTGTTTCCATATTGGTATCCAGTCTCTGTAGTCTGGACCTGTATTTGTTTCTCTTTCTTTCCCTACAAGTCTGTTTTATTGTGCTCTCATTTGTTAATGTGTATTGCGAATGCCACAACCGGTTTCTTCTTTAAAAAGGAACTGTTCAGAGGAACTAGCAGGATTATCAGATACATCTAAGTCAGTAGTTATTGAAGGATTCTTACTATTATGGTCCTGACTAGTTCTGCTTCTACAGTATGTCTACATTGCGGTTTATGGCAAGTAGACTACGGTCATAGGAGTCTACAGTACTCCCTGCAGCCAGCCATAGACTATATGCTCCTTCTAGTCTAGTGTGACATGTTTATACTTCAATTTCTTAAAACATAAAATATATTCTCCGTAGTTAAACACAGTGGCCCAGATCGATAAAATGTGCTAAGCTTTAGCACACCTCTACTCCTATTCATATGAGTTATAACTCCTGATGAAGTCAAAGCATCTAGACGAAACGCGTTGAGTGGAGAGAGGTACTGTGTCCCTGAGAGGCATCCGTACCTAGGAAAGAACAGCAGCTGGAGATGCCAGAGTTCCTGGGCAGCCATAAACCAGCAGAGGACTCAGCCAGCACTTTGCAGCGATCCTGAGCAATGTCACGGGAGCGGAGAGGTCAACGCAAATTCCATTATTATTGTCTAAATGCCTGTTTGAGTGGCCTTAGTGTATGTGTCCATTTGGGAGGCCATCTGGGGAAATTTGCCACAGATTGTTCATTGCTTGAATTTTCTCACAAAATGTGAGTATAACTATTGAAGCTACACCAATGATTTGCACATATACCTGCATTATCATATTCCACTATTGGTGTTTTTGTTCTATTTTACATAACACACTGGATGTCCCCGCTCCCTCATCCTTCTGGAAACCACCACCACAATAGATGCGTTGCACTAACAACAATAGATGAGTGGAATATTTTTTTAAGAGTTGACCCTGGCATTATTTTCTGCAAATGTGAATGTCCAAATGTAACTGTAAGGAATCCACTACTGGCTTTGACTATAGCCTTGCAGAATCATGCAGTTGCAAGCTTCCCCTGGCAATCAAAGGCACATGTGCTGCCTCTCAATTGCAGCTTCTGTCCTGTGCTACATCATTGGAGGAATACTCACACTCCCTCCTCCTGTGATTGGATCTCCGCCCTTTATATTCTAGGCGTTGGCACTGAACCAGCGCCGAGCATAATTTCCTACCTGGACGTTACTGTCTCTGCCACAAACCGCCCCAGGCCTCACTCCAAGTGTTCTTACCTTCAAGTTCCTGAGTATCCAGAGGCCTGTTCCTGGACGTCTGTGCTGAAGCGTTGTTGCCAGCACTGGCCTGCTGCTATCTCCTTGCAGTGGCCTGCCCTGGACGTCTGTGCTGTAGCGTTGTTGCCAGCACTGGCCTGCTGCTATCTCCTTGCAGTGGCCTGCCCTGGACGTCTGTGCTGAAGCATTGTTGCCAGCACTGGCCTGCTGCTATCTCCTTGCAGTGGCCTGCCCTGGACGTCTGTGCTAAAGCGTTGTTGCCAGCACTGGTATCTGCTGCATTCCCTCCTAGCAGTGGCTACCCTTCCTTTCCTGCGACCTGCTGCTATCCTCTCGCAGAGGTCTGCCTTGGACTTCTGCGCTGAAGCGTTGGTTCTTCCCGACGCTGCCCTGAGGTGAACTTCGGCCAGCCTGCTGTCTCCTCCTGCTGAGATCGGCGTCATGGGCCGAAGCCGCTCCTCGCGCAGAAGCCACTCCCGCGCTCACGCTCCTAAGCTGAAGCGGGAAACTCCTGACTTCCTGTTGCCGAACTCCTGCTTCATTAACGATGATGCTGCCTTCTCCAATCCTGACCCTGCGATGTACGACTATGAACTGCGCACTCCGGATCAGTCTGCGTGGACTAAGGTCGGTGATTATATAACCCCACCTCAGCCCCGCGGTCCGGTCCCGTTTTGTGGCGAGCATCGGCGTAATAGTATGCTCGGCCAACAAAAACCGGACCGCGCCGTGGCGGGGGTAGGCAATTTTCCAACTGAAGTTATGTCCCGGCCTGCGTACCAGTCCCACTATGAAGGCCAGTATCTGTGTGAAATAATAGCCTTGATTGAGGGCCTGTATACGTATGAAGGTTTAACCCCTTTGCAAAGACAATGCCGTTGTGATCTCTTTCTTAAGGCTTGCTGCATCCAGGACTTAAAACAGTCTCTAGCCGATTGTATTCGCTCCCCTGATTCCCCTTTAACCTGGGATAACGTGTACCCTATGGAACTGGCCGACGCCCAAGAGGCACTCTATGCCCTGGCCTCATCACTGGACATTCCTCTAGTAGAACAGGGCGCCCTCCTCATGTTGGATCAATATCAGGATATACTCCATTTACTTTCCGTAACACTTGACATTTGTATAAAAGAACAGGATCCCCTCCTTGCCAGCTACGCTGCTGCTTGGCAGATCTCCTATGCTGCCAGTCCTGTTGCTAAACCTGTGGGGGTACCTCCCTCTCCTAAGAATGGCCAAACCATCTCTCTGTAGCTGCCCACTAAGGAAGAAGCTGCCACGCTCCCTAATCCTGAGTTAACCTCCCTAAATTCTGTCCCTGAGGTTATTCCGGTCTTAACCCCTGCTAGTCAGGCCTATGAGTCCCCCACTGTAAATCCCTGCATTCCCCAGGTCAGTGTGTCTTCCCTAGCACCAGAGAGTGAATCCTGTTTGCCCTCTTTTTCTAACCCAAAAATTCTAAGCTCTGTTCCCGAGGTTTTTTCTGTTTTAACCCCTGCTAGTCTGCTCTGTGAGGTCCCCACTGTTAACCCTAGTATTCCGCAGTTTAATGTTAGGTCCCTAGGGCAAGAGGCAGAACCCCCTATGACCCCAGTCTTGGAGACTAGCTTCTATTTCCCTGATTCTCGGGTACAGAGTAATTTAACCCTTGAGGTTTTTCCTATGTTAACCCCTACAGGTCAGCCCTATGAATCTTCCTTGGTAAATACCTGTAGTCCGTCAGTCAGGGATACCTCCTTAGCCTCAGAGGATGAACCCCTTATGTCCCCTGATTCAGCTAAAATTCTCGGGGTTACGCCCCCTGAACTTTCGGCAATAATACTGGCTCCAGGTAAGAGTATTCTGGAGCCGTTTGTTTCTCTAAACCTGTTCACAGAATCCCTACTCATAGGTATTTCGCTGACCCCGTCTGTCACTCAGAGAGCTGAGACCCCTGCTTCTGAGCATAGACCCCTTTTCGTGGAATCTGTTGTCGTTTCTGATGTCCCAGACACTCTTTCCCAAATACCCACTTCAGAGACCAGCACAGTCGTGGTTGCCCCACTTGCACTGTCTGTGGTCTCCTTTTCTCAAATCCTAGGGTTTAAAGTGAACAGTACATATTATGTCCCTTTCCAAGTGACCCCTTCTGAGATCAGCATATCTGCTGTTGCTTCCTTAGTACAGTTACAGTCAGGGTTCCTCTTTTTGAAGGATCAAGTTTTCAAATATAAAACTCCCTTTATCCCTGATTTTGTAAACCTGCAGTCCCTTCTCACTGTAGTTAAAGGTTCTCAAGCAGCCGCTGAGTTAAGCTCTGCCGCTGCAAAATCTTCTGTTGTAGAAGCAATCTTGCCTAGCTTACTTCTGTCAGTCCTTTCTGTGATGCCTATCACCTTTACTAAAATTTCTGTTTTGCAAGGTATTTCTCCTATTAAGTCTGTGATACCTGCAATTCCTTTAATTGGTTCCAAAAACCCTGTCACTAAGTTTCCCATGGAGTCTGATGCCCTCACTAGGGATTCTCTGGGACCCAATTCTGAAACAAGCGCAATGTTCTCTGATTTCATTACAAGCAAGTTCTCCCTTGTTTCTTTTGAAAAGTCTACCCCAGTTTCTCTCACGGATCATGCCACAGCCCCTGGGATCATTAAAAATGACTTTAAGTCTGGGATGCCCACTCCTGTAATAATACTGTTTCACGCTGATTCACCCACAGTATTCGGGGTATCCACTACTGACTGTATGTCTACTACCACAAACTCAGGGTTATCGCATTTGGAACTTTCCCTTTTTTCAAAAAATTCCGTCTTTAAGATGGACGTATATTTCTCTGTGTCTTCCACAATACTTGGGGTACTTGCTATTGACTGTCCTGTCCCAGACTAGGGTTACCTCTCAAGAAGGTGCCTGGAGATACCGATGTTAAAAACCCTATGTTTAAAACAGTAACAATTTGCATTGCTTCTCCCACAGTATCATGTGAAACCTGGGTACCTGGGACCTCTACTCCGAAGCCAAGCTCTAGTTCTCTGTCTTCTTTCTCTGTGTTGGAGGTACCCAGCTTTAACCCCAAGACTCTTTTCCCTAAGGCTGATGCACCGTTTAACCGCCTGCATTTTTTTTGGATAAGATCTGTTTTCTCACCTTTCCTTACACGCAGGTCTCTGTGCGGTGGATGGCTTTCTGGATGGCTTTCTGGATGGCATTTGGCCTTTCTCTAAGACGAAGATACCCTTACTGGACATCGTCGCTTTACCTGAAGCGTCCGTCCCTATTCTCTATGGGTCCATTATGGGTATAGACATGCTTATTATGTCCTTCACCAAGGCCACAATTTCGGAGTTGATTCTCTCTAAAGATCACAAACCAAAGGAAGCGGATCCTTCTTCAACTGCCAGTACCATGACCAAGGGTTGCATACACACTGCTACAGACTCTTGCAAATTGCCTAGTATAGCAACCCTGTTTTGTATCAAAAGTACCGCTGCTATAGTGTGTAGTGTACTCTCCCGCCCCATTCCCTCGCTAACCATCACCCGGAATTCCTTGGAAGCTAAAGACTTTCTCAACTTCCTCCGTGCTGATTTCACTAAAGACATTGCCTTCTCTGAAGATCCCTCTGCCAATTTTGTCAGACAATCTGTGTCCTGTGTCCCGTACTCTTGGACTATTACTATGCACCGGACACCTGGCTACTGTCCTTCTGATGTTCCCATTCCGGAGCCCTCAGGTCCCATTGTCCATGTACCAAGAACTGCAGTGCCACCGCTGTCTTTTATGGCACTCGCCAATGTACAGCTGGATTGTGGACCTAATTCTCGCCGGAGACACTTCAGGAACAACTCAATGTCTCCCAGACCTATGAATGGTCCTGTCCACCAAGGCTTCTCACCCAGTGGTGGGGGTACTGTAAGGAATCCCAACAAACTATGGGCTTTCAACGCCACCTCTCGCCTAAGGAGGTTTAGGAACAATTCCATGTCCCCCAAATCTGTGATGGTTCCTGTTCGTCCGGAGGTCTCACCTGAAGGGGGGGGTACTGTAAGGAATCCACTACTGGCTTTGACTATAGCCTTGCAGAATCATGCAGTTGCAAGCTTCCCCTGGCAATCAAAGGCACATGTGCTGCCTCTCAATTGCAGCTTCGGTCCTGTGCTACATCATTGGAGGAATACTCACACACCCTCCTCCTGTGATTGGATCTCCGCCCTTTATATTCTAGGCGTTGGCACTGAACCAGCGCCGAGCATAATTTCCTACCTGGACGTTACTGTCTCTGCCACAAAACGCCCCAGGCCTCACTCCAAGTGTTCTTACCTTCAAGTTCCTGAGTATCCAGAGGCCTGTTCCTGGACGTCTGTGCTGTAGCGTTGTTGCCAGCACTGGCCTGCTGCTATCTCCTTGCAGTGGCCTGCCCTGGACGTCTGTGCTGAAGCGTTGTTGCCAGCACTGGCCTGCTGCTATCTCCTTGCAGTGGCCTGCCCTGGACGTCTGTGCTGAAGCGTTGTTGCCAGCACTGGTATCTGCTGCATTTCCTCCTAGCAGTGGCTACCCTTCCTTTTCTGCGACCTGCTGCTTTCCTCTCACAGTGGTCTGCCTTGGACTTCTGCGCTGAAGCGTTGGTTCTTCCCGACGCTGCCCTGCGGTGAACTTCGGCCAGCCTGCTGTCTCCTCCTGCTGAGATCGGCGTCATGGGCCGAGGCCGCTCCTCGTGCAGAAGCCACTCCCGCGCTCACGCTCTTAAGCTGAAGCGGGGAACTCCTGACTTCCTGTTGCCGAACTCCTGCTTCATTAACGACGATGCTGCCTTCTCCAATCCTGACCCTGCGATGTACGACTATGAACTGCGCACTCCGGATCAGTCTGCGTGGACTAAGGTCGGTGATTATATAACCCCACCTCAGCCCCGCGGTCCGGTCGCGGTTTGTGGCGAGCATTGGCGTAACAGTAACGTCCTTAGAACTGTGATAAAGTAAACCTAGGCAGGTACAAGTCTACTTCCTTCCTTTTCAGTTTAATCAAGTCATTAAAACATTTGACTGGCTTATTAGTAAAAGATGGTTTGTCAGTGTCTTGAAATAGGATTGTAAAGCCAGGGCTTTAAGCAAAGTCAGGACGGCAAAAGCTGCTAAATCTATCATGCTGTGAGGTGAAGATTGTTATTACAGCATCTCTGGAGGAGAGGGATAATGCAATCTGTGTACAAGTGAATGTTGTTTTAAGCAGGCTTATGTAGCAGGCAGGGTGCAATCCCAAACAAAGGGATACGTCAATGTACATGTAAAGATGGCAGCAATCCCAGGAGCACACAGGCAGCGTGAGATTCCTGTTACAATTATATATATCTCTTATAGAGACTTTCCGGGCGGTAGACACGAAGACATAGAAAATAAGTAGTTTATTAATCACATATCTGATAGAGAGTTGTTGCAGAAAAGCTAGAGCACACATTCCACATTCACATTCCAATGCAGAAAAAGGTAAATAATCATGTTTGTTTAGGGACTGTACATGTAAAAGCAGGATAAATGTAACAGTTGTGAGGGTGCGCAACTGTTTATGCATACAGGCTCCAAAATGTGGTTGACCTAATTTAGGTACCTAAATGTGTTATTGCAGGTGCTATGTTGGTGATGCTTAGAGTATCTAGTGTTTTACAGCTACAAAGATGCTTGTAAAAGTTCATTAGGACCGGATTCTAAAGGGCAGTTATACACGTGTCATTGTAGGTCAATAGCAATTAAAATAATCTGTGCATATCATTAGTTTTGTGCAACCCTTCGCAGTGTCACGTACACGTCTGTAAGCCATGACCATAATCAGTCCTGATTGGGCGTTATTCATATGATACTGTCACTGTGACAAGAAATAGTAGGTAATTTATCGCCATGAAAGGTATCAAAGAAGCCTATTACTGTACAATGTATACAGTATGTGTGGGATCTGAAAAAGAGTTATTGATTATAGAGTTCTACTGATTAAATTCTAAATACATTGACAGTCCTCTTCTAGACCCAAGGATGGAAAACAAGTCAGATCTTGGAATTTTAGCACGGATCAAAGAGGATTTTGGTATACTTTAAATATACATGTCTAAAACTTGCATATTAGATTAATCTTGGGGGTATACTTGTATGTGAATCTCCCATTTTCTCCCCAAGGTCCCTTTGGGGAACCTATTACAAGGCACCTGAGGTACCTTTTACAAGACTGCATTTGCTATAGGATTTTTTTTTTATCCCATTGTATCTCATAAACTGGTCTTATTTACTGTAGGTTTTGTATCTTTTGTTTAAGTACTGTAATTATAACTCTTATATTAAGTCTAAAATGTAATAGTTAATGTCTTTGATCTCAAACGTAACCTGTTTACCTTGGACGTGACTGTCCTTATCTTCAAATTTAGATTTTTCTTGGAACAACGGACAAAGGACACCTTTGATAAAACATTTCAAATAAATTCTGGTGGTGGTGACAGAATAGGGGTGCAGTAAACATGTTACATATATATTTTGTGTAATTGAAAAGGAACATACGCATATATTTTACAGCTATTTTCATGTAATCTAATAAATAAGTATTCAGTAGAAATGTAGTATGATCATAATGCATATGCATTGTTTTACACAAGAAAATTGCTTATGCAAAATGATTCCAGGTATTATACAAAGCTGGTTGGAACACTTCAGAAGCTCTGCTATTATTTTTATGATGATGTTCATCAAATATTCAACAGTTTGCAAAAGTAAGTCCATGTTTTGTTGTAAAGTCGACAAAGAAAGTTTTAAATGCTTGTTCTTATTCATATTCACATACAGTATTCCTCACAACCAGTGTACAGAAAAGTACAGCAGACATTAGACTAGTTTGAGAATTCAGAAGTCATTTAATTAGTCACCAGGCATTTTACATGTGTGCAGTGTACAGTATGTTCAAGCTGTACAGTATGTCCATTATCTGAACTAAATAAATGTGAAATAAATGTGAAATGCTGAATAAAGATGTGCAAAATGTAAACTATTTGCATCTTAGTACATAATTAGTTTCTACGTGTGACATTGAACATCAAAACACTACAAATTTGTTTGACTATCTTTTCCCTTTTGCTATATATTTTTCAAGGAAAACATCGCATTTTAGCGAGTTAATGAACAGTTGGAAACATTTTGGACATCTCTAGTGCTGATAAACGTTTGATGTTTATAAGACAAGTAATTAATCAATTTAATTTATTATACAATAATTAAAACCAGAATAATAGTATTTCAAGCAACTGTCACAGATTTGCAGTGGTACTTATCAAATTAAATAGAACCAACTACAACAAATAAGGGGTCTATTTAATAAATGTTTCTGACTGCAAAATTGGGATAAAAACAGTGCAAACAACAGCACCAAAAATGCATCCCAGGAAAAGAAAAGAAAATCAATAAGTCTGGTACAATTCTTGTGCAGTGGTTTAGCTCAAATTTTCAGCCTGGAGACATACAGTAAGTAATTAACCCCCAATGTGTACTTTGCTATGAATGACAAGAAATTAATAAGTCTATTTAAAATCTTCCATATGCATTACACTGTATTGTATTTTCTTGTTAAATTTAAATCCATATCCATAGAAATCTTCATGTAAAGAAGGATAATAGAGCACCGTGCTTACAGATCTATATTACCTGTACACATTTGCAAGGTTTTAGATGAGGACTGTTTTTCATCTAATGTTATCTATTAAATGGTGTTGCGTGGTTAATGTCTAAGATACAGCATCAGGACTGAGTTTAATTCCAATTTTAAGTGAACAGATGTACAGTATGGAGCAGGAATCATCTAAGGGGACTATTTATACACTTAATTTGTGGTAGATAAAATGTTAAATGGTGTGGACGTTTTCCAATCAATTAAGGGGGAGATTCACTAAGTACCAATGTGAGTTGTTACACTGCGATAATGCGTTAACTACCATTCAAGTCAATGGCAATTAACGTGTGATGTCAGTGCAATTCCCCACATTGGTGCTTAGTGAATCCTGGCATAATAATTTGGTTTTTGTTGTGTTTAAGGCATATGACCTTAAATTTGGAGATCCTGACTTAAGATATTTCCTGTTTTGTGATTTTGTGTCAGGCCCGAAGGGATCAAAACCAATAATCTCTGCTATTCAGGGCAGCAGCTCTAGCAGTGAGTTAACCAAGCTAACCTCCTCTCCTACATTATACTTTTAAGCTTTACTACTCACTTCTCACACTTGTTGGACAGCCTGGTGGATACTCTCTCTAGCTTCCCTTAAAAGATGACCACTTCCACTTGCAGGTTGCAAGATCAATGTGCTTGTGGAACCAACTTTGCTATCAGAGCACCTATCTTCCTGACTTCATTGCTACCCAAAATTCTGCCTGCCTGACTATACTTTGACCTCTTCCTTCCCAGACACAGGCCTGTCTGACTATGATGTTGCTTTCTGCCTGCCCTGATGCCAACTTGTTTAAACCGTTTTCTACATAGACCTTGTTGAATTAAAATTACCATATGAACTAATTATCTAAGGGAGCAGTTTTGTCAATATGTATGTAACGGGTATTCCCCCACCCAATCGCAGATTCTACTGTGTGAGTGCAGGAAACATATATTGTTACTCAGGTGTGGTGCATTACCTGTTGGCTCACAGGAGGGCTGAGCTTCCGCCACGGGGAACCTGGGGTAATTATACTAGGGGTGATCACTTACAACATCTTCTCGGTACAGCGCCTCCACCTGCGATGGCTCCCACCAGAGGGGGAGTGGTTCCTCGCAGGACAATCAATAATACCATACACAGTGCTTTATATAACGAAGGACTTTACTAACGAATAATAATGATAACCTGTGTCTCTCTCACGGTGAGACACTAACAGTGACGTCTCGCAGGACGATTCCCAAACACTAGGTGATCCCACCCAGTGTCCCAAGAACCCCACCCAATGTCCCGTACTCCTACAGAGATAGTCAATGGGTGACTGCGCAGTCACTAAGAACCTCTAGGCCTGTTGGTGCACATGTGATGGTATAATACCTGCCGAGCACTCCGGTGCTCGGGTCAGCAACAAACTTCTCAAAGGGTCAGACGTGTGATGAATCCGTCTGATCCAACCGAACTCCTTGCACTTGCGGACCCCGACGTGGGTCCGAACCGCTTCACAGGAACCGCAGCGTCTGCTGTGTCCCTGTCTAATCTAAGTGGTACTAACGTGACAGGAACCCTAACCTAGGGCCTGTCCCTGTAGTACAGCAACCTGTAGTGGCTTGGGGAACTCCTAGGGCCTGCAGGGGTAATGACCTGTCCCACTCCCCCAACTACCCAAGTCCCTTCGGTAAGTGATCTGGAATGGACTAGAGTACTCTTCCATGCAGTACTTGGGCGTCTACCTACTGTTGGCTAGCCTAGTGCAGATCCTCTCCAGAATTCCTGCTCTCAGTTACCAGTTTATCCCTTCAGGCATCCTACCCCTAGCGCTACCTCAAGGTGACTAGAACAGCTATAGCCCTTCTCCAGACCCACTACTCTCTGACTAGTCCCAGCGCCTACCGCAGCAAGCTGTAGCTCACTTTTGACTGCAGCCAACGTGCTGCGCAACAAGGTGCCTGCCTGTCAGACCTCACAGCACTGACAGCCGTGACTCTGACAATGCAGCACTACACTAAGGGCAGCGTCCCTATCTTGGGCCTCCCTCAGCAATTACCCACTAACCTAGTGGGGAGTTGGGGCCTACCTGGGGTGTAGGTACCTATATGGGGCAGAAGCTGCACTCGCTCCCCGCACCCTACTTCCCTACAGCACCCTGACTCCAACTCTCTGTAACCTTCCTTTCCCAGCTCCCACTAATGTAAGTGGCAGGGTCCCTATCCCGAGGGCTGCCCCTGGCAACACTCACCTTACTGGGGAGCTGAGCTATCTCGAGCCCTGGGGGTGCTGGCCTAGTACAGGGAGTCCACGACTCCTGTACCCTACCTCCTTCCCTGGGCTGCTCCGGTCTCTGACTGATCTAACGTGCTGCAAGCCCGCCAAATGTATCTCTTTTCTCAGGGGTCTCCTAAGCCCTATTGGCTCCCTGGGGTCACATGGGGCTCGCAAAGGCTCTTGGGATATGTAGTCCCAGCTCCGAGCCTTCCCTGGTAGGCTAGGGGTTCGCGGGCTTTTCCCTACCTTCACTGCGCTTGCGCAAGCTTTCCCGGGCTGCCTCGACCTTCCCTCAGCTTTCCCTGCTCTCGCGCGAGCTATCCCTGTCTCGGGGGCTGTCCCTGCGCCTACGCATCCCTGCGCATGCGCAACAGTATCCTCAATGGCGGCGCCCTGCTTGGCCGGCCGCCGGGACCTTAGAGACGCGATCGCGGCCTTAGCAACCGCCCGATCGCGTCCCCGGCAACCGGCCGCAGGCAGGAGAAGCCGCGCTGCTCCCTGCTCCAGCCCCCACCCTTGGAAGCAGCCGTCGGGTCTGTCGGCACCCGCGACCGAGCTGACCAAGGGGAGGGGGGTCTCCAGGAGCCACGGGAGCTCCAGGCTACACTCTCCCCCTGGTGAAACTCCAACGACCTCGCTTGGATGGCAGACATAACCTGGTACACAGTTATACAATGAAAATGCAAGGCATATGTACAACCTATCACTGGTGACTTTAGACATCAGGTTACAATACAGTTCACATACCATACCCGAGGCCAGCTGAGCGTCAGCTGTTTGCTGAGACCATTCGTGGGGTGCCCCTAACTGATCAAGTGGGGGTACCTCACTTTTGCGTCCGTGAGCCTCCCCCAGAAAAATTTCTTGAAGAGCACACCGGAGGGCAACAGTCACTGGTTCCTCACTACTTCCTCCCCCTGGTGGAAGGAGTAGCACCATGTCTCTGAAGCAGACCTTTACCCGGTCACCCGCGGCATGGATGCGGTAGACCAGGCGGCCAGGACCTTTTCCGCGGTCCACTACTTGGCGAATGGCACGCTCCCTTTTGGGCTTAAGGGAGGCAATTTTTACTAAATCCCTCGCCACACAGTCCTTGTCCCTACATACTTGCGAGGCTTCCGCTGGGAAGCGAGCAATGGACAATGTCTCTTTCCTCAAAGTCTCTGTTTCACCTGGCAGGGGGTAAAGGGTAGATACCTTACCACTGTGGTGATTCACGGTAGCCAACAGGTCCTCGGGGACGCTGTCAGTTCCCACCTCGGCTGTATCGGGACCTGTCCCCGGCACTTCTGGGACAGTCCACTTACTGGCTTGAAACTCGGGAGCGTTGGATCCCGGTCCTGGGACCATTTGAGTCGGAGCGCACGGGCTCACACTCGGTTCAGGAGCCGTAACTCTGGCCTTTTTCACGGCCACCTCCATCGGAGCCTGTGGGGGGCAAGGGGGGTCCTTACCACTCTGCTGGCTTGCAATGGTTTTCTCTTCTTGTGGAACACTGTCAGGTATCTGCGGTGCTTCACCTGACACCACGACAGAGCTGACTGTTCTCTTCAACTGAACGGTAGGTGGTAGATACTGGTCCACTCGCATGGCGGAACAGCTTTCTTCTAGGGGGAACACCTCCCCCGGTGATTCCTCTGTCTCACTGCTGGGGTGGTTCGCCGGTAGGCGCATCGCCACCGATGGTTCGTCTTTTTCCATAGCTGGCTGGGCCTCAATCCTTCCCTCTTGGTTGCAACGGGGAACTAGGGCAGCCTTGTCTGTCAGCTCCTCCACCTCCGTGGTTGAGGTAGAGCAAGTAACAGCATCTTCATCTCTGTGTTCTGCCATCTGAGATTCCTGCTTGGGATCTGGGACTGTAGACTGCAGCAGCACAGGCTTTAGAAACTGTGCTCCGCAACAAGCACACTTGGGACCCCAGGTCGGTTTGCCACCTGGGAAGTCACACTGGTCACAAACACATCTTATGCACCCGTCATCCTCCACCACTGCCAACCGCCATTCTATTGGTAGCCTAAAGGGGTTAAAGTCCATACCACCAGATAGCTTCAAATCCTTTTGTAGACACGGGCACAGAAGAAAGGGTATTTTCCCTCCTTTTGTCCGCCATGCTCCATACAACTGCGGGTGTGTTTCTCTACAATCTGTACTGTCTTTAGTGGGAACAGCGGTTGCTGATCGCTGTTCACTGAGCTGGCTCCCCCTGGTGGACGGTAGCAGCACGGGTTGCAGGGTCGGCGCCCTGCAGCAGACACATAAGCGTCCCCAGGCCAATTTACAACATGGGCAGTCACCCTGGTTACAGAAACATTCCAGGCACCCATCCTCGTTCGCGTCGTCCAACCGCCCCTTTATCAGGCACGTCAAAACATCAAAGTTCATACTACCCAACGGACTCAATGCTTCTGTCATACACGGGCACACCAAAAAGGATACGCACCCGGCTTTAGTCGGCCAGAGTCCATATAACGGTGAGCAATTTTCTTTGCCCCCAGTACTTTCTTTGATGGAGACAGCAGTTAGGGGTGAAGGCTTACAGTACTTGCTCCCCCTGGTGGAATCTGAAGGAGGGGCTCGCTCTATCACTGAGTCACTCACATTGCGGGGGCGGAGCTTAGGGTTTCCCGCCAAACCCGGCCAGTTTGCAACATTTTCCCGCGCGGGCGGGAAATCAGCACGTGACTTCTTCATGGCGAACAAAAATAGCACAATTTAGAAAAAAATATACCGGGCACCCCAGGTCATTATCTCAGCAGCGCCTCCAAATGTAACGGGTATTCCCCCACCCAATCGCAGATTCTACTGTGTGAGTGCAGGAAACATATATTGTTACTCAGGTGTGGTGCATTACCTGTTGGCTCACAGGAGGGCTGAGCTTCCGCCACGGGGAACCTGGGGTAATTATACTAGGGGTGATCACTTACAACATCTTCTCGGTACAGCGCCTCCACCTGCGATGGCTCCCACCAGAGGGGGAGTGGTTCCTCGCAGGACAATCAATAATACCATACACAGTGCTTTATATAACGAAGGACTTTACTAACGAATAATAATGATAACCTGTGTCTCTCTCACGGTGAGACACTAACAGTGACGTCTCGCAGGACGATTCCCAAACACTAGGTGATCCCACCCAGTGTCCCAAGAACCCCACCCAATGTCCCGTACTCCTACAGAGATAGTCAATGGGTGACTGCGCAGTCACTAAGAACCTCTAGGCCTGTTGGTGCACATGTGATGGTATAATACCTGCCGAGCACTCCGGTGCTCGGGTCAGCAACAAACTTCTCAAAGGGTCAGACGTGTGATGAATCCGTCTGATCCAACCGAACTCCTTGCACTTGCGGACCCCGACGTGGGTCCGAACCGCTTCACAGGAACCGCAGCGTCTGCTGTGTCCCTGTCTAATCTAAGTGGTACTAACGTGACAGGAACCCTAACCTAGGGCCTGTCCCTGTAGTACAGCAACCTGTAGTGGCTTGGGGAACTCCTAGGGCCTGCAGGGGTAATGACCTGTCCCACTCCCCCAACTACCCAAGTCCCTTCGGTAAGTGATCTGGAATGGACTAGAGTACTCTTCCATGCAGTACTTGGGCGTCTACCTACTGTTGGCTAGCCTAGTGCAGATCCTCTCCAGAATTCCTGCTCTCAGTTACCAGTTATTCCCTTCAGGCATCCTACCCCTAGCGCTACCTCAAGGTGACTAGAACAGCTATAGCCCTTCTCCAGACCCACTACTCTCTGACTAGTCCCAGCGCCTACCGCAGCAAGCTGTAGCTCACTTTTGACTGCAGCCAACGTGCTGCGCAACAAGGTGCCTGCCTGTCAGACCTCACAGCACTGACAGCCGTGACTCTGACAATGCAGCACTACACTAAGGGCAGCGTCCCTATCTTGGGCCTCCCTCAGCAATTACCCACTAACCTAGTGGGGAGTTGGGGCCTACCTGGGGTGTAGGTACCTATATGGGGCAGAAGCTGCACTCGCTCCCCGCACCCTACTTCCCTACAGCACCCTGACTCCAACTCTCTGTAACCTTCCTTTCCCAGCTCCCACTAATGTAAGTGGCAGGGTCCCTATCCCGAGGGCTGCCCCTGGCAACACTCACCTTACTGGGGAGCTGAGCTATCTCGAGCCCTGGGGGTGCTGGCCTAGTACAGGGAGTCCACGACTCCTGTACCCTACCTCCTTCCCTGGGCTGCTCCGGTCTCTGACTGATCTAACGTGCTGCAAGCCCGCCAAATGTATCTCTTTTCTCAGGGGTCTCCTAAGCCCTATTGGCTCCCTGGGGTCACATGGGGCTCGCAAAGGCTCTTGGGATATGTAGTCCCAGCTCCGAGCCTTCCCTGGTAGGCTAGGGGTTCGCGGGCTTTTCCCTACCTTCACTGCGCTTGCGCAAGCTTTCCCGGGCTGCCTCGACCTTCCCTCAGCTTTCCCTGCTCTCGCGCGAGCTATCCCTGTCTCGGGGGCTGTCCCTGCGCCTACGCATCCCTGCGCATGCGCAACAGTATCCTCAATGGCGGCGCCCTGCTTGGCCGGCCGCCGGGACCTTAGAGACGCGATCGCGGCCTTAGCAACCGCCCGATCGCGTCCCCGGCAACCGGCCGCAGGCAGGAGAAGCCGCGCTGCTCCCTGCTCCAGCCCCCACCCTTGGAAGCAGCCGTCGGGTCTGTCGGCACCCGCGACCGAGCTGACCAAGGGGAGGGGGGTCTCCAGGAGCCACGGGAGCTCCAGGCTACATGTACATTCCCTAAAGTTTACACTCTAAGAGCTACAGTATGTCTTGGGTGCAGGTAGCATTTGTTACCAGAGAATTACCATTTTGAACATGTACAATATGTCACTGCCAATGTATCAAGTTATTCTGCACATAGTTTACCCAGGGTGTGGCATCTTACTGAAACCCAGTAAATGAAAAACAGAATACTACCACAAAAAAAATCACCAAATCCCTTTTTGAAAAAATGAATCTCATTAACGATGCCCACTTTCCAAAATAGTTTAGTATTAACTTTTCACCGTTCATTTTATTGACAAAAAACATAGAAAGTACCTCAAAAACTGTATTGACATTTTAATTTTTACTGGCAAAGGGATTTTAATTTAAACCATACATTGAAAGCATTGAACATTCCTTCAGCAGTTAAACAACTATATGAAACCAATATAAAAGTTTATTTTAACCAACGGATTATTTGGTTTCCTAGAAGACATCACATACTGGATATCTTTTTAACTGTTTCCTCCCACATATCCCTATTTCCCCTATATCATGATTAATACATTCACCACTTTTCTGACTTTGTTTGTTATTCACCCCTTGAATAACTTTTCTTGTTATTCTTAAGTCATTGTCTCCCACTCTTCTACTGTACTTTCTAACTGAAGTGCTACAATCAAAAGAAGTTTTAAATCTCTTTTTTTGTGTGTAAAAGTTTATGAACAGTAAATATGCACCGTGCCTCAAGAGATCCATGACTTGGTATTTCTTTATAGCACCTTAACTTCATACGCAGTTGATTGCGTCCTTGCTAATGTGTGTAGGGTGAGTCAAGTTTATTCAAGTTTATATGTTGTTATGAATGAGCATTCCAAAGGTTGTAAAATATCTTGTTTTATGGTACATAGAATTTATCTATGGTTTAAAGTACATTTAGAACACTTTTCCAGATGATAAAAAGTTGAAATGATATATACGAAGCATAGGTCAAGCTTCTGAATGGACTTTTCTTATACAGCATACTGTGTATCTTAATTCATGATGTTTGTATAAACCCCTCAGTCAACTAAAAATACTCCCCAGTTTGACTGCACCTGCCACAGTTAGTTATCCTCTAATAAACTATAGGTACTGTATATTGATGCTGGACAGGGACAAGGTTAAACTAATGATTACAGCTAGCTGAAAGGTATATGTGGGAAATATCTGACTCTGGATTGACTTATTGACTTTAAACTGAATTTACCCAGACTATACTGCAGTATACTGTATAAGGCGATTCAGCAGCTATTGTAGCTAATTCAGCCACATGTGAAACAATTCATGCAATTTTAGCTTTGTAGTATTTTGTTACTACAAAACAAGTGTAAATCAAAAATTTTGCATGTATCTTGGAGTGACGATTCCCCCCCCCCCCCCTCAAAAATATGTATTCAATTATACCTACTGTATATTAGCTAGGGAAATGTAAGGATAGCATATTCAAGTAATTACAGTATATACTGTAAACAGAAGGTAAAATTCAGAGAGCTAGTTTTGTGTTTTCTGAATAGTAGCATTTTAATTGATTATTTCAAATATTTTATTCTAGACCCATTATGTAATTTGTGGTCATGTGAAGCTTTTGAAGGAAATAAATGTTGCTTGATGACCAATTATTAGAAATATAATTTCAGGTCAGCAGGAATTGACTAAGTTTCAGAGAATGTGTCTTTCCTCTTCTCTGGGAAATGGTACTGATGTTCCTATTTTAAGGTTCCCATGAGCATTGGAAAAAATATTAAATACAGTAACTTGAGACTCGACAAAACTTTTTTGAACTTGTTTTTTTGCATGTGCTGTTTTAAAGTAAAAACCCTTTTTTGACTTCATTCATTGTAACATCGCCGGAAGAAGAGACCAGTGTTTCTCGAAAGCTCGCACAAATAAAAGCATTTTGTTAGCCATATATACGGTATAGTCTATTCATTTTTGATTATATATATATATATATATATATATATATATATATATATATATATATATATATATAAAAGAAAGGGTCCGCAGCACTCTCCAGATGAAAAAAAGAAATGTATTGAAACATAGGGCAACCAACGTAACCTAGAGCAACGTACAGTACGTTTCGGACCCACATGGTCCTTTCTCAAGCTCTAGTGAACAGTGCAAAAGATCACCATTATATAGGGACAGAAATATGGGTGGTTCCAAAACAGTAATCATCTAATTAGTATCAGCTATGCATGTAATCACAACCCCATGTGTCTGTATTCATGCATAATTACTGCACAAGTGCAATGCCGACAGAACATAAACAAACATGTCATATCCTTGTACCACCAGACAACGCTGGATAAAGCTCTAAATCCACAGTTATGGAGATAATGGGGCTCCCTGTCCCATAAACTGTACCTCTGTGAACCCATTAATTTAAAAGTAAATAGTGTCCCTAGAAACCTGTCATATAAGCCATATGGAGCTCCCAAAGGGGAGGTCACCTACTAGTTGCACTGTCCCAGTGATGCTTAATACAGAGGCAAACACAACAACAGAACATATAAACAATACCATACAAATAAAAAGGAAATAAATCCCAACATGTACAAAATGAAAGTCATAAGGGCAGGGGAAAGGAAAGAGACAAGAGAATAGGGAACAACAATAAAGCAGTACAACAAACAAGATGCTGGTACTCAGATTGCCCTAATGACCAACCATGAAGTGGATTAAAGTCCTGCACCTTTAAATGATGGTAAAAGGCCAAGTCAACAGGGTAACACGTGTAAAAAAGGGATATATGTATATATTAGATGTACCACGTGTGGCTATTCTAGAACACACGAAAATAAGATAAACGGGAAAACCCAGGGTTAGACTCTATGAGTACTACGTGTACGCTGATCCGGAACAACTCACATGAACATAGACTCAAAAGGAAGCAGAGATGGTGATGACTGACAGAGGCAAATCACAGAGGTCACCGCTGAATCACAACAATCACCTGCATAAAAATTCCATAGTAACAGAAGGAGTCTAATAGTCAGAGTCCCATCAGATCGTAGTTTCTATTAACACAATGGGGATGCATAGTCCCCAATTCGTGTATCCAGAAGGCCTCACGTAATTCTAAGTGCAGCCGTGTCCCCTCTTACCTCCGATGGTGGGGATGGGGATGGCTGCGATGTATGGGAGCAGCGGAGGTCTGCGGTGTATCCGCCAACTGTGGGCCGCCATCTTGTAGTTCACGTATGCTCAATTGCATCCGTGCTCATGCGCAGAGAGGTGAAAAGTTGTGGCAGCCATTTTAGGTTCGCGCATGCGCAGTAGAGTCTTTGCCCATGCACAGTCCCCAGAGTTGCACGGTCATCTTATGAGAGGCTCCGCATGGAGCCTGAGGGACATGCAGGTAGAATGTTGACACAGTTTGGCAGTTAAAGGTAGCTGCTGGAGTTGCTGACAGTTTTTAGCAGTTGGAAAAAGAAGAGAACCGTGGAGGAAGTGTCCAGGGAGCAGAGCAATGCTTCCCTGGACTAGGACTAGGTTTGTTCCTTAGGTCCCAGCTAGGTCCTAAGTCCCCTTCTAGATTGTGACTGCTATAGGAAGACCCCAGACAGGGATGCTACCCTTTAGTCTTATTGTGTCAGGTGTAGCACCAGTGAAGAGATGCCACACAGTGAGTTGCAGTCTGCGGTTTGGGATCAGACCACAGGCACCTATAGACATTGGGGGGGATGCCCTTCAGCTGGAGCTCCCTCAAGTGGCGGACACCTATGCGGACCAGAGAGAGAGGATTCAGCAGACGTCGTTGGATCAGATGGATCCTTTTTGCTCCATCAGCGGTACCTGGGTACAGGGGTGCCCAGGGAGGTAAAGTGCACCAACAGTTCACAGGGGAAGCACACTCTCTACACGTGGGTGGAACTGACTCTCATTGAGGGAGGACACCAGGGGTATTGGTGCCACGCACCCTAGGTACTTTGGGGGACACTCACTCTGTGTTGTTATTATTGTATTGTGTGTGTTATATTGTATGGTACCGTTATCGTTATTCAATTGTTAGTAAACCAATTGTTCTATACTTGTGTGTGTATCATTTCACTGTAAGTGGTCCTGAAAGGGGTTATCCTGCCATGCTGGGATCCCTCTCAGGTGGAGGCGCTGCACCGAGGAGAACGAGAGCTCACCCCAGGCTCCCTGCTGCAGAGGCTCATGCCTTCTGTGAGCCACAGGTAACGGCAGCACACATAGTTCCCTTAGACACGGGGGAAAGGGGCTACATTAGGATAAGCTTCCTATTGCCCCCACATCTTTTGTTTGGGACATGATCTATCACTTGCACCCGCAGTTGACTAATGCTGTGCCCAGCCAGTAAAAAGTGAGCAGAAACCGGCTGATACTGTACCCGACATCTAGTCGTAGATTTATGCTGGCTCATTCGTTCTTTTAGTTTTTTCGTCATTTCCTCAGCATACTATATACCATAGTAACAGAAGGAGTCTAATAGTCAGAATCTCATCAGATCGTAGTCTCTATTAAGACAATGGGGATGCATAGTTCCCAATTCGTGTATCCAGAAGGCCTCACGTAATTCTAAGTGCAGCCGTGTCCCCTCTTACATCCGATGTTGGGGATGGGGATGGCTGCGATGTATGGGAGCAGCGGAGGTCCGCGGTGTATCCGCCAACTGTGGGCCGCCATCTTGTAGTTCACGCATGCTCAATTGCATCCGTGCTCATGCGCAGAGAGGTGAGAAGTTGTGGCATCCATTTTAGGTTCGCGCATGCGCAGTAGAGTCTTTGCCCATGCACAGTCCCCAGAGTTGCAGCGGCCATCTTATGAGAGGCTCCGCAAGGGACTACATGTCCCAGGAGCCTGAGGAATAAGCAGGTAGAATGTTGACACAGTTTGGCAGTTAAAGGTAGCTGCTGGAGTTGCTGACAGTTTTTAGCAGTTGGAAAAAGAAGAGAACCGTGGAGGAAGTGTCCAGGGAGCAGAGCAGTGCTCCCCTGGACTAGGACTAGGTTTGTTCCTTAGGTCCCAGCTAGGTTCTAAGTCCCCTTCTAGATTGTGACTGCTATAGGAAGACCCCAGACAGGGATGCTACCCTTTAGTCTTATAGTGTCAGGTGTAGCACCAGTGAAGAGATGCCACATGGTGAGCTGCAGTCTGCGATTTGGGATCAGACCACAGACACCTATAGACATTGGGGGGGACGCCCTTCAGCTGGAGCTCCCTCAGGAGGCGGACACCTATGCGGACCAGAGAGAGAGGATTCAGCAGACGTCATGGGATCAGACGGATTCTTTTTGCTCGATCAGCGGTACCTGGGTACAGGGGTGCCCAGGGAGGTAAAGTGCACCAACGGTTCACAGGGGAAGCACACTCTCTACACGTGGGTGGAACTGACTCTCATTGGGGGAGGACACCAGGGGTATTGGTGCCACACACTGTAGGTACTTTGGGGGACACTCACTCTGTATTGTTATTATTGTATTGTGTGTGTTATATTGTATGGTACCGTTATCGTTGTTCAATTGTTAGTAAACCAATTGTTCTATACTGGTGTGTGTATCATTTCACTGTAAGTGGTCCTGAAATGGGTTATCCCGTGATGCTGGGATCCCTCTCAGGTGGAGGTGCTGCACCGAGGAGAACGAGAGCTCACCCCAGGCTCCCTGCTGCAGAGGCTCATGTCTTCTGTGAGCCACAGGTAACGGCAGCACACAGTTCCCTTAAACACGGGGGAAAGGGGCTACATTAGGATAAGCATCCTATTACCCCCACGTCTAGGTTTGGGGACATAATCTATCACTTGCCCCTGCAGTTGACTAATGCTGTGCCCAGCCAGTAAAAAGTGAGCAGAAACCGGCTGATCCTGTGCCCGACATCTAGTCGTAGATTTATGCTGGCTCATTCGTTCTTTTAGTTTTCTCGTCATTTCCCCAACATATACCACAAAATTAGTATTGCACGTCATATAGTGTTTCATGTGGTATAGATGGCCAGTTAGTGTGTAAGTGAAAAAGGAGCCTTTTTGGATGTTTCCGCACTGCGCACACGACAGGCAAGGAAATGTACCTTTGTTAGAGCCAAGGTCCGCTTTAACGACAGAGTCCCTGTTTTGGTACCACCCCTATTTCTGTCCCTATATAATGGTGATCTGTTGCACTGTTCATTAGAGCTTGAGACCGTTGCTGTTGGTTACTTTGGTTGCCCTATGTTTCAATAAATTTACTTTTTTCATCAGGAGAGTGCTGCGGACCATTTCTTTGTTATATATTTACTGGACTGGTTGGGCATTCCCTGTCCCTCTGCATGCACCTCAATTACTGTTAACTATACTTTCTCTTATTTTTTATATAGTCAGCTGTATTTGAGAAGCAGGAGGTCTCCTGTGCTGAACTAGGTTTCAGTTTCTGGTACCCCCTAATTCCAAGATACTTAACTCCATATGGAGTGCTGGCATCTCGGTACTGTTTAAATGTCCTGCTCATGCGAGATAATCGGAAGCCACGAGGGATGAGTCATGGCTTTCTATTGACCCTCGTGATGTGTATTCTAATGTAGCAAGCATTTTTGTTTCTATAGAAACCATTTACAAAGTCACAGCCCCTTCCTCTTCTGAGACAGGCTCTGGCTCTTGAGCCCTGCCCTCTCTCTCGCAGTACACCAATTGTATCTAATGCCTGTCTGGTCACATGATCTTGCACACAGATCTTTGCATCCTGGGTACATTTGTGCAATAGTGGAAACTTTTTTCTTGGACACTTGAAACATATTGAGGTATTAGCGACAAGAGTATTACCACTTTGTGCTATTGCCAAACTATTGGCTTGTGGTAGAACATAGTATCCATAATCAATAATAAATAGGGATTCTGGATTTCGGTTTTACCTAATAACTGAATAAAATACAACCAAACAATCATTGGGGGTTTTCGGTTAAAACCGATAAAGCCCAGAAAATATTATTTTGCAACCGATTATTTTTATTGGTGGAGAGTCCTCACGTGGTAGTGTTACCACACCCTAAATAAATGCAGATGACCATGGGTGAGAACAGAGAAGATGCAGCACAAGACAGCCATGAGAAAGAGGCTGTAATATCATCAACTACTGCACCAGCCAGACTGCTGTTTAAAGGAGAATAATGGTGAGGCAGCATTATCAGGTATTGCAACTTTCCACATTTCCCTACCATTCAATACCACTCAAAACCCAAAGGTCCCAAAGGTCCCACTTCCCAACTGCGGCCCCTCCTTCTCCCGCTTGCTACCCGCAGACCCGACCCCTCTTCCTGCTCCATGCCCATTGGAGTCCCTTTCTCTCGCTTAGTAACCATGGCTCAACCGCACCTCCTGCTCCACACCCGCTGCCCCCCCTTCTCCGCTTGGTAACAACAGATCCCCTCCTTCCACTCAACATCCACAGGCCCAATCTTCTGTGTGGTACCCACAGGCTCGACCCCTCCTCCAACTCAACACCTGCAGGCCCCAAGTAGCCAAAAACTGCACCGACCCTTCAGGTACTACAATTGATATGTGTTACATATTTGTTTTATTTTCCATTAAATAAATTAGATTTTAATGAGTAGAAATCTGAATGAATTTAAAAAAAAAAAACTTTGTCAATCTTATTTTCCCAACAGGAAACCAGGACGGTAAATCCTTGGCTACGCTGCCATACCTGCACAAGGCCGCAACGTGTACCAGCTTTGCAGAGGGACCGCAACCATTGGGCTGGCTTCCCTATTCTGTTTCAGGCTAGCTGTAGTTTCAGCAGAATTGAAAAGGAATGGCTGCAGGTTAGCACGCAGCAAATTTCAGACTGGGGGGAAAGCCCAAGAAATAGGCCCAAGAACCAGGCGGCCGACATACCATATACACAGATGCACACACCAGATACATGCACCATACACAGATGCACACACCAGATACACACACCATACACAGATGCACACAACAGATACACGCACTATGCACAGATGCACTCACCATACACAGATGCACACACCAGATATACGCACTATGTACAGATGCGCACACCAGATACACGCACCATGCACAAATGTGCACACCATATACCCGCACCATGCACAGATGCACACACCATATACACGCACCATGCACAGATGCGCACACCAGATACATGCACCATACACAGATGAGCACACATCACACATGTACCGTGCACCACAGATACTTTATATATTTTTTATATATTTTTTCATACTACAATAATCACTTGTAATTATATAATGATTAACACAGATATAGTTATATACAGTTAGGTCCGGAAATAATTGGACACTGACACAATTTTCATAATTTTGGCTCTGTACGCCACCACAATGGATTTGAAATGAAACAACCAAGATGCAATAGAAGTGCAGACTTTCAGCTTTAATTTAAGGGCTCGAACATAAATATCGTATGAAAAGTTTAGGAATTGCAACCCTTTTCATACACAGTCCCCTTATTTCAGGGGCTCAAATGTAATTGGACAAATTAACACAATCATAAATAAAATGTTCATTTTTAATACTTTGTCGAGAATCCTTTGCAGGCAATGACTGCTTGAAGTCTGGAACGCATGGACATCACCAAATGCTTGGTTTCCTCCTTTGTGATGCTTTGCCAGGCCTTTCCTGCAGCTGTCTTCAGTTGTTGTTTGTTCGTGGGTCTTTCTGCCTTAAGTTTTGTCTTAAGCAAGTGAAATGCATGCTCGGTCGGGTTGAGATCAGGTGATTGATTCGGCCATTGCAGAATATTCCACTTCTTTGCCTTAAAAAAAACTCCTGGGTTGCTATCGCAGTATGTTTTGTTCATTGACCATCTGTAAAGTGATGCGCCGTCCAATCAACTTCGCTGAATTTGGCTGAATCTGAGCAGACAATATATCCCTATACACTTCAGAATTCATCCAGCTACTTCTGTCTTCTGTCACATCATCAATAACCACTAGTGACCCAGTGCCATTGTAAGCCATGCATGCCCATGCCATCGCACTGCATCCACCGTGTTTTACAGATGATGTGGTATGCTTTGGATGATAAGCCGTTCCAAGCCTTCTCCATACTTTCTTCTTCCCATCATTCTGGTACAGGTTGATCTTAGTTTGATCTGTCCAAAGAAGGGTGTTCCAGAACGGAGCTGGCTTTTTTAGATATTGTTTGGCAAAGTCTAATCTGGCCCTTCTATTCTTGAGGCTTATGAATGGTTTGCATCTTGTGGTGAACCCTCTGTATTTGTTCTCGTGAAGTCTTCTATTTATTGTAGACTTGGATAATGATATGTCTACCTCCTGGATAGTGTTCTTCACTTGGCTGGATGTTGTGAAGGGGTTTTTCTTTACCATGGAAAGGATCCTACGATCACCCACCACTGTTGTCTTCCATGGACGTCCAGGCCTTTTTGTGTTGCAGAGCTCACCAGTGCGTTCTTTTTTTCTCAGAATGTACCAAACTGTTGATTTGGCTACTCCTAATATACCTGCTATCTCTCTGATGGATTTTCTTTTTTTTTGCAGCCTAAGTATGCCCTGTTTCACTTGCATTGAGAGCTCCTTTGACCGCATGTTGTGGGTTCATAGCAACAGCTTCCAAATGCAAATGCCACACATGGAATCAACTCCAGACCTTTTACCTGCTTAATTGATGATGAAATAACAAAGGAATAGCCCACACCTGTCCATGAAACAGCTTTTGAGTCAATTGTCCAATTACTTTTGGTCCCTTGAAAAAGAAGAGGCAACATATTAAAGAGATGTAATTCCTAAACCTTTCCTCCAATTTGGATGTGAATACCCTCAAATTAAAGCTGATAGACTGCACTTTTAGCCCATATTCATTATTTAACTGTAACTTGAATTTATTTTGGTACACAGCCGAAATAACAAAACTTGTATCAGTGTCCAATTATTTCCGGACCTAACTGTACACACAGTTAATATATTGTTATAATTTATTTGAGATTATTATTTTTATAATTTACAATTATTACCTAAGGCATTATAGCCACTATTAATCACTATAAGGGGTTATTTATTGTGCGTGGACAGCCTCCGAACGCGAACCCTTGATGAAGCACATACAGATGTTCAGTCACCAGTGTTAGATCATTTGCCTTGGAAAATGTGAGGCAGTCACTCAGTAAATGCCTCCAAATGCCTCAACATTTCTGTGAGATTCCTAATGGCCCATCGGGTGTTACAGCAGGGGGTCCATGCAGTCCCATTCAAACTGAAGTTCAGGCTGGCGGTTCATCAGCTTTCAGAGACCGCACTCTAAACTCATCATCAGAACAGCAGCATTGCTTCTATTACCTGGTTAGCCCACCCCCTTTGTGGTTTTTCATGCTACAATGCACTTTAGTTTAATATATTACATGCACATTCAATGCACTGCATTTTTCATGTGTTTCTTATGTCTTCTTATGTGTATTAGTTGAGTTTATTGGTTTTCTAATAAGAACGTATGTCTTTGTGTTTTTAATTGGTTTACTGTATATATTTTTTGATACTTTTCTATCTAGGTCTTATGTTGGGCATAGTGGACATTTATTTTCACTTATATTAAACATATTACATTTTTACTATTTCTGATCCCCTGTGCGCAATTTGCATTCTCTTGTCATTTGTCGTGAGACCGCCTTCGAGAGATCTCACGTACAGTAAGAGTGTTTGGGAGTATCTGCAGGTGTACTGCTGCAAGGGGCTCGGATTCATCAGTGTAGAAATCCAAAGACAGCATGAACGCAGAATCCTTTCTTTTGTTACCACAAATACTGTGCATGTATTTTATACGTAGATACACACAACATATATGCACCATTTTCAGTATATACAGATGTAACACACTTTATTGCATCAGTTGGTGCAATACAACGGGTGGAATAACACATTAGTCCCGCTGCAACACACAGAGTAATAATGAACCTTTTACATGTAACCCGTGTTTCCCCACCCTAAGGGAGATTTCCTGTGTTTACCTGGTGATGGTGCTACCTGATGGGTTCACAGGAAGGCCTTGAGCATCCACCGGTGTTGTTTGGGGATTAACAGGCAGGCTTTCAGTGCTGGCTTGTTGTTCTCTCTGATGGTACAGCGCCTCCATTCCCACAGGGCCTATCATGGAAAGTTTCAGTCCCCTGTGGAAAACACTCTCACTCCCTCCCTGAAGAACGTACAAAACAGTAACTGGGGTCTTAATTACTTCACATCAGTATACAGCAACACATCTTCCACAGCAAGAGAGACTCACTCCCACTCGACCCTACATAACCCAGCAGAGTGTCACCTTGCAGCTTGCTGCTTTCTTTGTCCCTAGACTCAACCCCCAGGGCTTGAGGCCACAAAAGTCTATCCCAGGCTCCCACACTCCCTGGTGTAGTATGGGTAGCTGATATAGTATATAGTAGCTTATCCAAATCCCCTGAGGGAGGGGAAGGAAGGTGAACCAGAGCCCTGGCTCCAAACTTCCTACTCTATCCAGAACAGACTAAATGTAGACTACAGCCACTTTTGTACCTAGGTCTTGGCCCCACATAGGGCAGTACCCAGGCCTTGGGCTCACCCCCTGTCACTCAAGGGAGTTGTTTACTGTAGCAGCAAAAAGAGTTTGCTGGGGTTTTGTGTGTTCTGCAGCAGCAAGGAGCGTGGATTTAACCATTACACTGATGCGCTGGTACCAGGGCTTATGTGTTAGGCAGGGTAGATTAGTAGCCCAGGGGGTACCTGGCTACATACATTAGCAACATGAGGAACTGTGATGTGAGCTCTGCAGCGCCACCTAATGGCCAGAGTCAGAGAGTTGCGGAACAGAGATCTTCCTTTCCTCCTCTCCCCCAGCCTGAAATGTTCAGTTCCAACCATCCCGGGGGGGGCAATTTTCCCTTTACCCCCCATAGTCAGCCTGCCCGCAGCTATGGCTCTGCTCGGAAACTCAATTTATTGCAGTACAAGATTCCTGTAGGGAAATGCTACAATGAAGTAAAACTGCTGATGAATATGCACTGGAGAAGAAAGTTTTTACTGTGGAAGAAGGAATGGTAAGAGACATCTAATTTGCTAAATTTGCAGTCACAATTACTGTATTAAAGTAAAACAATTCCTTTAGTGAGCATGTGAAGTCGAAGGCACATACTCTGTAGCAAGCTGAAAGAGCCAATGCCCAAAGTGGATACCAGGCTTTTACAAATGTCCCTTTCTGCCACTATTACTACAGTAGATTTAAATGGAAGTGTGAAGAAGAGAGAGATGTGGCACCTGAATTTGCTAGAGCTAGGGTCTATTGTGGGGTTAGTCTTCATTAGGTTGGGGAACGTTCCATAGGTGAACGTTTTTGGAAGCGTGCTCCGGCAGCACACACTTTGAAAAATCAAGCCAGATATATGAAAAGTAAGAAAGTACATCGACAGTTCCCCAGGCAAGATGTTTTTCCATTTTGGAGACAGTTAATGCTTTGCCATCAATGTGGGGACCAGTCGCTGTTTTTTTTTTTTTACTATGTGATGATGTTTTGGGGGAAAAATGTGAGAAAGTGCACATTAACAGTGAAGTTAAAATAAACACCATGTACCGTCTCTTGAATTTCCTGATGAAAAATATGACCTCAGTTGTTAATGTCATCAAAACTCTGCAAACACACATGTGGATCAAGTGTTTACCATTGTAGCAGTCCACACAAAGCACTTATTGGGAAGTAAAGTGGGTAACACTTTCATTGATTTTGGACCTGCCACATGTGCATTCCTAGATTGTTTACCATTAAAAAAATCAGCAGTTGCTTGAGGACAGCTTCAGATTGTTTTATGTTTCCATGAATAACAAATGGCACGCAATGCTTCTGCGTAACATCCCTTCTCCCACCATAGAATTTGAACTACAAGGGGCATCAGATTGGTTCAAAGTTCAGATCCCTGACCATTTCGGAAAGGAGAATTTAACCAGGATTATAAAAGTTATGTTTTTTTTTTTGTTTTCTGAAGCTTTGATGGTCTTCAAAAGGAATTTCATAAAATCTTGTCAGAATCAATATCAGATAACAATACACTTACAGTTCATTTTTATAGGAATGCCAAATTAAATTTTGGATGGTAGCGGAAGCCTGGCATGCATTTTAAAGTTTAAGCCTGCTGGTTTTATTTATTTATTTTATTTATAAAATGTTTTACCAGGCAGTAATACATTGAGAGTTACCTCTCGTTTTCAAGTATGTCCTGGACATAGTTAATGACAAATAATACATGGGTACAAATACAGTTACATAAATGAACAGGGTATACATTATATACAATACATTGCATGCACAGTTAGAGAATGGTTGCCCCTATCCATCAAGATGGTGGCCTAAAGAATAGGCTCATATGGCCATTTATGAAGTCAAAATGGCTGACAAAGTGTTACTGTGTTTCCCCCATGAATACAGTTTTATTACCATTGTTGATTCTGCTGTGTGAAATTTGTAAGACTCCATTGTGTGGTGGGCTGGTAATTCACTTAGCCGGCAAACACACAGTGAAGTCTTGGGCTGTGATCGAATTTGGGCAAGGTGAAGTGATTGGGACATGTGGAGAAGGGCGAGGACTCAGGTCAGGGGAACATGTACTCAAAAAGTTGATCAATTTTTCATACCCGACTCTGAAGTGTCGATCTGAAGGTGATATCAGCCCGAAGATGGGAACCAAGGCCTGGGTTCTAGCCCCGCCGGCTTTATTCTCATTGGTGAGTTTGAGTTTCCTACTCCTCTTAAGACCGCCTCTGTGGGATGTCTCAAAGTACTGTCACCTCCCATGGCCCCAATTAGTCTGTCTCAGGTGAGCCCTCACACCCTGATTGGTTAGCAAAAACAATCTCTTTGCTGATTGTTCGGCACCAAGTCTTCCATGGTTTTAGATGGAGGCTGGGAAAGTATGTAAGTCGATGCCAATCAGAGATCCAAATATTATTCTTGGTTCATAGCTAGTCTGTGTCAAAGACTAGTGGGAGATTTGAACCTGTAAGCGAGCGGCTGTCATCCCAAGGTACGAAGATACTCTGAGGGAAAAAGATTGTGGAAGTCATCCTAGGTAAGCAGTGCTTAGAACCTAGTGAGCTTGGACTCCCCCATAACCCTCTGTTTTTAAAGCATATGTATTCAAGATGTCCATATTATTACGACACCTCAAAGCCAGGTACCTGTATGCCTTATTTCCCTTTTCAAAGAGTTGGTAAGTCCAACGTATTGCATTTTTTGTGTTTTCTATTAAAATGTGTTTACGTTCCCTCATGGTTCTGTCAATGTTGATTTTAATATTAGGGGTGAGCATCTGTTGGTCGGATTCAAGTTTTGTGAGATTATTGTTTAGAGTTTTGATTCTTATCTCCTCTCTTTTTTCCTGTGGGATGTGATACTTATAATTTTACCTCTTAAAGCTGCAGTTCAGTCTTTTTTTTTTTTAATTATTTTTTTACTTCAATAGTTTCATGTGGGCAATCTCTAATTACCTAAAGAACTGTATAGCTGCCAGTCAATTCGTTCTCCATGTATTGATCAGCAAAATTTGGTGACATCATTAGAGAAGGTATATGTTTTTCATCTGCTTCTGTCAGTCAGTGGAAGCTCATGAATATTCATGAGCACTCCTGAACTGACATGTGCTAGAGGGAGGGCAGGGCTGACAAAGGGGTGTGCCAGAGCTTGTGACAGGACATGCTGGGGCAGTGCTTTAGTAAATGTTTGTTAAAATAGAATACAAGAATATTGGTCTTTCAAAGTTGTTGTTTTTTAAAACAGAAAATGCTAAAAGTATTTTTTCTTACTACAGAACTGATTTATTAAAAAAAAAAAAACACACATGCAGGATATTGACTGAACTGCAGCTTTAAGGTAGCTTTATGCCCAGCCCAGAGTGTGGACACTGCAACCTTGTCATTATAATTCAGATTAAAGTATTGTTGTAAGGCATTTTATAGAGTCTCATGGATTCCCAGCAGAACATCATTAAGACACCATCGGGGGTAGTGATTTCCTGTTTGATACCCCTTATTGACATTGACAATGGTGCATATAGTCAATACGCGTGTATTGATCATGATGGGCTGAATAGTAGGAGTATCTTCTGGTCATAGAGTTCACTAGCCTTCATGCCTCGATAAGGGCATTGTCTATTATGGCTTTCCTCTGGGTTTTTCATTTTTTGTTGTAATCATACACTCGTTATGCGTACCATTTGCTCTATCCCTTGAGTGATCCAGGATGGTGGTTAGATCTACCCTATTATAAGATGGCCCCTTTTGTGTTGTATTATAGTAGGAAAAGTGTTGTTTAGAAAGCATGCTTGATCGTCATTTGAGGCATATGCACTCACTAGTGTTATCTCCTCAGTGCCTATTTTGTCAACTACAATAAGCCTTCAACCTACTTTGTCAGTTTTCACATGGTCTAGTGCAGGGGTCTCCAAACTCAGTCCTCAAGGGCCACGTACAGGCCAGGTTTTAAGGATATCCCAGCGTCGGCACAGATGGCTCAATCAGCGGCTCAGACTTCAATTAAGCCAGTGATTGAGCCACCTGTGCTGAAGCAAGGATATCCTGAAAAGCTGGCCTGTTGGTGGCCCTTCAGGACTGAGTTTGGAGACCCCTGGTCTAGTGTAAAGGGAGTACTTGTCCTAAAAAGAATTGCTTGGTATGTACGGAGGAATGGTATATTTGGAGAAATGATTTGTCTTTTAGCTGTCCTATATCGTCTCTATTTAAATGCATCTCCTGTATCATATAAATGTCACCATTTAACATTTATAGAATGGTTGCCCCTATCCATCAAGATGGTGGCTTAAAGAATATGCTCATATGACCATTTATGAAGTCAAAATGGCTGACAAAGTGTTACTGTGTTTTCCCCACGAATTCAGCCCTTTCACATTCAGGGATATAACATTTCAAGGTACACATAGGTACAATCTCATAAAAAATCAACTTTCAGATAAACACAACATTTGAGAAGTTGGTCAACTACAAGTACTACCCTTCAGGGTTTATTAAAAATCTAGTGATTTAATATAAACAATATTAGCTTTAAGGATTTTAATGTGTAAGGAAAAGCCCAAGTTTGCTATTTCCTCTTCTAGGATCCCATGTTTGTCTCATAGTCACAGTTTCCTGGCTCTCCATTCCCTGAGGGCAGTGACTTCATCAATGCAGAATATAAACTTGAACTGATTCTATTCTGCTACTCCGCTATGTTGAAATTTCCACAGGGTCATTTTCCCATTTTAATAGTGCTTAGGAGGTGCCTTTTGGAATGTAGAAGGATATCCTTTCAAAATGTAAAGACAAAAAAATAAAAGGATTTTTGTTTTTATTGCACATATCGCACAAACATGTCACTATTTTTAAATCTTATCTGATGTCTGGAGATCTGACATCTATAGACCCCAAATTCCCTAGATTTTTGTAAGTTTGTTTTGTGTGTTGGTTTTGACACAAATAAACCACAAATGTGACTGCCATACTACAAACATGGCCATGACATCACCAATACAAATCTGCAGATTTCCCATTGGCTGTTGGCCAGAAAGGCTGAACCCTGACCCAGTAAGGTTCAGGAACATTGGGAATCAGTGGGGTGGGGGGGGGGGGGGTGCGTCCCTGGGGCCATTGGGGAGAACACAAAGCAGCTACAGGGGTAAAACAAAATGCAGCTTTAACTGTTCCATTTTTAATTTTTACATTATAGTTACATATTGCTTTGTCTAGATATAAGAACCTCAATTTATAGATTTTATATATGTTATAATGTAAACTAGAATAGGTTAAAGAAAGTTATAACAGTTGATTCCCAGCAGAAATATTTCCGGAACTGGCAAACAAATCTAAAAAATTAGAGTTAGATATAACAACACATTGCAATGCCAGTGTTTCCTTTTGTGGGATTACTTTTCTGAATGTCAACTTCACACAATATAAGGATGACCCAGGGTTTATTTCCAGCCACCAGGCTAAGGAAGTTACAGTAAATACAGAAATACAGTAGTTGCTAGATTAATAGATAATTTATACTTTTCTTTAAAACTGTTTTAAGTAGCAGACATGCATTCATTATAATGCCTACATGCATGATAATTGTCACAAGGATTTGCTTTATTGATTTTTTTCCTTAATCTGACTAATGCCGTATTGTAACCTACTGTATAATCTAGTTTATGTCCTATCTTTTCCTAACTTACTTTCTTCTAGTAACGTAACTTACAAATAGATATTGATTAATGGTGAGACTATAGATAGGGCCCTCACACCGTGTTTTGCTCACTGTCTCATTTCTAGACATTATCTAGCCCTTTAAGGTATGGCAAAATTCAAACAAAAATCACAAAACGTCCAACTGCATTTTTGATAGTATCACATATCTCTTATTAGAAAATCCTTTATTCTATAAAATCACAATTTCTTTTGTTTTACAGTTGTTTATTCCTCAGAAGTACAGCTGACTCTGTGGTGGGGGGACCCTTAGACTACAGTAATATGCCTGTGAATAGCGATGGGTAATTGTGTTGAAATTTTCTTTGTTGTTTCCCCCCCCCCACCCTGAATTTACAAAACAATGCAAAATTCACAAACATATCGAAATCATTTTCAGGATTTGGGTGATATTGTCCAATATTGCTGTACAAACTATTGACTATTATTTTGGTGGAGGAAATACTTTCCCCACATTTTAAAATGTTTTAATTTATTTACTTTTGAAAGCATACAGAATATTTTAAATATACGATGTGAACCACTAGTGTTTACGTTCTCGCTCTTCATTCTTTTTACAATACTCTACCCATCAAAACAAGGAAAATATTCAAATAAAAACAAACTCAATAAATGTAGTAAAAGACCCTTAAAAACTGCTAATTACTTGGTAATTAATGCTTTGCTGCGTTAAATATGGTGTTACAACTAGATTAGGTGTACATCTGCTTTTGAACCTTGACCATTGTAGCTACTTGACTATGCCTCAAGCATCCAACGCCAGTTGCAGGGGAGTGAATCCCTACGGTAGTTAATGCCCTTTTTATGGGCGAATATTACTTTGATATGATTTTGCAACTGGACCAATTGTGCATGTAATTTGGGACCTTGACAAATTGGTAACCGTGACCATTGCATCTATAAGCCAAAAAGATTCAACATAAGCTATAGGCATTAAAAAACATCACACTCTAAAACCATTATATCTGTCATTGTTTTCAGTAATATAATGGATTGTAGAAAATGATCTGATGCTTTTAGCAGAAAAATAAGCATGAAAATCAGATATGTTTGTCTGTGCTTCCGCTGTACACATCTGTCCTTTCAAAAAACAATATTGGTAATAATACTGTATCTATCGTACATTTAAAAATGAAGGAAAACCTAGTAAAATGGTAAAGTTGACAAGCGTCAGGGCTTATTTAAAGTATTTGTAGTTATCAAGTTTGTGCAATCATTATTACAGTTTGTAGTGAACCTTTGGATTCACTTCTCTGTCATATATCTGTTACATTTTATTTAAAAATGTTATACATTTTCAAAAGTAACCAGATTGTTCATCTGAACCAAAGAAAATCATATACAAATACTAAATTTCATGTCTCCCTGGATCCATATGTAACCCATATTCCCCCCCCCCCCCCAGACACAGATGATATCTAGGGTGTAGTGAGGCTGGCTATGTGTACTTGGGTGGTGCGTACCTGCTTGGAACAGGAGGGCCTGAGTGTCCCGCGTTGGTGTTGGGGACAACAGGACCAGGCTTCTGGGGTAATTGCCTTCATTCTTTAGTGGTGCAGCGCCTCCATTCTCTATAAGCCCCAGGGATGTGGGGTTGGACCCTTACAGAGAAGACCCTGGTCCCAGGGGGAATGCTCCTTAACTCACACACAGTCTCTGGGTAAAATATCAGCAAGGTCTTTATTGTCTGGCAACACGGTGAGGTAGGTCACAGCAGTTCATGCAAAGTCAGCAGTTCATAGGAAGCAGTTCTCCCTATTGTGCGGCCTGTTCTCTCCTCTCCTTCCCTCCAAGTAGGCTTCCCAGCAGGATGGTCTGTGGGGGGCCTCAATACCCCTATGCCCACCTCAGAGGGTATCCTCTGGGTGGGGATTTATTCTCCCCCTCACCCCCTTAGCTGGGTGAGGGGCATTGGTCCACTCTGCTGCTGCTCACTCTCCAAACTCATAGGTTGGTCTCCTTACTCTCTCTTCTGTACGTAGGACAGAACATCACTCCTCTCCTCCAACTCCCAGGATAGAGAAGAACCAACTGCAACTGACAGGAACTGGCCACTAAATAGAGTCAGCCCTGCCCCTCATGATGTCAGCAGGACCTCACCTCTGTCTAGGCCTTCACAGAGTCAGGGGGCCCACCTCATCACGCTTGAAGGGGGAAAAACCCATGGTTACTACTGGCGCCTGCCCTTACCAGGGCTTACTCCAGTAGGAGAAGGATAAGTAGCCCGCTCTTACTTACAGGGCTACACATACATACCCATAACTTCTTTTAGTCGTAATATTGGTCATGTCACAATAATAAAGTTACAATTCCATTAATGTGTTTTTTTTATACTTATTTTTGTGTCGTTTTTTACATACAAATATTCCTTGAGGAATCACTATAGAGATCATAGGAGGTTAAAGTGACATACAAAAAAATATTTTTAGTTTTTAAATTGAGTATGACAAATTTCATCGTCAATTAACAGTACTGAAAAACATTGCAGTGAATAAAATGCTCTGCTGTTTTATTCAGTCCCCTTATCTACTCAGTTATTAAAAGTACTGCTATACTGTATGCAAACTGTTTGCACGCAGTGACTTCCTTCAGCTATTTGCAATAAAAACTTGCATGCTAAAATATAATAGTACAAAATGAGGAAATATACAAAACACAAAGGTTTCTTTTTAAGCTACTGGTATTTCCAACACTTTTTACCAGACTTGTTTAAACTGATCTATTTTACTGTGGGTCTTATGAATTGCTATTCTCCTCATAAAATTATACACCTGCACTGGGAAAGTAATCAGAAGACCATAGGGTACAGTACTTATTTCATTCATACTGGATGTTTGCAAGCAGTTGCTTTGGTTTCTAGGATTTACTTTTGGCTGGTCCAAGAGCACTTTCCCTCAAAGCATTGACTTAAGGTTTGTTTGAATTCATCCTGTATGGAAATTGCCTGCCTGTTTTCTAGCAGGTGTGAGAGGATAGAGGCTCCTTTAGTTGCAGTTGATTTCCATTTTTCTATCCACTTTATCTCAGTGGTTAAAACACAAGTGAGTTTTGTGTTTCCGAGCAGTCTACTGCTCTAAAGAACCTTATAGTAATTTGTTTATTTCAGAGGAAATGGAAACCAGTCAGTGATGACAGATTTATTGGTTAAGTGGACATCACTTGTTTTTTTCTTTTCATGCAGTGCAGGTTGAAATATAACCACACCATAAGTGCTCCTGTTAAGATTTGATTGTATATTAGAAGTGAGTGAAATATACATAGCCTTGAGTATAAGCAATGAAATACTTCCATAATATAATTTACTGCTGCTAGTCTGAAAGGTTGAAAAACCTGTCAAGTACCTTTGAACTAATGTAATACAAAGGGGGCTATGCACTAAGATCCGCGTTTTTGCACCAGATTGGGAAATTTTAGCTCGGCCGTAAAAAAGTGAAGCCAAAGTTGCAATTCACTAAGAAGTTCAGCGCGTTTTGGTCCAGCCGAGCAAAAATATGCCAGATCACGCAAGCTGCTTTTTTTCCTGATAGAAAAAAAGCAGCCTGTAAGAACTGCATAGAGACGCTGCGTCTCTATGCATGGCTCTTACAGGCGATCATACTGTATACACATACATTTTAATAATAGTGTACATGAGCAGGGGGTCTCCTGAGCTTAACCGCATTAGTTTCAGCCTCGGGGACCCCCTACTTCATGAGATACAGGCTCCGTTATGGGGTGCCAGTATCCCTTGTGCTTTTAAAGCTCCCGCGTCACATGACCGGGGGATTTAAATTCTGCAGGGGGATAACAGGGACTGTATCTCATGAAATAGGGGGTCCCCGAGGCTGAAACCAATGCGGTTCAGCTCAGGAGACCCCCTACTCATCTACACTAGTGTCAAAACACACACATAAATAAACAATAATTCATTACCGTGGTGGATAGAAAGTACAGTCCTTGCCATATGAATAAAAACAAAAATGGCACGAATTCTTCTAGTGCCTGATACTGTGCATACAAAATAAATGTTCACAGATAGCTGAAGTCCACAATTTTAAATCATATTTGTTATAAACAAGGAAATCATGAATCGGTAAACCCACATATAATTATGCTCTTTAGAGTTACTGACCGGTGCTATATAACTTCCTTCTGCAAGACCATTATATTTGCATTGATTCTATATACAGGACATTACGTTAGTTCTTATTTCTTCATTATAATTGTATGTAACTGTATGAAAGGAATGAAACTCTGACCTGAGTTTATGTTGAATATGTTTATTTATCAATCTTTATGTATAACTGTATGTGTATTTTCTTTGTTGGAGCAAAGCAATAGGAAGAGGTTCTAGTATAATAGGTGCCCATACATTACCTGCCAGATCCTTATCCTTTGTCTAACAAATGCCTTTCTATTGTAGTTTAAAGGTTCTTATGAGTAGGACCCAAATAACCTTTGTATCTGTTCGTGCTTGTTAAGCCTTATCTGGTATGTCATTCTGTTTATCTACTTTATTTCATTCTGTTCCCACATTGTACCGCACTGCGGAATATGTTCACGTTTTATAAATAAACAATAATAATTATTAGAATATTCTCTAATACTTTTTATTTTGCACTATTAATACATGCATTACAGAATCTGCATAAAATATACAGCCCATTGTATACATCGAGTTTGTCAGCTGAACTATGTTGCTAGGCTTAAGATAGGTGTGTGTGTGTGTGTGTGTGTGTGTGTGTGTGTGTGTGTGTGTGTGTGTGTGTGTGTGTGTGTGTGTGTGTGTGTGTGTGTGTGTGTGTGTGTGTGTTTGAGCCTCGTGCTTTAATTGAAATGGTGGATAGAGTCATATCACATTAATGCGTTTTCCTTGATGGTTTAAGCGACATACTGTACTGTACCAACATGTCTCAAACAGAGTTTTAAAAAAAATCTGAGCTACTATATGTAAATCTAGTCAATTAAAATGATGACAGAAATCCATCAAAATATGGAATCCAATCAAATTTACTTCAGAAAAATATAGCCGTTATTGAATTAACTCAAGCTTCATTTAAGGAAATATCATCAACATTATAACTAAAGAGGTTTATCATGGACTTATATCCCAAATCTGAAGTTAAGTTTAACTAAGACTAAAACTGTAGACTATAAAAACTTCATCTAAACTGTTAATTAAACTACCAACTTATAAGAGCAGTTTCTAACTAACGTAACAAATATGTGACAACTACAAAAAAGTTGTTTTAATTTTTTTTTATAATCTATTTATATACAGTACAAGCTTGATAAACGTACAGCATTTGGACTCAAGTCTAAAAATAAAAACATGATTGTTATGTAAACTAACTCTTATAGTTCCAGAATTCCTGCAGCACCACAATGCTATGCACCAGAGGTTCCCAACTCCAGTACTCAAGGACCATTAACAGTGAAGTTTTTAATGCTATCCTCTCATTAGCACAGGTGGACCAAACATTTTGACTGAACCACCTGTGCTCAATCAGGGGTATTATTGAAACCTGCACTTAGTGGTCCTTGAGGACTGGAGTTGGGAACCTCTGCTATAAACATTGTAGCACCATGTCCACATAATTGCTTATGTTGCGATCACATAGCTATTACCGTCACCTGATATCAGGAATAGAAGAGCAAGTCCTCCGCTTCTGTTCTGATTGGGTTAACTCATTATACTGTAAGGGGCACTTGCATGTCAGTTCTGGTGGTCATCAGTATAGCCCTGTAAAGGTTAATGCAATACACAAAATGGTATAAATAGTATAAATAGCTATATCTGATGTGTCTTTAAGTCAACAAAAAGAAGGGAAATAGGAGGAGAAGTTCGAGGAGGCAGGGAGGTGTGGCTGAGAGCAGGTGTGTATATGGCAAGGTCCATGATTAGGAGAGATATCACCAACAGCAACTGTAGTTTACCACCACAAGTGCTTAACATGTGACACATTTGAGAATGACATAGGCAATAAGGGCTTACATGCAGTATATAACACCAATATCATGTAACAATATCAAGAAAGGAGAGTCTGAGACTAATTAGTAGTGATAGGTGCAATTACCAGATTCATGGCATATCCACAGTAATCTATAGCCAAACATTAACATATATACCATATATACATATATGTATATACAGAAAACATATATACCTTCTCAAAATATATTTGCCTATCAGAAGTAAATTCTGCTTCTGCACTTTCTACATTTCTAAACATACTTCTCACGTAAAATTGTTGTAAAAACAAACATCAAACAAATTCAGGATCCTGTACACCCCTACAAATCCTCCTCACACATTCTCCTTCTTTTCATGCTTCTCCTCCTTGCTTCTGGAAATATATCTCCCAATCCTGGTCCCTGTCTTATTTCTACACGCTCTTGTCCTCACCTCGCACATGCAACTTCTACTTCTTCTGGTGTCAACCCCTCTAACTTATACCCATCCCCTGTCACCCTCCCTCTTCTCTCCCTTTCTCCTGTGCCATGTGGAATGCTCACTCCCTCTCTAACAAGTTCCTATCTGTGCATGACTTCTTTTTCTCTCACTCTCTGCTCCTCTTTGCTATAACTGAGACTTGGCTCACTCAGTGTAACTCGTAGCTCACCACAAACAAGGCGCGACCGCGGGGCTGAGGTAGGGGATTGTATAGAACGCCAACTACAACCGCGAGGGCATGTCTAGAGTGTAGGATAGTTGTGCAGGCCAGATCAGGGTAACAGAAGACAGCGTAAATAAGGTACTTGCTGGATCTTGGAGTATAGCGCAACGGATCGTTGGGGTACGTAGCCTGGGACAGGGTTGGAAAGCGTAGAGTAATCGTAGAGCCAAGCCAGGGTCAGTGCAGGAGAGAACAGCGTCATCGTGGTTCCAAAGCCAGGGTCAGTGCAGGAGAGAGTAGAGTAGTCGTATCCAAAGCCAAGGTCAGTGCAGGAGATTATCACAGAGTAGTATTCAGGCAGGTTCAGGCCGCAGGTTTCAGGCAGATAGGAACTAGGTGATGAGTGCAGCGTCACACAAACAGAGGTTATGCTCGGCAATGACTGGGAGCTCTGAGAGCATATTTATAGGACCTCCCACCAATGTGAGGCAACCAGGAAGCAGGAGTGCGGTACAGGATAGGCTGCTGGATCATGCAGGTGCATTCTATTACATAGCCAATAGCTACCGTGTCAGAATGTGCGCACGCAACACGTAGGTGACCTGGTCGTGAACCGTTATCAGGCGCCACTACACCCGCGCCACCATGGGGGCGGAGACCAGAGGCAGGACCCACGGAGATAGAGGCGGAGCGAGGGACGCAACTACGCTGCATAGCATTGATGCCAGGACGGGAGTGGGACCGTGGGGCGGAGACCACAGACCATCGGGAAAGACCGTGTACCGCACGCGCAACGTACATCAAAACAGGAGGGGCGAGAACGTGCCCCATGCCCAGAGACCGAAGTGGATTGCGCAGAACCTGCGCGCCGTGCGTAATTTCCACTCGAGTGCCATGGTAGTCCAAAGGGCGAGTGAGGGTTAAAAGGGCAGGAGCAGCAGAATGGCGAATCCTCACACTCAGTCTGACTGGGCTCTGGAAGCTACCCTCTCTTATGGTGGCCTTTCCTTCTCCCACACTCCGCGCCCTGATGACAGGGGTGGAAGCGTTGGGCTCCTGCTCTCCTCTCTCTCTGCCATTACTGTACCCTTCCTATTTGTCCCTCTCTTGTTTTTCCCTTCTTTGAGCCTCATACTGCCCAGATCTTCTCTCCTCCCCCTGTCCACGTCGCGGTCAACTACCACCCAAGACGAAGCCCTCTGTGAAAGGGTGAAACGCGTAGAGGGGGAGATGCTGGTGTAGCCCCGTGTGTGTTCAATAAAGTTGTTTGAAGATTACTCTGGGAGCGTTTTTCCGGACATGCGCAGTAGCGCCGTTTCCCTTCCAGTTTCCAGATACCTTTTGACGGCGGCACGCAGGAGCCAACGAGGAGAGTGGGCCCCAAACCGGAGGACAGCAGGTGAAGTATCATACCCCTCTCCCTGCACCGGTTACTTCTGTGGCCTGGCATAACTCCCTCGTATGGCTCCAGTGTCTGAAGCATCCAGACCTGGTTAACTACACTGATGCGCACGACAGACCCATTGGTACTTGTCAACTACCACCCACCTACCTCTACTCGCCCCCCTTCTGCCATTCTCTCACATTGAATCCTGCTCTCTTTCTTTCTCTCTTCAGACTCCTCTTTTCTTCTTCTTGGGGACCTCAACTGCCACATTAATGACCACTCTCTCCCTTGGGCTTCCCGTTTTCTCTCCCTAACCTCTTCATTTGGCCTTCAACAGTGGACTGCAGCCAGCACCCACAAGGATGGTTTTCAATAAAAAGTTATCTCTCTCTCATCTCATCTCGTTTTCTCTCTCTCACTTCTCCCCATCTCCATCTCCATCTACCCCTCAGTTCTGTAGAGACCTGTGCTCTATTAACCTACCAGCTTTTAAGTCCACTTAACGTTCCTCCCACTCCTCTCAGCCCTGCTCCAGACCCTGTCAACCTGGTCAGGAACTACAACTCTGCCCTGTCGTCCTCTCTTGATCTACATGCCCCACTTTCTCTCTGCTGTTCTCGTCTTTCTAACCCAGACTTTGGCTAAATTTCCACACGTCCATGCTGCGTTAATGCACTCATTTCTCTGAATGCCTCTGGAGAAAATCCCACACTCACGCAGACTTCTTTCACTACAAATGTATGCTATCCTGTTTCAATTCTGCCCTCTCATGCTAAACAAACCTACTTTTCATTACAAATCAACATGCACAAGTCTAACCCACGATTACTCTTCTCTGTCTTTGACTCCCTACTCAGACCACCCTCAGATTCCTCTTCTTCTTCCTCCATCTCAACTCAGGACTTTGCTGACTATTGTAAGGAAAAGATTGGTAGAATCCATACGTCAGAACATCCCCTCTGTCTCCTCCTCCCACCTGCACTGCTTCCTAACTCTCCTCCTGCCTTCCTTGACTCTTTTCCCGCTGTTACAGAGGAGGATGTGTCACTGTTGATGTCCTCTTCTCCCTCTCCTAAAACCTCTTGCTCCTACTATTATCCCTGCGCTCACACAGATTTTTAACTCCTCCCTCTCTTGGGTACCTTTCCCTCCTCCTTCAAACAAGCAACAGTCATACCATTACTCAAAAAGCAAGCTTGACCCTACCTGTCTATCTAACTATCGACCTGTCTCCCTCCTGCCTTTCTCCTCTAAACTCTTGAACATCTAGTATTCTCTCACCTGCTCCATTTTCTCACCACCTATTCTCTCCTAGACCCTTTATAATCTGGCTTCCGCACTGCTCACTCCACTGAAACAACCCTCACTAAAATAACTAATGACCTCCATGCTGCCAAAGACAGAGGTCATTATACTCTGCTCATATTACTCGATCTCTCTGCAGCATTTGATACCGTGGACCACCTTCTCCTCCTTCACATTCTCCATACTCTTGGTATTCATAACAAAGCTCTATCCTGGATCTCCTCTTGCCTCTCCCATCGTACTTTCAGTGTCTCTTATGTTAACACCAACTCCTCCTCTATTGATCTCTCTGTGGGGCTCTGTTCTGGGACCTCTCCTCTTTTCACTGTACACACTCTCTCTTGGTGACCTAATCACATCTCTTGGGTTCAAATATCACCTCTATGCTGACACACACAAATTTACTTCTCAGCCCCTGACCTTATACCTGCTGTATGTACCAAAGTTTCTGAATGCCTCTGCGATATCATCCTGGATGGCCCTCTGCCATCTTAAACTCAACATGCCAAAACAGAGCTCCTCATATTTCATCCCAAACCTGGCCCCACTACCTCCTACCACAAAACTGTGGGAAGTTCTGTCATACACCAAGTAGCACAAGCATGCTGCCTACTGCTGCGGCCGAGTTTATTCGAGCATTTGCCCGTTCTCGGCCGCAGCAGTAGCCTGGCGCGCGCCCGAGTGTGACGGGCGCGCGCCGAAGCAGCGGAAGAGCGCCCTCCGATCGGGGCGCTCTCCCTCCCGCTGCCAGGTCCGCCGGGTCCCCCGGAACCCCCTGCCGCCGTCCCCCACATCGCGGGACACCAGGGCTCCCTCGGGGAGCCCTGGACACGCGTGCAGGGGGCGCTGACACCCGATGACGCGTGACCGCGCATCGGTGACGCGCGGCACGCCGAGGGAGTGGGGCTAGCAAGCCGGGCATCCCCCGGCTTGCGGAACTAGCCCTGCTCGGATTAAACGTGTCGGTAGTGTAAGTGTCACACTCAACTCCTCTCTCACATTCTCCTCTCACATTCAAAACCTGTCGCTTTTCCCTCCGCAATGTTAAAAAGATATGCCCCATCCTTTGTTGCTCAACTGCTAAAACTCTAACACGGGTCCTCATTCTTTCCTGTCTAGATAACTGTAACCTCCTGCTGTCCGGCCTTCCTGCCTCTCACCTGTCTCCCCTACAATCTATCCTAAACACTGCCAGAATTACTCTACTCTTTCCTAAATCTGTTTCAGAATCTCCCTTGCTGAAATCACTCTCCTGACTTCCTATCAAATCCTGCATCTCACACTCAATTCTCCTCCTCACTTTTAAAGCTTTACACTCTTCTGCCCCTCCTTACATCTCAGCCCTAATTTCTCGCTATGCACCATCCCAACTCTTGCATTCCGCTCAAGGATCTTGTCTCTACCCCCTTTGTATCTAAAGCCCTCTCACGCCTTGAACCTTTCACACTGACTGCCCCACACCTCTGGAATGCCCTTCGCCTCAATACCCAACTATCTACCTTTAAGATCCACCTTTAAACACACCTGCTTTACAAAGCATATGAGTAGCTCCGTGGCTAATACTATAGACCTTATATATAAATCTAGGCCCCCTGCAGATGCACTTACCAGAATGCCCTCTTACTGTCTCTGTACGTTCTTTCTACCTACCAATTAGATTGTAAGCTAATTGGGACTCCTCTTCCTAAATGTAAATTTTTATGTCTGAAGCGCTAATTTCCATGTTCTGTTATTTGTATTATTTGTTATTTATATGATTGTCACGTGTATTACTACTGTGAAGCTCTATGTTTATTAATGGCGCTATATAAATAAAAACATACATACACACATAATGGTTGAACATATGGTCACCCAGTCTAATATCAGATTTTCAATGTACTAAAAATTCAGTTGTACTATAATAGTAACAGACATCCAGCATTACAGAAATATTTTATCTCAGGTGAGATTGTTAGTGCCTCTTCTGTTTTTGCAATTACTGATGCAGCGGCTGTTATTCGAACACTTCACGTGTCATGTACATCGGAATCCCGATTTGAAACCGCGGGATGAATTCCAGCCTCCCCGCACTAAGATGCGAGCGCGGCGAGTGCAGAAAAATGAATTTTAGTGTTCTGGCTATTAAAAATATGAAATTGACACAGTAGCACAGTAGCACAGTACTGTACACATTACAAGTCATCCATTTTATTGCAAACAAAGAAACAGAATCCTTGAAATTCAAACAAAACATCCGCGATAAGCGCAGGTGCCTTGGGCGATTGGCCGCGTTCATGCTGCGTGTTGAACAGCAGAGAACTCAAAATCGGCGCCGAAATGTGTTCGAATAATGGCCGCTGCATCAGTACTACCCCACTCTGAAATGTTGATCTTATTGTACCTTTGCACAGTGGTTCCACAAATGAAAAAAAAAACTACAGTACTCTACTGAAGTAATGCAAGGCTTCGGATTTTCGGGATGTTATTGTAGAAGTTATGGAGGAATTACAATTCTTTGATACAAATACTACAATGATATATATCAAATTCTGCATCTGGGTCATCTCCACCCTCTTCTTTTATGTAATCTCCTCCGACTAATGATCTGCTTTATATGTAAGACATTTTACAAACATGTTTGTTATGGTTGCACAGATGCAAGCACATTTTTTTTTATTGTGCTTCTAAATGTACTTTTTGGGATCTTCATACATACACTAGCATTACAAAATGCTTTATTAAAAAATGGAAGTAAATAGAATCTGGGAAGAAAATCATTGGCTAGTGTAAATCTTCATCCCTTATTTGTTTTTATCATTGAAACTCAATACAGGCATACCCCACTTTAAGGACACTCACTTTAAGTACACTCGTGAGAAAGTACATATCGCCCAATAGGCAAACGGCAGCTCACGCATGCGCCTGTCAGCACGTCCTGAACAGCAATTCCGGCTCCCTACCTGTACCGAAGCTGTGCACAAGCGGGGAGACTATAGAGCCTGTTACAAATGCGTTATTTACATCAGTTATGCACGTGTTTGACGTTTGCAGTACAGGACATGCATCAATAAGTGGGAAAATGTAGTGCTTCACTTTAAGTACATTTTCGCTTTACATACATGCTCCGGTCCCATTGCGTGCGTTAATGCGGGGTATGCCTGTATGCAATTTATTTCACAAAAACATCTTGATTTGTTTTACAATGGATAAAAACAGTAGTATAAATAAAAAGGCTTAGGAATAATTTTCACTTGCATTTTTCCTTTTCCACAGCCATGTTTTAAGCCAACATGAAAACCACCAACTCCTCAGAAATAAAGTGTTTTTGCACGGATTGTGGCCCACCCACCAGATTGATCCCAAAGTAAAGGGCAACATAATGAGGCTTCGGCACCAAACACATCATTATATCATCCATAATTTGTAGCGAAATTCTTAAGACATTCTTGTAAAACTGTATTTTCTTCTTGATGCCAAACAATGGAAGCGTTAACGAAACAATGAATTACAATAGGTTGTTAACACTCATGTAAGGCTTAAGCATTCGACTGGAATTGAAATAACATATCCCAAATGAAAAAATATGTAGACAGCTTTCAAAACCAAGTAATTTGACAGCAAAGTATTTGTTGTAAAAAAAAGATGACCATGATTGTTAAATATTATCACTTCAAAAACATAGGTTAACAATTTTAATGAGCATGAAACCGTCTTAATTTTCCTTGGGGGACTGCAGCGTAGTTGTGTGAAGTTGTCTGTGCTCACATGGAAAATGCAAAGATGAACTTATTTTCTATGCTTGTCACTGTTCGTAGTTTCAGACCTACTGTATTTTAGTTACAGGAAGAAATTTCAGTTTTGAGGGCTTAAAGCAGCAATATATCAAATATGTGTTTGTTTTTAAATAAATAAGTTGTGTTGTATTAGATAATGTTTACTGCATTTTTTTTATCTCCTCTCACCCTTTATGTCCTTTTTGATGAGTTTTTATGTATTAAGCTTACATTCAAAATCCTATATGTGTTCTATATGTGTATACACCAGTTTTGTAGTATTAGTAATACTGTTTTTTTTATTGCCCTGCTCTTTATGCTCTTTTTAATGAGTTTTAATGTATTAAGCTACCGTTTGGCTGCTATAGCAACTATTTACAAAAGTCACAGCATTTCCTCTTTTGAAATAGGTGGCCATAGTGTGAACCCAGGGAAGCAGGGTATTTGCCAATCAATCACGGGAGAACGGATCGATCGGCAGCTTAGATAATTACATTTCCTTAAAGATAAGCAACTGCTGCATCTAAAAAAAAATTGTATTGCTATTTTAATGTTCAATGTATTTAATAAATGTATATACTCATTAAATAATGCTGTTCACTATAAGGGACCATCTATAAATTATACTAATTTATTTAATGTACAGTAGGCTAGACAGTATGTATACACATCTTCTCTCCCAAGAAAAAAAACAAACCCAACACACATATATAAGCATTTAAAACATAAACTTTTGAGTAGAACATATACAACTGTATTTGACTCTAGTCTCTTAATTGCTGTTTTTTCTTTACATTTGAAATGGCCTTGTCTTTCAGGGTTTTTGATGACCCTCGTCTCCCCTTCATTGTTGCATGCACTGTTCCTCAATTTCTGTTTCAGGTACTGTATTATAATGGAAGGGACCCTACTGAGTGTCAGTGTGTCTGAACTTTCATATATTCCCCATAGGACCCTACGATTTCCCCACTATGTGTCCTCCTGGTCTGTGAACTATATATCATTGGTTGCACATGGTATCTCAACGGTATCTCATGGTATCTCAACGGGGTTGAGCTGTACTCCTCCTTTTATTTTTGACTGCTTTTCTCCAATTACAGAGGAAGAAATGTCTTAGTGGCTCTTCTTCCCAATCTCCACCACATGCAGCTGTGACCCCATTCCCTCCCATTATCCTAAACCTCTTGCTTCTACCCTTGTCCCCATCCTCACTCATATATTTAACTGATGTCTTCACTTTTCCATCTCTTTATATATACTCTTGCTGGGTGGCCTCTGTCACGTGAGACCGGGTTTATTGTACACCTTTTTACTAGGATAATTCATTGAACAAAACAGGTAATTAAATAAATTGTAGTTTATTCACTTAAATAGGCATACACACAGTGGAACACAAAATACAGGAGAAAAGACACACACTTGGGGACTGGGGTCAAAAACTAGACTTTCCAAGCTGCTGTGCACTCTAAAACAGAGTTTTTCTTTGACCAGGACTTAGCTCCCAATGTCCTGGAACTAAAATCGTGTTGAAATCCCAACCGTGACTGCTACGTTCCTTTCTTAGAAAAAAAAAGTTGCAAAAAGCTGGACTTAGAAAATATTCCGGGCAGACTTTTCTGAAGCCAGTGCTCTGCTATTCGTTCAAGAGCACTTTCAAAAAGCTAGCCCGACTTCTGTCGCTTAGAATCTCCCTGGTGATTGGCTTAGGGGTTTCTTATAGTATTTTGGAGTTCATTCACAAAATACTACAGCCAATCAGAGCGTGTGAACTTTCTGCTAAGCCAATCAGAGCGATGCTGGTCTGGAAATCCGGGTAACTGGGGAATCTGAATCTGCCAAGGGACATGCACAGTACATGTTTGCCACCTTAGTCCCTTGCTATTCAGATGCTACCCACTGGGTCAGGCTCCTCCATGTCTGGTGAGCCAAATGGTAGCCCGGACAACTTCCATTCATCCCAGGACGTGGATACTTGAGCCATTCCCTGCTGCCCAAATGGTCTTCACATCCCTGGTATCCTCTGGTGACTTTCATCTCCGATGTCCTACAGACTTACTTGCATCAAACTTGGTAGCCCTGGTAGCCTGTCGGAACATTGGTTCTGCAAGTCCCAGCTCATTTACCGTGCACAACAGTACATTTGATACTAATCACAATGTTAATAAAAATATAGTTTTATATGTCATAAGTCTCTGGGTATGAGGAATAGAATAGAAAGCTGCACTTTATTTTCTACTAGCATATATTCCACACACTATCTCATAGACTTGGACTTGACTCTCAGAGTCCCCTTACAACCTCATAATTATGGTTCTGGGCTACCTGAGCATTAACTGGGTATCCCCCTTAACCTAGTGACCCCTCTTGGTTACAGGAACACTTTACATCCCTTTGCCCCATTTACCTTTCTGGGCTGTGCTGAAGCAGGGAACTCTAGCGGTGAGTTGTGCAAGTGTTTTCAAATGGAGATATTCCCGGGACAATGTGCCTACATGTATGTGAGAACCAAGCATGATTCTCGGGTACATTTTTAGGGGAAGGGACAACTTCGGACCAACTACCTAGGGATATTCTGACAACAATTACTCTGCAAAACCCCCCTTGAAACTCACACCTTCAGAATCCCTGCTTGCTGGCATCCCTGGAAAGGCAAACACATAAAAATGATTTATTGTCGCACATTTTCACATTATGCATGTACAACGCTTGGGCTGCCATTCTTGAACCCCAATACATGGATCAAAGGTAACCAAACGGGCTTAAACCTTTGAAAGCCTGGTTACCCCCTCACCATCACAGCCTCATTAACTCCTTTCGTTTCAGCTATTATCTGATGACAACAACTGTATCTATGTGCATCTGACTTTATACCAGCAGCCAAGTCACACATTATAGACTGCCGATCAGCGATCTTGGCCTAGATCTGTCTCCATTGTCTCAAACTTAATATGTCTTCCCTCCAGGCTCCATTGTTCCTTTCTCCATTAAAGTCAATAACATTACTATGCTTCCAGTCTCTCAAGTACGTTAACTAGGGAACAAATACAAACGTTAACTAGGGGTTACATTTGACTCTTCACTTTGTTTTCCCCAACTAAAATACCCTCATGGACTTTTTGCAGCATGTTTTTTTTTTAAAGCTCATCAAGAATCTATTTATTTATTTATAAAAATGTTTTACCAGGAAGTACTACATTGAGAGTTACCTCTCGTTTTCAAGTATGTCCTGGGCATAGAGTTAAGATGACAAATATTACATGGTTACAATACATAGTTACATAATTGAACAGGGTAAAGTATTACAATCTTACTGCCCTTGGACATTATTCCTTCTATCGCTGAAACTTCATATCTGCAGTTCCAGTAGTCTCTTACACTTGTTGAGCAATAGCCTTTTTAATCAGGGCCACCCTTTTAATATGTTATCTGCAAAGGTCCTTAGTGATTTATCCTTTTCTGTTTCGCCTTTGATTCTTTGCAGTTAGAGGTCAGTTATGGAGAATGACTACAATTAGAGCAACATAAGCTTGTATCTCTGTTTCTGAGGTCTTCTCATTGTGCATTGATGGAGAAAATGTACCTGCTGTAAACTTTTATTTACCTGGCATATACTGTACGTTGAAACCATTTCATACTTCAGTAATTTTATCAACATTTTTCTAGTTCTTAAAGTCTAGTTATGGAGTGGTTTTCCAAATAAGGCTATTAGGGGCTTGTGGTCTGGAGATTCATCTAATGTTAGATTTGCTAATATAGTATCCACCCCATCTCAGAGGTATGGTATCTTAGGCTTGCACTCTACTTTTTCCTTTCTCCCCTTATATAAGCACTATTACTAGATCTTGCAGTTTCTTCCTCTGCAATATTGCAGATACTCCATCTGTTCTTCAACTATTAAAACACTAATGCATGCCCTCATTATCTCCCATATTAATTTCTTCAGCATTCTCTTATCTGGCCTCCCTGCCTCATACCTCACTCCCTTACAGTCTATTCAAAATGCTGCTCTTGAATTATCTCCTGCTCTTCTGGATTTTCATCTGCTTCTGACCTCCTGAAATCTCTCTTCTAGCTTCCATGAATCTTGATATAAACAACAACATTATCCTCATTTCCTTTAAGACTTTACACTCCTCTGCACCTCCATATATCTATACTTTGATCTCTTGTTGCACCCCTACTCGCCTCTTACACGCGACCAAATAATGTCTCATCTTTGCACCTTTTACCTCTAGAGCCCTCACATGTCTTAAACCCTTTCACTCATCTCTCCCTGGTCCCAATCGAACTCTTTCACTAAATGTTGTCAAGTACCTGTTTTAATTTTTTTAATCCTAACTGGAATTATTTTTTTTACGCTTACACTACTTTGCAAAGTACTTCATACAGTAAGTACACTGTTAGTGCTATATAAATACAATTATATTCACCTACAGTATATGTCTTACGCTGGGATTTATCAAGCATTGTTTGTAGTGGTGTGAAATATAGAAGATGTGCTTATAGTGCTAGTGCAATAAATTAATTGTTAGTGTAACTTAGACACTAAAAGTGAATACCAAGAATCTTATAGGTAAGATAGGCTGCCAGGAACGAGTGACCAATCAAGTCACATACTGTACAGCACAAAAACAAAAAATAATCCGACACCTAGAATAAATCCAAAATACCAGATAAATAAATCTGACCATATAGAATGTCCAGTCCTGTTAACCTGGGAGCCTTCAGATGTATCTTGAAGGTCATCTCACAATATGTGGAGAGAAACACAAAAAACGATCATAGGCTCCCAGGTTAACAGCACTGGACATTCTATATGGTCAGATTTATTTATCTGGTATTTTGGATTTATTCTAGGCGCCGTATTATTTTTTGTTTTTGTTATTGTTTGTAGTGGGTAACTATTACAATTGGCATGGAGGCACTGACTTGCAGATTTCTTTGAAAAGTCTTAAACAACTTATTTAGGTGAAATGCGCACTCTGTCTATGCGTGCTCTGTGTACGCGCTATGAACTGTATAGTTAAAATACTTTTTTATTAGTGTTTAATACTGTTCCTCCTCTCTGTCTCAGTGGTCAAGAAACTCTATATCAGCCTTACTATGATGTTTCTACGGTGGGAGTACAATCAGAGACTGGCTCTTCCCTTGGACACTAGCAACATGTCTACATACTCTGGTACGGTATAGATGCCGGCAAAACACACTTCTTTCTGAACAATGATGTTAACAAATCCTCCCTTTTAGTTTTCTTTTTTTAGTACTAAAAGTCTCAATAGTAGCAGTACATAGTCTTATCTCTAGGGTCCAACTCGCTAGTAGTCTTTTTGGTATGACCACCACCACCATGCCACCTTCCTATCCACCTACAATAATTCACTAACTAACACATTATTCAATATAATTAGACATATTTTTATTTTCACCATCTACTGCATGTATCTGTATTAACACTCACATAGTCCTATCCTAACAGAACAAGAGAGTAAAGCTTGTGTGTGCCCTGTTTATCATCTCTCTGCAGCAAGGAAAGTTTAATTACAGTAAGAGAAAGAAAGAGAAAAAAGTAAGGAATATCTATAGAAATAAAGAAAAATTAAACCAAATTGTAAAGCATATTGACTTTTGACCGTTTGGGGTCCCAGGGCATAGCCACTACTGTACATCACGGAGACTGGTACCGCAGCAGAGGCCACATGATCTAGTGACTACATCATGCTGTTTAGATCTCGTCCTGCGTTCCCATGCAGAAAAACGGAGGAGGACGCATCCTCTTCCGTTTCATGCAAAATGGGATGCCGTGAGAGCATAAAAAGGCTGTTCTGGCCATCCTCTGATCTTACAGAGCAGGGAGAAAACAGGACTGTTAGGGGACTTGGCAGTTCTCTCATCCTGATTGGCTGCTGCAGCATAATGCAGCCCATGAGGTGTCAGGAGCCTGGGGGCGGGGCCAAGCAGAAGAGTAGCAGTATTTATAGTAGAGAGCTGTTGAGCAGAGCGAGGTGAAGATTGGTGTGAGTGACCTGTGTGTATCGGTTCTTTGTGTGTTTCTCTGTGTTTTCTTCTGTGACTGTGTCTGTCCTGTATATTTTTCTGTGATTGGCTGTCTAGTTTCTTTTTGCTGTTACTCAAAAAAATTGTATAGTATTTTTTATGGACAGTCTTGTTTACATATATTTGCCAACATTTGTCGGTTCTGTAAATTTTTGCAGGGTCTGTTTAATCTGTGTTTGTGTGTGTCTAGGGGTCTGTCCCGTGTGTGTGTATGCTGTAGTTATCCTGTGTGTGTGTGTAGCTATTTGCACTATTTTATGGGTGCCGTGGTTACAAAGCATTATTCATTGGGGTGCCTCAAGAAGAAAAATGTTGAGAACCACAGACAATAAGGGGTTATTAATTAAACAGCAATGTTGCAAATGCACAGAATCTCGCAGCGACTTCCATTGGAGATTCAGGCGATAGTGCTCAGTTTAATGAATAATCCCCCGATAATACATAGATACCGACTGTTACACATACTATATCTTGCAGTGCAAATTACGACACAAATGCCACATTAAAAAGACCCCATAATTTAAAACTTTTCCAAAAATATTTTAAGGTAACTTATTTGCAGCGTGATGGTAATAGAAAGATTTGAATATATTTACTGTTTAATTTAAAAAACCAAACTTTCAGCTCTTTATTTTTAACCTACATTTTTCTGAACAAAATTCCGTTTTTCTTTTTGCATAACTAATGTTAAGTATAAGATAAGCATTTTTTACAATGGGTTTCAGAGATTTGTCAATTTATTTAGCACCTAGAGACATGTAGAATCTTTGCTTTAGTTCACAAACCAGGCAAAAGTGGTCTTTTTAATTTTGCTATTTTTTTGCCAAATCTCACAGTTTAACCAAAATGTTGTGAAGCCTTTTTAAGGCACTTCCAGAACCTGAAATAAGGTCTCTGTGTCTTTCTCGGTCTCTCTCTCTCTCTCGGTCTCTCTCTCTCTCTCTCGGTCTCTCTCTCTCTCTCTCTCTCTCTCTCTCTCTCTTCTCTCTCTCTCGGTTTCTCTCTCTCTCTCTCTCTCTCGGTCTCTCTCGGTCTCTCTCTCTCTCTCTGTCCCTCTGTCCCTCTGTTCTCTTTTTCTCTTCCTCCCCCTCCTCTTTCTCCCATCATAGCTCTCTTCTTTCTCTCCCTCTCTCCTCTCCATCAAAAGTCTTATTTCAGGGTCTGGGTTAAAAAGGAATTTTATTCAATGTCAGGCCAAAATTTTGCTGGAAGCTTGTAGAAATGCACCATTTAAGACAAATTTGACTAAATTATCAGTCCTGTGAGGCTTGGCTAAGTTTTTTATTTGAAAAATAGAAAACAAAAAACACAATACCACATCTTTTTGTGCTTAGCCTATTTTTATAAACACGCTTTGGGTCTTCTACAGTGAGTGTAATTGCCATTTACCAGCTTCAATATACTTCTAGTAACCTCACCTACAGTATTTTATTTGTCAGGGCAACGTACAGTAAATTGCAATTTGCTGCTCAGCATTTTTTTTACTAATTCTCTATAACTGAATAAAAATGAAATGGAAAAAAATGGACAATGCAGAAAATGATCAGTATAAAATGGGCATTATTTAATTCCTTGCCAACTCTGCTCCTGGATGTTCCTGTAATTATACATTATTTAAAATCTGTGAAAAATGCCAGTAAATATTACCACTAAGACATGAATGCCCATGTGAACATCTATTTCGCATCAAGATTGCCTGTGTTCCCACTATATGTTTGCTTTGAAAGGAACTTTTGGGTCAATTTTATGTATTATTTTGTGAATTATGAAAACTGTTATAATCTCAATTTTCATGTATAAAAATAATAATGTTGTAATGTACTGTACACTGCCAAATGAGCAAAGGATTTTCTCAAATTTTGACCCATTGTTGTATAGTAAGTGTGAGCTATTTACTTACAGATACGTATCTTGTAAAATGGTACTACTAGTTAAAATTTTCAAGGGAGAATACTACTGCAGAAGTGGCTATCTATTGTACCTACTGTAAATAACCCGTAATCAGCAACAATATTTTCAGTTTTATATTTTTTGTTTGTTTGTGATTCATATTTTCAACATACGTTTGTATTGACAACATAAAGACATTAATAAATTACAACTCTCAAGTACTAAGACTGCATATATTTTTATTAGAACCTTACTAAAATCATATATTCATACATGTTTTTTAATGTTTGTATATCAAATCAACATTTTTTGCTATTTTCATTCTATTGCCAAAACAACACGTAGGGTAGAAATGCTCAAGCATTTATTAGGACACATAATATACATCTTGATTGGCCCAAAAATATATAATCTAACAAAAAAACTATAATGTAAGTTTCCATTTACAACTGCAATACTATGTTCATGCCTGCACTTTTTTTTTCACAATCTCATATTGATACAATGCAAGGACTTAACTCAAAGCAGCAGAATCAGAGGCTGACATTGTACGCCTACTGTAATGCCAGTAAAATCAACAATAAGTGTCCGGGAAACGCAGGGAAAATGAAGTTATGAATTATGACTCTACTTTGAAATATTTTCCAAAAAATGTAATACTCTCAAAAATGATTAATACGTTATAAATCAAAGTCAGGCACATTTTATAGCTTAACAAATTTAGCCGTACTCCATTAAAACTTTGATTGCCAAAATAGCAGATACAGTAAGCCTTACTTTATATAAAAAATGTACTTTTTCTCTTTCTTTCCCATTATCTCAGTAAAAAAAAAATATATATATATATATATATATATATATATATATATATATATATATATATATATACACAAACATAGATCGGTGAAAGAAAGCGAAAATCAAGATAAAGTAAGTAAAAATAAATAAATGCAATTATTGTAAATGTAAGATACAGAGAAAGCATTGGGTTTAGTTCAAAGTTAATTCACTTTCCTTTTCATCTTCAGCTTGCTATTCACATCATTTTCCCGGTGCTTTTCTTGCTTTCTTGCTCACTGTGGTCTCCTGCGTCTTTCTAGATTATGTTATTTGGCTTCCATATCTTATTTACAGCTTTCATATACCCTTTCTTTGTCTTCCCACTCATTTCTAACCTTTAGCTAAAATAGCCTGGTATCCAAGCACTTAGCAAAGTACCTTATATCAGGGGCCCAAGACAGATAAATATTGTATACCAAATACAGGTAAACATTGCTTGGTAGCCTATATACTGTATGAAACTGACGTATTAATTACAGTCATTTTTCAATCTAAAACATAATTATACAATAGAAAAGGTCAAGCTACTGCTGCTGCACAGAGATGCAGCACACTGATAATTAGCTTCACATTTACAAGCTCAGTTATTCCAAATTGTCCTAAACGTTTCTTAAAAGCATATCTGTATGCTGCTAATAATATATTGGAGCACATTACACAATCAAATTGCACAATAGGGATTTTCTATTTTGCAATTAACTCAAGCTCTTCTAGTCTCAAACGGATCTTATCAATGGTTTTGTTCCTCACCATTTATTTTCCCTAGTAATGGATGAACTGCAGTTTAAGGTACAGTATCAGAAAGAGTCCATAGGCAAATCAATGTCGTTATCTGTAAGTTGACATGTTTATCTGAGTACATGAAACCCAATCATTTTGGCACAGTTTAAATCACAGCAAGTCATCTATTGTTTAAAATTATAATCGACGTGCTTACAAATGCATTTAAACGTTTGCGCCAGTTCTATTATACACATGCGGCCACGAGTATCCGAACACTTGCCTGGGAAAATCTGTGGCAATACCCCAGTAATGCTGCAACATTTCTGTGACATTTCTGCAGACAGACTAATGGCCCATCGGATTAACACAGCGGGGGTCTCTGGCAGTCCTATTCAGTTTGAAATATTTCAGTTTGAATGGGACTGCCAGGGACCCCCGCTGTGTTAACCCGATGGGCCATTAGTCTGTCTGCAGAAATGTCACAGAAATGTTGCAGCATTACTGGGAGATTGCCCCAGATTTTCCCAGGCAAGTGTTCGGGTACTCGTGGCTGCATCAGTAGTGCTTAATATTGTATAAATCTATGATCCTTTCTGAAACTTGCTAAATCATTATGCGAAGCCTTTATTTTCCATCAAGTGCTGCACAACAGTGTGTTTTTGAAGCAAATACGTTAGTGCCTTTAAAACAGGGGCGGCCAACGCCAATTGTCTTCGACTGAGTCACCTGTGCTGAAGCTGGGATATCCTTAAACTTTGACCTGTTGGTGGCCCTTGAGGACTGGAGTTGCCCACCCGTGCTTTAAAGTCTTAAGTTGTTTTCTATGGGACGTGTTGCATAGCCAGTCTAATTGCCAATATTGAGGCTACATTGACTGTACATTATACTGTAGTAGTAAAAGAGATGTTAACATATACTGTAATTAGAAATAAGAAATAAAGAGTTTATGGAAATCTGAACCCCACACCCCCTGAACTTCTGCGATCTGATGCGTGCTAGGCCTGAACTGAAAACTAGGCAAAGCGCAACATTTTCCCCTCCCAAATAAGTCTTCCTTTCTCCTGCCACCATTTTGTGTTGGTGTGGGCAGGGAAAGGGACGGTTGGAGTGTGTGAGGAGGCTGGCATAGAGCACAAGAGAGAGAGACACAGAAGGGCACAGAGATGCACACAGAGGGGTAGAGATACAGACGAGATGTAATTAATTATATATTTAGATTATTTTATTACTTCTGGGCTGCTCTACTGTATTATTGTATACTTTTACTTAGGCAGAGATATACTATCCACCATCTGTCTCAGTCAATCAGTTCCAGACCAGTTCCATTTGGGTTTGGTTACCTGGGACTAGGTATTTTAATTTTAAATACTTTAAATTACAATAGGTGGGTAGAGAGAGATCCCCATCTGACCTATCGCAACCATCTACCAGTAATGCTTACTAGTTAATAGTTTCAAGTTTAGTAACAAAAACACCACCACCCTAATCTGTTGGTTAAATAGTAAAAAAAAATATTATTTCATATTTTACATTTTCTATATGTTTGTTACTACTCTACTGTAAGTATACAGAGACCACCATTTAATCTGCCTGCTACTCAATCAACTCCAGCTGGGTTACAGTTACAACCTCTTGGCTTAGACTGTAAAAAAAGATATATTAGCACAATCTGACCTGTCTCTCCTTTTTCCATTTACAATATATACCAACCTTTTCTAAAATCTTAAACTGTACAAAAAATATATATATATTGTTTTTTATGCCAGCTACTATGGATAGATAGACTACTCTTGTACCTGTCTCTTACTCTTACAGTATATATATATATATATATATATATATATATATATATATATATATATATATATATATATATATATATATATATATATATATATATATATATATATATATATATATATATATATATATATATATATATATATCACATCACATCCCGGCTACCCCTTTATACTCCTCTCCACTCCTCGTGGCGCCGCCATCACTCGCGGCCAGCAGAACATTGTTCTCGTCACCTGGACATTCTGTGGCACATTTGTGAGGAGGTAACTTTGTTTTTTATGGGCACAGCACATTGTGTTATTTATAGCCGGTGGGATCAGTGTTGTGGTGCAGCTGGGACTATTTCCATTGCAAGATTACTCTGGGGATTGTGTGAGACCTACCATTCATCAGTTACCATCATTTTCATCTGGTGGATGGGGCCCCATGTTCCTGGCTACCTGCCTGACTGTCCATATACCAGTGTTCATCTGCAGTCACAGATTGTCTCAATTGAATGTGTTTTTTACCCACCATATGAGTATAGGTCCTGTTGACTACTCCATGTTTAAATAAAGATTTTTATTTTGCAGTATTATGCTATGGAGCTGGCGCTTCTCTTCTTTTGTTTTTTTGTAGGTGTTCGTGATCAGGCAAGATCACAGAAAGAAGCTTGTCCTCCTCCATACAGACTGTTCTCTGAACTGGACTTTCCATCAGTTTTATCCACGTGATTGGTTTTATATTATATTTGTTGTGTCTGCACTGCACTCACTTTATTGAATCAATTATCAGTCACATTACACTTATACTCACACTTATTAGCTATACTCTTTGTTTGTGTTAGTTTATATATATATATATATATATATATATATATATATATACTATGATATATATATATACACACACGTCTTGTCAAAAAATCTTCCTCAAAGTCTACTAATTTGTCCATCTCAGACTTCATCAACCATATTATTATTACTTTGATATTTGCTAGATAGTGGCATAAGAACATAAATATAAAGCAAAAAATACAGCTGCACATTACATGATATTATGATTTGTTTTCCTCATAACTCAAAACCAATCGAAGAGTTTTGGCAAAACCAAAACACGGGGTCAAGTCCCATCCCATTCAATTTCAGAATAAACACTATGCGTATTTGCACAGTACCTGCGGCTCCGACTGCACAACAATAGCTACAGGTACATGTTATAATTGTTTGAATTTTATAGATTGTTTGCAATTAAATGCAATGAAAAGAATGAATTGTAGTGTGCTACTGTGCTACTGTGTCAATTTCAGGTGTTTAAAAACCATAACACTAAAATGCCATTTTCTGCACTCGCCGCACTCTCGTCTAAAGGTGGTACAGTTGGAAGAAATCCTGCGCCATGACATGGGTATTCCGAGGTATACACCGCGTGATTTGTTCGAATAATGGCCGCTGCAGATTTACATGTTACACCGTAGAGGACAGTATATAAAGGACACTGCAGGGCCACACAATACACTTGCACATCTTAAGATAAAACTGCCAGATTCAAAAGCTTTTATAAAATTGTTTTGTTGAACAATAAAATATACAATAAATAATATTACTTTCGTAATACAATCTGTGCTTATAAAAATAACTCTTATCATAAATGTATTGTTTTTTCAAATCATTTACAGGTATATGCCACATATTACAATACTATGTTATTCTTAAAGCATTGTGTTAACATATTACATACAGTATTAACCCTGTAACACTGATTCTGGTGAACAAATATGTTATTCACACCTGTAGCTTGTGGCATGAGCACATATAAGCATATACAAAAGCCAATACAGATATTAGGTGATAAACATTGTTCTATAAGATTTTGTGCTAAAAAAAAGATTTGCTTTGTAAGAGATTTCTTCCACCAGTGGCATTCTCCTGATTAACTATACAAATATAAAGTGCTACCCATGCATACACATGAAGGATATATTGTTAATGCTCACCTGTAAATGCATTTGTGCACATACTTCATATGTATATTGATGTTGATTGAACACTTGCATTTAAGGCTTTCATAAAATTGTATTGGTCTCAGTGACAGGGTATATGGAAAAATCTCTTTCACATATATCAAAACTTACATTTCTTATATATTTGTTTGGTTATGCTGGAGATACTGAATACGCATAAGGCTTTTGGGGAAGAAGGTATGAATGCATTGTTAAGATATTGACTGGGGCATTATTACAAATGTCATCAAGGTCCTGCTTAGCACTCAAGCTTTCATGAAAATGTAACCTTTACGGCCATTGTTGTTGACATTTCAGCACAATAAGGAGGATAATTACTGCACCAACAGACTGCCAAATTTTATGAATTTTTCAAGTTATCCCTTGATGCACAATTCTGATGGGAAATAGAAGCAGCTTCAATGGTTTTCGGCAAAGGGATGAAATTCAGATTTTTGCCATACAGTACTACTGACATTTTGTGCAGAATTCAAAATTCGCTACAATACACAACAATTTATGTACTGTAGTTTTTTTTTTAGTTTTTTTTAATCCATATGTGTCAACAATTTTTGATTTGGGTGAGGGTAGGGAGGGGGACAGCAACAGGGGTTATAAATATTTTCGCATGTTGGTGCATCAGCTTTTTCCACTTTAGGTTTGAACTGGTGAAAGCAACTCCAACTAATGAACTGTATCAAATGTAATACACTTCTTTAAGAGGTATCATATTTGGAGTTGGCTCAAGCAAATAATTTATTTCTTGGAGGAGCTGTGCATCATGATGTACCTTTCAGAACCTGTGTATATAGTCGTCAACATTTCCATGCTTTAATGTTTAGCTACTCCAGGGCAGAAGAAAAGAGGGCAAACGGCTATTTTATTCATTTAAAAAAACGTATTTACTACTGTTTGCTCTTAGTTATTGTCATACTCTGAAAAATACTGCCCCATTTAGTAATTGGCATACAAAATATAATCTGTTTGTGGTAAGGGAAGCTAATCTGTCAGTTTGGTGCAATAAATCATTGAAATACCATTATTGAATGGAGGCAAAATTCTGCGTGTGTTTTTTTTTTACCATTTGCATCCCTTTTTTTGTAGTCTCCAAGGGCAGTACAGATGCAATTGAGTTAATCCTTGAATAAGGTAAATTATGTTTTGCTCTTCTAATAGCTGAATTACAAGGGTGCATAAAGCATATTCATATTCATTCATAAAGCAAGCATATTCAACCCACTTGTGTCTCAATGAACTATTTCCTGTATCCTAGATTTTTAAATAAACATGCACAGGGCATAGAGACATTACACAGTTAGCAAAATCTACAGCACTACTCAAGCTGCTTGCGATTAGGTTTATATTAAATTAACTACATTTTCTTGGCTGCTTGCTTTGTCAAAATATTTGCATAACATCCGGAATTCCCAAAGCCTAAATTATTGAGTACAACTGTCTGACTTAATAAGAAGTTTTTTTGCCTACATTTCAATAAAATCCTGTTTTTGCAGGAAATATTGTTAGTGACGACTGGTACAGTAGTTGCAAATGTAAGAAATAGTGTATTTTAGATTAAATTGGCCTGCTTTTGTCATGAAGATTTCCACCCACTTGCCGATTTGCAATGTGACACCTCTCAAGAGGAAAATTAGATTATTGAACCAGGGAAAACGATGAAATTAACAATGAAACACTCTGAGATGTATCAGAACCTATTAACATCATTGTGATACAGATTGTGGGGTTAGACTGTCTGAAAATGATGCAACAAAAATCAATTGTCTTCCTGCCTGATGAATTTGCTACTTCTGCACCACTTTTGGCACCAGTTAGTTAGCTAGAAGACATTGATGAAAAACCCCTATATTCTCTAAATGTTTCTTGCATTTATTTAAAAGACCGGTATGCCAACCATGTTTCCCATGCAATTGCATACATGGCACAATCTAGCCCTGGACACGGCAATGAAGGCCCCTCTTTAATATTCTGCGAATCCGCTTCCCAGTTCTGGAAAAGAGCTCCATTTAAATTAGGGGATTAAAATATTTTTTTTTAGCACAGAAAACCTTCTTCATAGCACAGTTGAAAAGACTGGTATGGGTATTACAGGTTTTGAGATCCCTCCACCACTCAATAATGAATGTAGAGGATTGCAATGAACGTGCAAGTCAATGATGTTGGTAAGAGAAAAACATAGTCATGGGTTTTTCTAAGTAGGAAATTATGATAGCGGAAAGGTAAACTTCTCATTGTGCTTAAATCATCATGAGCATAATACATATATCATTAAAAGATGTGAAACAAAGGGTGTGAGTAAAGGGCCTAAGACCTAGATTTTGTACTCCACTGTTGGGATCCAAGCCAGAAGTTTCCCATAGAAATCATGTTGTGCTAGATACTCCACCATTCCACCTACTGCAGGCTCAGTACAAATATACAGGAATATATTTATCGAAGTTATTCTCAAGGGAAGAGAAAGCACAAAGATGTAATTTATCAAAGTCTCCCTGCTGTCAAATGGGTACATTTCTGTTGTATGAGACAGCCCTCGATTAGTCTAAGACAAAAATGATGGGGTCTTTTTCTTTAATAAACCTGACACTGTGTCAGTGCAAAACTGGAACAAAGACCTGATAAATGTTCTCAGCAAACTTTTCGACAAATCGGCTTGTACGCATTGTATGCTCCGAGTGTATCATAGATCCTTCTAATATAATATGCCAAAACATTTAAAGTATGTTTTGAAAACAAAATATGTACTTACATATGTTCTTCAATAGATTTCTAGCAGAAAATTGGGAGTTTATATTACTACAGTAAATAAAAATATATACTGTACTAACATATATACAGTATGGTAATTTATGTCATCCTCCTCTATTAACCCCTTCACTGCCCAATGTACCATTACCTGCAAAATATTTCATGACCCTCAAAGTCATTAAGGAGTTTGTCGGTCTCAGATTTATTTATGTTAATACATTTCAGTATAAAAACAAACCATTAAAAATATATGATGCTATGTTCTTAAATTTCATATATTATTTGTATTCTATTTCTATTGTCCTTGTTTCATCTTTAACATATCTGTGTATTTGTATAATGTGTACATTTATATTGGTACATGTAATCCTGCAATTGCTGTGATTGTGACTCATTTTGTAATTGTACCTTTTTATTGCACATTATAAAGATTTCTACCAATAAAACAAAAAAAACATGTTTTTGATACACACGGCAGATATTCCACACAAAAAACCTTTAGCATTTTCAGAGCTATTGTATAATAATTTCTCAATAATATCTTACATGGTTCAAAATGTAAAATACTTTACAATTCTACTTAAAACCCCATTTAACCACCTACTGTTTGGGGAAAAATAGGGTCAATCAATTTTTTTGCGCTCAAGTGTGCATACAGTATCAGCCTTTAAAAGGTTTAGTGAAAACTGAAACAATATTAACTATTAACACCTAAATACAGGTACAGTATATGAGGCACCGTAAAAAAGAGAGTTGTCAAAGATTTGATGCACTATATAATACATTTAGCTAATATTAACGAGTCATTCAAAGATACTTTTCTCTTTGTGGCTAAATTGTATCTTACGGTATGTACCAATTGGTATTGTAGCTCTGGTTTTAGAATGCGATGATATTTGTTTTCACAGTTCAATGCCTCGTCTCGTGAACAGTGCTATATTTCAAATCTAATTATAAACTATAGTCATTTCGATGAGAAGGTATAATGAATTATCCCCTACATTTTGTTTTTCATACAGTATCAACCACTCAAAAAGAGTAGGTTCGCCTTCATAAAAATCATTATATTTTATTTAAACACATAAAACAGGGGTTATATGAAATGATGGTGATCTAATTTGTGACACATTAAATAAAGAACTGTAACAGAACCATGGAATACGTGAGTGATCCGAAGTGACCTGCACAAATTATTGTGCTGGAGCCAATTTTATTTCTTTAAATAATATTTAATAGAGTGACTTAAGATTTGCTTTATTACTCTGGTCTTTCGCAAGTTTTTTGAACTGTGACCATCTCTCTGCCAGACTTTTAAGCACCTACTCATTTATGAATGTAATGTAATTTGTGTTGTCATATCATTTTAATGGATTACTGCATTTATTGTCAAAGGTTAATCATTGCCTGCTTCCAGCATCATTTTATGACTTGCTTACTTTTTTATTCTTGGAGAACTCATTATTGTACTTTTTGTTTTTGTTTTGCACATTTAAAAATCAAATAATGACTGAAAACGTTCCCTGCAACTTACGCCCATGTCAGATTTCCTGTTATTACCTTAGCTACTATAACACATGCAATTGGTACATCGTTGTATAGACTGACAAAAACAAATATTTCAATACAGTGAATTTAAACAAATGATGTAGATGTTAGTTGGCACAATATACAGTACTCTCTCCGAGCAGGGATTTCTTCTTCCCCATATGTACTCGTATTCACATATTGTATATGTTGTTTGCTGTATTGTAATGTGTATGTTTTATTGTTAAATTATTGGTATATATTTAGCTCTGTTTAAAAATGTATAATAATTATTATAACAATAATAAGGAACTATTAAGACTGTGTGATAGTTAGAAAACATGACTGTTTCCTAAATGTACACTTTCCAATTATAAGATTTAGTAGAGTAATACATTCATTAAAAAAATCTTTTATTGAGAAAGTACAGTATGTGCGCATAGATTTACAGCAGGTACATACTTTGACCTCCTTGCACTGGATCGGTTTTTATTTGTGTACTGTTACTGTGGGGATATATTCACTATTGCATACCTCTTCCACTCATTTCATCCAAAATAAAACAAAGCAGCCTTCATTCATTGTTTGGTAAAGTAGCTACAGCTATATCCTGTGGTTTGAAAAATTCAGCAGGGGGTTAGTTTTTAGAGTGCATATTGTCCAGCAATTGATAATGACATTATTTTGACACTTTTGCTTTGGGATTATTTATAGATTTCCATGCAATTAATTTCTTGACAAGTCTGACACAACTATGTGTCAAGAATAGACATAGTGGTAAAATGCCTCAAAAACCACCACTCTGGGGTCATCTAAACATTTAATAAATAGCCCTATGAAGTGGAATCAGAAAAAGTTTGGACCAGAAATAATGTAACCGCTTGAATATTTATTGTCGAGGACTAATTTGTCATTCCCTTGTCAAAGCACTTCAGTGCTATATTATGGCAATCATCAACAGCATATTTTAATTACAAAATTAGTCAAGCTATTTTACAACTTTAAGCAGGTACTTTCTGAAAATTACAGCTGGAATGAGTCCATTGTTAGCTTGCTCGATTTATGAGATGACGTCTAGAAACACATCTCACATTATTTTTTTGCTTTTGTCTTGACATTAGTATCTGCATTAGATTTACACATAGATGTACACTAAAATATGGTATCGCACAATGAAAATAATGATGCTGTGATAAATACAGACTAATTTGGTGGTTTTGGTGGTGGTCCATTGTTGATGTTGTTCAAATTGCCATTCTTTACTTAAGCATTATGCATGCTCTTTTGAAACCATATGTTCAGTAGACACGTTACCAGTGTAAATCACTCAGTAGCAGCTACAAAGCAGGAAACTGAAAACAGAAGTACTGTAAAATGCATATTTATTGCACTCAACCAGATTTCCTCATTTGCACTGAATATGAAGCACAAGAAATATAGGAGTGTATTTGGCAGTCTCCTGGCTACAAAAGTTAAGCAAAACTAGGGCAAAAAAGCAGCACCAGATTTATAAAAGAAAACAATTCTTCAAATTGACATATATTGTTTGCAAATGTGATGCTGTATTTTGCCCCAGGAGCCTTTTGCCCCATAAAGGTATATACTTGTGTTTTTCTAATTTGTGCTAGCTGCCAGCTAACGTATACTGCATAAATGAAGATATTTAAATGATATGCAATATGTTAAGGCCTTTGCATTTGGAAATACTTGTTAGGCTCTGCACAATGATACTTTCCTTTCTTTTGGTTTGTTTGTTTTACATTGATACAGTATGTGCAGTTTTTTATGTTTTGGTTTTGTTTCTATTGTTTATAGTATTTTGATGGCCACCATTCTCTTCTAACATATTTGCTATAATGTTTTTAGTTAAGGCACATTTTAGTATCAATGAGGAAAGTTTAAAATATGAATACAGGGAGTAAAATAGACAAAGATACCATATTGATAATTTGAATATATATTGTAAATGTGTAATTATTCTATGGGTCAGTAGTAAAGTGTTTCAAAACTGTGCTGTAATAAAAATATTTCCGGGAATTTAATACAGTACATATGCCAGGATTCACGAAGCGCTGATGCAGGCTATCACACTCCAGTGTTAACTGTCATTGACTTGAATGGCAGGTAATGACAGATCGGCGCTTAGTGAATCTCACCCTGAGATGCATAGCATACAAATTAATTGCACTGAGTATTTAAATCATGTATTTTAAGCAATCAAATATTTTATCTATTCTGCACTGAAAACCAATGCACAGCTGACCCTCTCTTCCAGGCCTGAAGGGTTCGAACAAACAAGTAAAAGTACCATCACACTAGGATGCTATCAGTACCAAATAAAAAGTCGCATGACTAATGTGTTACTCAAAATATGGTCCATTTTTATAATTCAATCTATGCAGTCTTACCTGAGCTGTCACTTTTTCTTTTTCCACTCCTCTTCTCTGTGTCTGCAGGGGAGAGGGTCTGCCGTCCATAGTCCCCTGTCACACAAGTTGCACCAGTAGAGGTGTTAGAGCCCAGGCTGGATGTGTTGGAACACAAGATAGAGGGGCTGCTTCCTAGGTCTGGAGATCCAGATTCCTGCTGAAGGCAAAGACTATGTCTGCTGGAGGCAGGTGGTGAAGACATCTGAGGAATGTGCCAATTAGATTGCAAAGTCTGGTGCTGTTGTTGCTGGTGATGGTGGTGGTGGTGATGGTGGTGGTGGTGCCCTCTGTGATGCTGGCTTCCAAACATGCCCTCCTCATTGGGATAGCCAGCTATTATGCAGGAGGATGAAGAAGGAGACAGATCAGGATAGGACATATGATCTGTTCTTCCATGGAGGGCAAGAGAAGATTGGGTAAAGGGGTGCAAGCCCTGAGAAGTGGCATGAGGACTGCGCAGGCAGCCAAATAGTGTGTGTTCCATGGCATGCAAGTTGTAAGTTGCAGACAAGACAGTTAGCAAGGATTAAACTCCACAACGCTGTCACTTTTCACTGTAAAATGATATTTTTCCCAAACAGTAACGGCACACTTTCAGCACAGATCAGATAATCCAGGTCTTCAGCCTGGTGGCCAGTCTCCTTTGCTTAAACAGTATACTCTGACCAAGATGAGCTTTCTCAGAGCTACTCAGATGTCAAGAGTAGGAGAGGTTAAAGCCAACAGAAGGTGGTCCCAAGAAACTGCTTTAAGGGGGAAACAGCTAAGAGAGGATATAAATAGTGTGTAATGTGAGCTGGGGGTTGGCTTAGCAACACAGTACTGACCACAAACTCTCTCCAAAACTTTAGCAGTCACAGATCTTTGCAAGTTGCAACTGCATCATTGCACTATACTAGTAAAGCTCAAAAGAGTTTTTGACCATTATTAACATGGATTGTGAACACAAAGAAACTGTGCTTCACTCTTGTTTATTTATTAAATAAAGATGTCCTAAATGGCAGAAAAATATAGCATGTTTTTAAAGTACGCCTTACTTTAAAGCGGGGATGATTTTGAATTATCACATGCTGTAAAACACATTCAAACCAATACTCTGTATAATTTGTTTATGTGGAATATACAGTTTATGAACACACACATAGTCCAGGGTTGGTGTATATATAAACAGTTTTTCAGCTGCATGCCCTAGCTTAAAACACAAATATGAGCAGTCAGACAGAGTGGAGAATGGGAAGAATGAATAACTGCTCTTTGATCACCACTCAATAATTATTCTCTGAATACATGTGGTCTATTTTAAAACAAATAACAAAAGCACACAGATGCCCTCCATTGTGTGATTAGGAAGAAGTAACATCCTCTTACTAAGTACTGTAGGAAAATCATGAATTCTCTCAAGCAAAGTTACACCTGTGTTTCTGTGCAGCCTGTTATAATTCCAGAGCACCACTGCATTTCCTTTGAGATGTTTTGTTACTTTTTTTTATGATGCCCAACAAAGAATATATTATTAAGTGTAATATCTGTGTAATGATTTACATTATACACCCGTCTAAATGACACATACAACAAAGTTCAGAATTCCTTATTATTTTTCTTTTGTGGAATGGAAGGTTAAGGTCTGTTTTGTTGCCAGAGCAATTGTAAAAACATAACGTTAGTAAAGGACTATTCCCTTTGTCGTGTACATTTTAGTATAACAGTATTGCTTACCCATAGTAAATATAAATATAATGACTGTGGTATTCTGTTGATGTTTACCTAATTAGTCATTAATACAATTTACACAGCAACTTTCAGGTAAGTTGATAACAAGTGCAGTACGCTGTATTGCTTCTGACTTTCCTAACCATGAAAACTTAAACTCTGCAAATAATATTGGTCCTGAGTTAAGAACCAATCAGATCCAGCTTCAGAGTACCCCACTGATTGGCCAACCTCCCTTTTGCTGTACTAAGAATCTATTTCTTTGCAGCGCTTTCAGTGCGCTTCATAGACTGTAGGGCAGAACCTTTCCTGCGATACATTTTCATTTATATCTGTAGCATTTACCCCTCTAATCACACCACATACCCTATTTATATAATGTTGCATTTCCCACTTTAAGAGCACACTGTCACTGCTGTACAAAAACAAAATGCTACTAATGTCAATGCTGTTAATCCATTCCTTAAGGGGCGTAAAAAAAAATATTTCTAGTAGAGATGTGTGAATTGTTCACAAAAGTTAGCCAACATTTTCAGGTTTTTCTGTGAAAAAATTCATGAATAATGCAAAGCAATTTGCAGGGTCATATAAACCAAATGTGTGCGGTCACATGAGCAATTAAAATGTGGTACATTTCGAAAATAAAAGAATAAAGTGACATTTTACTCCCTCTTAACAAAAGACACCCTGCAAAATTAGGAAATGTATGCAAATTTCTCAAGAAAAATGTGCGGGGGAAAAATGTGTTTGCGTAAGTATTATCTCTAGTAACTGACACATCTTCTGATAGAGTTATAATCTCACATCTGGAGCAGGAGTCTCCACTGTGGAACTAAGAGACTTAACCAAATGAATATTCTTCTTCCTAATCAACATACAGTAAGGCTTTCTGAGCATCACAACGTCACAGTTCATATTGTCCAATTCAGTGCTCACGAAATAAAAATAGAAAAAGAGCAGAGCACTGCCAAAGTATGAAATAAGGGATCCGGAGGAGGCTCATATATAAAAAATTGTAAACTTTATTGGATCATAATAGACCCCGCACACTAAAATATGCACCAACGCATTTCGGGCAGGTTGCCCTTTGTCACACCTTGACAACCTGCCCGAAACGCGTTGGTGCGTATTTTAGTGTGCTGGGGTCTATTATGATCCAATAAAGTTGACCATTTTTATATGTGAGCCTCCTCCGGATCCCTTATTTCATACTTTGGCAGGGCTGTGCTCTTTTTCTATTTTTTTATGCTACTCTTTCTGGCAGATTTTGCATGCTGTTTGACTTCCACAATGGAATCAAAGGATGGACAGGATATCTGGATACCCACAAAGGGAGTTTTTTATTCCTGCCAATACATCTGTGGATTAATATATACTCTGGACTGTAACTTTGGGGGACATACAGTATATTGTACTGCTCAGGCTGTGTATATGCCATTGGCACCATTAGGTACTAGTTCCCTCTCCCCTATATGTGGGGCATTGATATTGTTATCCATTTATAAGGAACTAATATTGTGGATTTTTCATGCTATATATGGATACAATTACTCTGAAGCACCAGATCTTTTTTGCTACTCACAAAACAACATTCTGTATCTTAAAATAACTAAGTACTGTAAGTACTACTGATATTCCTGCCAACTAATTATTTCTATCTCTTCCTTCAGGTCACCTGAGTCTCATTCAAAATTGGTTATAAGTATTTATTTTAATGTTTCCTTCTTGATCACATAAAATAAAAAACACTTATGAGCACATTTGCATGTCTCAGACAGGTCCACAACCCTGCCTTTCCCCATTACCTATTAGCAGGGGATTCTGGGTAATCACATGCAACTGAGCACACTAGCCTTTTGCTTCTAAAAACATTGTAACATGGATCCCTAATAGCTTATGCCTGCCGTATTACACAGCTTTTCAGCACAGCCTGGGTTAAAGAAGTCCAATGATGGCACACATACTCACAGACAGCTGTTTTTACCTTTTGGGTCTCATTGGGTTGTTCACTTGAACAAAGTTTTCTGTCTGCTCTGCTTTTGCTAATGTTGGAATGTTGGTCTGAATAATTCACTCACATCTATGTAACATGGTAAATTGAACTTCTCAAGTAAATGTAGCACTCCATTTGTATTTAGTGCACTATTCAGAGAACATAGCTGGCACTGGCAGCAGGTAGAAGCAAGTTAGTTGTTGGGCATCTAATAGAGCCATTTCCATATACAAATGCGTAAGAGAATGTCCTGTAATGTTATCTCAATTGTCTATGTTAATAAAATACCATGTATATATGTATATATTTATTTGTATAGCCCCATCCATGTACACAGCGTTACACAGCAGTAATAAACATGACAAAATAATATGAGACATAATGGGAATAAACGTTGGAGACATAAACGCAAACATTATGAAAAGAAGACCCTACCACCAAGTAGCTTACAATCTATGTGTAAAATGTATGTCATTGTAAAAGTGCAGAGAATAAACATTATATGATTATTATTATTATTATGTTTTATACAGGCTAAGTAACCACAGCCACTTATATTTTTGGCATTCAAAAGCATTTATTGTAATGTTAACCTGCTTTAGTCAAAGGTTGGCAAAGTCTATTATGCATTGATTACTATTAAGAAATATATACAGTAGCGGCCGGGCTGAATCTAATGCGGCTGCCCCCGCAGTTTAAAAATAGCGCGGGCGGCATGCGGCTGTCTTCGGCTGAAATCCGGCGCCTCGGGTGCTTTCAATAGTAAGCGCCATTAGCACTTATCTATTGAAGCGGCCGCCGCGTGGGAAACTCTTTATCCTGGGTTGGGGTCCCAGCTGGTCCCAGCAGCAAAGCTCCTCGCACGACTGGGGGACCAGAGCAACAGCTAGGGCTTCCTAGCCGGGAGAAGTCTCTCCACCCTCCTGGGGGAAAACAAGCTCACCTTGTGTGAGCTACTTCCTGCTTTTTAAACCTGCAGTCTCTCAGGCATCCTGCTTAATTAGGCTGCAGGTGTATGCAGTTCTCCAACTGTAGGTTAACTGGTTTAGTGCTGGAAAGTACACACATCCTCCATTCCAGCTTACTGAGTCAGTGACTCTATCACAATATATATATAAATGCTTAATATTAAAACAGAACCAGCAATTAAATATCCAGCCTGTGATATGACAACACAAATGCACAACATTTTATATAGAATAATATTGTGCCTCTTTTACTGTACTGTATATATATATAATACATTTCTCTTCAAGCATTGTTCTATATTCTTATATATATATAGAACAATGCTTGAAGAGAAATGTATTATAGGATAATTTATGTGTTTTGTGAATATGCAACTGCTTTTTATGTATAAAAAGCCCTGTAATAAAACCTTACACATATGGACGTAAACAAATTAATTGATATTTATGGTGTCATATGTTGGGATAAATCTCAACATATTGCCCATGCATTGCTATTAAACCCTATGAAAACAATGTAGAGTATATTGCATGATCAATATTGGATGTCACCAGATAAATCTGTAGTATCCACATTGTATTTGCAACAGTAAAGTCCAACATCCCGTCTTATTGGAAATATAATGAGAAGTGCTGTAATTACTTCAACAGAAGGTCTCCAGGCCGGCTTTAGCAAATATGGGGCCCTGTGTGATATCCCATGCAGAGCCTTGTGAGATATCACATGCAGGGCCTTGTGAGATATCCCATGCAGGCAGGGACCTGTGTGATATCCCATACAGGTCACACCAATTTATAGTCTTACTGATATAGCATAAGCAATCAGTGGAGTCTCACTGATAAAAAATCATTTTGTTGACCACAACCCTAAAATCCTACTTATTTTGATTATTGGAGGTTGATTTCTCTATAACAAAAGGGAGTCAAATATAGCCAAGAAATATAAAAACACAGTTTTTTTTTTTTTTTTTAAGTCTGTAAACGGAAACGTAATGTATCAAATGCCAGGTTTTTTTTTTTTTTTTACCATTTTTGTAATGTAGTGGTTTCTAGTTTTTTTTTAAGTTGGGGCCTTTTGGTAGTGCTATTAGGGCAACAATCCCTTCCGTTGCTGAATCACATTATTTTTAGCACTGGGGCTCCTTGGTTTCCAAGATGGGTTTATAGAACGGTGAGATTTGGTGGCCATATTGAATTCTGGAAAGTGGATAATACCAGTAACTCCACCGGTAAATAGCACGGAAACAGTGGGGTCCACTGAGCTATAAATAATACATTTCAGTCCCGATGGATCCCCAAGTACCAGTGCTTCAATAAATAAAATAAAAGTATATGCATATAAAAATCGAGTACCCAGGACTGCTGCTTTAAGCATTTTGGAACAAGTGGATATTATATGTGCTGTTGATGTTTAAATAGTAATAATACACAGATGCCAGACAGTTCTTTGTGTAAGTAGAAATATTTAACCACCAGATTTCCATGTTTAATCAGTAGATCTTTTATGAAACAATCTCCAAAATGCATAGCATGCAGTAATGTTTAAACGATGTCCTCTCTGGCAAAAAAACATAAGATGAGAAACAGAAACTGTGAGTATTGCTCCTAAAGGAGTCATTGCAAAAGCACTGCACTGTTGTGCTGGTAAACCGTTTGGGATGGGTAAAATGTGGTGTGTTGTGCATCCCCACTGTAATCGCTGCTGAAGTGTCCATAATTATAGTAGATGTCAATATGCAGAACTATTGATGAAGCTGTACATGCTAGATAGGATTAGTAGCATTGATGCCATTTCATATTTCAATTTTCTGCTGTTTTTAAATAGCAATAAATGTATACATTTAACTTAAGAATATAATTGGGATAAAAATCATGTATATACATCTTTTCCCCCACCTTAAGTGAGATCATTTAGTTACCGGTGTGTATATATATAACGAAGGCAGCATTGGATCCAGTGGTGTCACGGACTTATCACAGCAGCGAAGCGGTGTTTCCTGGTCCTTGGAGCATGAGTATATCTCATAACATGCTTTTATTTGTTTTATGTTTGTGAGTTCATTTTATTGAGATTTTTGGGAATTAAATATATCAATTTTGCACAGTAATGCACTAGGATTTGGCGCTTCTTTTTCTTCTATTTTATATATATATATATATATATATATATATATATATATATATATATATACAGTAATATTTACAGTTGCTTTATGCTTTACTGTGGAGGGTTTTTGTCACTTTTTTTTTACCCACCATAACCTTAATGACAGTGGTGATTACCTAGTCTAGTCTCAAACCTGCAAGCCATTAAGACCAGCCTCACACTGATGATACCCATCAAGGTTGAAACATGTATGTGAGTAGGTCTAATGGCTTTGCATCTCATCCCAGCCTCTGTTTAAAAGCTGTGTTTAAAACAGCATGCAGTGGCTTGAGGATTGGCTTGTGTAATACGAGCTTGAGACAAAAGGTGGCACTGAGTGCTCATTTGCATGTCATTTCCCAGAATCCCTTGCTGCAGTGGAAGCGCTGTATGCTGGGTGACAATGGGGAAAGACAGGGTTGCAGACCTGTCTAAGACATGCAAATGAGCATACAGTAATATTTAAAGTTGCTTTATGCTTTACTGTGGAGGGTTTTTGTCACTTTTTTTACCCACCATAACCTTAATGACAGTATATATATATATATATATATATATATTTATATATATATATATATATATATATATATATATATATATACTGTATATATGTGTGTGTGTGTGTGTGTGAGCGCGTGGGCGTGGGCGTGGGCGTGGGCGTGGGCATGCATTTACAAGTACATTCAATGGGAGTATCTATCAAGTCAAAATAGGGGTTCTAGTAGCAACAGAAGTGAAATTCTGCTTAAAACTTACCATATGTTTGCACATACAGTAACAATGAACTTGTGACTACTAACCGGCCGTGGCTGCCAGCAAAAGTAATGCTCAATTCAGAATTGGCATTGTAATGAAACTTTAACAAAAAAGGGACAATTTAAAAAAAGTGGGAAGAGTCCTCAATGTTTTGCTTCAGAATGTCTGACTTAATACTGTATATGTTAGAGTCCAAGTGATATCAAGTTCATCTGCAGTTATAGTATGAATGAAGAATATTTCTGTTTTTTATCAGATTTTGTGTTAAACAGTGTAAACAAGCACCAATTTGTGTTGACAGAGATATATCCTCTTTGCAGAGATTATGGAGGTTATTCATTAACGGCGATAGTGGCGATCAGGACATTATCCCACGGAAACTCCTATTGTTTTCAATACCCATACAAAATACCTACTGCATACAGTATGTTTCTTTTTATTCTCTTGCTTGAATTGGGACTACTAAGCAGCTGGTTAATCAATTATTAATAGAGATGTGTTAATTGTTTGCTAAAGTTCACAAAATGTGCAGTTTTCTTCTTGAAAAAAATCAGCATTAATGGCAAACGTTTCCGAAATTTGATGAAAGTATTTAAAGTCAAAGTGCAGGTCACATGACCTTCTAAATTCAGGTTTGATGACACTTTACTGTACTGTATATACTGCGATTTTCTAAAGATTTGTGCAAAATTCCCAGTACTTGCTCATATTCCGTAGAACTGTAAGCTCCTTGTGAAAATATCACAAATTTTCACACAAACTAAGCGCTAACTGTGAAAAAAATAGCGAAGCCAATTTGAGCACAATGGCATATTTCTAATTTTGAATACTCAGATTTGCAAGTGCTCGTTGTCAGACTGAAGTCGAGTTTTATTTTGAGGGAAATTAGTTTTGCAGACTTTTTTTTTTTTAACTTCTAAAAAGCAGCTGCTCTAAGTTCCTTACAGTCCCAGCTCCTGCCTGAACTTTTACAATTCTGCAAAAATATGAATACATCATTTTATTTTAATGCAATATTCTGTTGTCAATGTATCATTTTATTATTGTTATACACTGTATATACCATACTGCCATATTAGGCCATCGTATTTTAAACCTTCTTTTTTTCTATAGAAATGGTAGCTTGATGTCATTTTATAGAAAGTAGGCATGTACTGTAATAGCACAGTGAAAATAATAATGACAGCAAATTATAACTGTATTGCCGAAGTGACTTGAAAATGTTATAATTATCTGCAAAAAGTAAGCGTGTACAATAACTGTATAGGAATGTTTCTTATACCGTATGCATTTAATGTGCACACTTTTATTTAAGGTAAAAATAGAAATGGAATATTAACATTTAGGGGAGTTTTTAACTGAACTGCCTTGCTGTATGAAATCAGTGATTTTATGTCTTAACTTAAAGTGGGCTACTTTACTTATAGATATTTACAGGTTATGTTACATTTTAGTAGATGATTATTAAAATGTGTGGCTTACAATTCTTTTTTTTTAATGAAAAATGTAATGGAATGTAATGAACTGACTAGTACTGTATACTAACAGCACACTGCAGCAGCTCTGGAGAATTTCCAGGAGGTGCAGTTTCCCCTTTACGTACTTATGACTGAGGTTGCATTTTCTTTCACAGTGTCAGATGCTAACAACATGCCCTGAAACTACTTCCCAACCTGCCCCTGTCAATCAGGCACTGGATATATAGGACTTTGTGTTGAAATAAAAAGCCAACAGGGAAAGAATTGGAGTCATTTATCATTAACATCAGGAGGTGATAAATGTGTTAAATTCCAATACAGTATAGTTATGGTGTACATTTAAATGTTAGTCCTTACAATTTGATGTTGTGCCTTCATACATGCTATAGAAAATATGCACATTTATAGAACAACTAATAAAACACTGTACTTGATTTTTTTTTGTTAATCACCTGCAAAATCATGTCAAAATCAATATTCTAAAACCCATTTTTACTATATAATGAAAATTCTAAAATAATGTATTATTTCGTTTCTGTATTTCTTCATTATATAGCTTGAGGTGATTATAAGAAAATGGTGAAATATGAATTCAGTTTATTATCGTATTCAATGCTGCCTTAAAAAAAAAAAAACATTCTAAATACAGTATTTTACTTATAAAGCATTTGTACAATCACATAGTTATGCAATAATATTTGGCGGCTTCAGATGTTTGTCGAGGACAGTTACTCTGTCTTTCAATAAGAGATGCACTCGTTGATGTAAACATGTCTTCATACAATGTCATTGACAGACCCTGATACAAATTCTTTCATAAGGTAGTTCCGACAAGAAAAACATGTGTGTGGTTTGTGCATGTCAATGTCCCCAGAAGATTTATGCAGTATTAATTGCGACAATATTTATATTGCAATATCTTCATAAAAACACTCTCCATTTGAGATTTCCTGTCAAAATAACTATGCTTTCAGCTTCTGCCAGCAAATGCTCTTAACGTTTCCAGCATTTAGTGACACATAATATAACATTTTATATATACACACAAAGATTGGAAACCCTTCATTGGATGAAGAATATTGAAAACAACAGCTACTATAAATGCAACTGTGATAAGTTTCAAGAACCATATTTTCTTTCCATTTGATTTCCACCCAAGCAGTGTTTGAACAGATCAGAAATGTTGTCAAATAAAGTTTCTAATCTCAGTGTACTTTTCATTGTACATCAAAGAAAATCATATGATTACCTTGACTAATCGAGCTTTTCTATTGTGCTGTAACAGATACTGGATATATCACAGGCCTTTTCTACGCTGCAGCTGGAGCTTGAAATTGCAAATAAATTACAGTTAAAGTGTAAAATGTATCATATTAAGGTAATGTCACATGCACTTCATATTTTTCCTATATATATGTATATATATAGGTCGAAACAGCTGTCTGTGGGTGGTTTTCTGGGTATGCACCTTAACCCTGGCTGTGCTCAAAGCTGTGACCATGCAGCAAGCTTAAGCCTATAGGGAACCATGTTAAAAATGGTTATTGAGGCAAAAAGTGACAGTGGGTGCTCTTTTGCATGTCATTTCCCAGAATCCCTTGCTGCAGTGGAAGTGCTGTATGCTGGGTGATAATGGGGAAAGGTGGGGTTGCAGACCTGCCTAAGACATGCAAATGAGCATACAGCTGTATTTGCATATTTGCTTTCCTGTGGAGGGTTTTTGTCACTTTTTTTACTCACCATAACTTAACTCAGTATTATGGTATATATATATATATATATATATATATATATATATATATATATATAATATATATATTATATATATATATATATAGGAAAAATATGAATATACATATACACATATATAGTCCTTCTTCTAGATTAAAAAGTGCTGTACTTTTGTAAATAATTCATTTTGATAGGGAAAATGGGTGTGATTAGGATTTTATAGGGACTGGTGAAATGTAATATTTTAGGTTTTCAGATTAGGTATGAGTTAGATTATTCACAGAGTCAGAACTCCGAAAAGACTTAGTAGTTCAATAAACGGTGATATTAATGATTGAGGTATAATGGAAGTTTGCATGCAATTGTACCCAGATCGGCACTATCACACTTTAATGAATAAACCCCTTAGAGTTATGACATAAATCATACAGTTCCTTTTTCTGGACAGAGCAAAAAAAAAAAAAAAAAGCGCCCATTTTTGAGAATGTCATGTGTTCATCCTATGATCCACTGTGCTTTTTTCTAAGTGGATGTTAGTTCATTTAACAAACTCGTTTCTCAATATCTAGGAAGTCAAAACACTCAATTCATGTATTTGATTTTAATATTTAATTGAACAAAATATGTCAGGTTTGCATGAATCTTATTACTTTCTATATTGCTTAAGGAAACCCCAGCGATGGCAGATCCCAGGACAACCACTATGTTTCTATCTTTGGAAGTTATGAAATAGGTTTCCTTTTGTCCTGAGCAAATACAAAAAAAGAAATAAGTATGATGGTTCACACCTGTCACTTGCACAATGTTTCATCCCTTTGGAATTTAAAACCGAGTAACCTTTTTCTATCCCAGAATATCTGTATTATTAGTCAGCATCGTAATGTTTCTGAGTCTGTGTTTTGTTCCTTGTCAGTACAGTTTCTATTTAAAAAAAGGCAAGAAAAAAATCACTTCTGAACACTTTACATAAACAATATTCATGCGACATGAATGTAATGCTAAGTGCATGCACTAAAAAAAACAAAAGTGTATGTGTTTCGCAGGTGGCATATATATCAAACATTGAAAAGCGACAATGCTGCAAAGGTAGTGGGATTGTGTAACTATGTCTGGTTTATATCTTCAGGAATCACTCAAACTTTGAGTAAATAATTTCCCCCCCAAATGTGCTGTTACCCTATAAGCGCTAGGTACATACAGCAGGGCTAGAAAACATGTTGCATTATTACATGTGTTAAAGATTCAGCATAGAAATGGTTAAAGATTGTGGCTGTTATAATATGAAATACACTGAAAGTCGTAAGCATAAGATATTATTATTTTGCATTGCAGTAAAAAAAATTGCTTCACCTTTTGAAAGACTAAATACAATAGACTGATTTTGACACATTTACAAATTGTACTAATGGGTAGGTTAGGTTTACGAATTGTGTAGTCTCCCCACCAAGTGGTCAAAAGCATTACGGCATATAGCAGAACAGAAGAGAACACATCAAGCTTGCTGCCAAATTAACAGATTTGTAAATGGTTTTGACAATACATAAATAATAGAATAATACAGTAAACATTTTCATTCTATGTGGCTATTTTAATAAACATTGTAGTTTCTAATTCATCATAGTACTTTACATTACCTCTGAAATTCAGCTCTGATGTTGAATAACCAATTAAACACATTGTTTAATAATTTATGTATTCTCAATGTTCAAGTCATAATAAAGGGGTTATGTTTGCAATGTGTTTTTCTAGATATATTTTTAGATATTGTATTATTAATGTTAATGTGTGTGTGGTTTTTGTTATTACTTTAATGTTTGTACTTACTGTATAGTGGGAAAAAGCCCTATTTGCCATATTTGGGGTATGTCTCTTGGTAACGAGGGGTGCAAATAGGGGGGAGGTTGTTGGGGGTAGTTGCCCCGGTGAGGCTGGTTAGGACCCCAGGGGGGTGGCAGGGGTTTTCCTTAGCAGTTGGTGAAGCATTGCATAGCAATCCTTTGGTAGCCTAGGGAAGTAGGTAGTGTCGCTTTACTAATATTAACTCTTTTGATGCCTGTGGTATGCCTTTGTAGCCATAGGCATCAAAGGGGTTAATGTATTTTTACATAAACCTATGTTACAAATAGGAAATTACCCTTCCCCATTTGATCGCGATGCGGTAATAAATTCGTAATTATTGGATCCATTAATTACCACATCATGGCCTGTCTTTAAATATCGCACCTGGAAAAATGTATCCGCAATCTTGATGACTTTGATGACTTTGATCATAAAATTGCGGCAAAAGCACACAATATATTTTTTTGTCCACGTGCGATATTAACTCAGTTTTAAGGGAGTTTGATGATTCAAGGCTAATGAGTAAAAGAAAGTGCCTATTAACGTATGTACAGTACCTCTCACAATACTCATCTATACAACATGTGGGGAGATACTGTAGCTGTGAACACACCTGAGAAATAATGACACAGTTATACAATAGTGAAAAGAAAAAACAAGCACAAATAATATCACAAATAAATCAAAGGTAACACAGATGATATACTATCCTTAATGAGTGCATCTCCTGACGTAGAATTCAAACCAAATTCAATCAGCAAACGAAGGAGAAACAGGTGCGCAAATCACATCAAGACATGTAAAAGAAAGTCAAAACACAAAATAGTGCAATATTGTCTACTACAACAAAATAGCTTCAATGCTGGAGGTTCTATAAAATTTGCACTCACGTGTTTAACGTGAAATGAAAGCGTTGTGGTTGTTCAAAGTTACCAACTTATGTCTCCAGACAGGTACTCCAGATCCATATAGAGGGGGGGAAATCCATATAAAAACAGGGGAAAGCAAAATAGTATAGTACTGTTTTTAATGTTAAAAACACAAAGTATTTCACTTACATAAGTGCCTTTGTTTGTGAGCATTCAGACCACCCTGGGTCATAAGGTCAGACAAGATATTCACAGCAACAGCATCCGCTCCACGGCCGTCACAGCAGGTACTGGGCTGATTAAAGTTGTCCTCCACTCTAGATGTCATCAACAAGGGCTCGTTAGTAGTCACTTATATCACCCAACGTGCGTTTCCACTGCAAAGTCTTCATCAGGGGCTTATCCACTGAGATAAGCCCTTGATGAAGACTTTGCAGTGGAAACGCGCGTTGGATGATATCAGTGACTACTAAGGAGCCCTTGTTGATGACATCTAGAGTGGAGGACAACTTTAATCAGCCTGTACCTGCTGTGACTGCCATGGAGTGGATACTGTTGCTGTGAATATCTTGTCTGACCTTATGACCCAGGGTTGTCTGAATGCTCAGAAACAAAGGCACTTATGTAAGTGAAATACTTTGTGTTTTTAACATTAAAAACAGTACTATACTATTTTGCTTTCCCCTTTTTTTATATGGATTTCCCCCCCTCTATATAGATCTGGAGTACCTGTCTGGAGACATAAGTTGGTAACTTTGAACAACCACAACGCTTTCATTTCACGTTAAACACGTGAGTGCAAGTTTTATAGAACCTCCAGCATTGAAGCTATTTTGTTGTAGTAGACAATATTGCACTATTTTGTGTTTTTACTTTCTTTTACAGTTATACAATAAGCTTATTTAAATATGCAATACTAACTAGTATACTAACGTTCCCTAATAACGTTGTCATGATAATTTCATGAGATATTATGTATTTTAATCCATCTGGTGCTTCTGAGGTTAATGTGATTGGAGTTTTATTTTAAAACTAACATAATTTGGGTTTGTAACAGCTCAGGACTTTTTCCGGGTTTGTGCTTCTCTTCAAAGAGAACTTAATTGGAGGGGGCTGTCCTGGATAACACACTACAAGTGACAAATGTAGGGTTTAGAGGGTCGTAAACTGTAATCAGATACTAGTCTGTCAGCATAAAAGTTTGTGAATAATTGCTGGTACATTCCAGAGAGAGGTGACCACAGTGTAAGCTCCATTGTAGATCTTTATTAAAAATGAGAATATCATGTGATGTCATCTCCTCTGCATAATAAGAGTTACAAATCTGTAATTGTGTCAGAGGATGCACAGAGTGCCATTTTCTGACATCACACACCACATGGTTAAGAGATAGTAAGGGACAGATATTAATTTGTTGCTCAGGTTTAGTGGTAAACGGTCATGTAGTCTCGTTGCATCTGCCAGGAGCGCCTGAATGTATTGATGCCACTGACGTATGTAAGTATTACAGAAGGGAAGTTATGAGTACATTTAAATTTTAAAGAGGAGTGTAATGTCGTTTGAAAAAGGTTTTCTTTACTCTGTCATAAAACTGTCAATCTAACAACCAATTTATGACGGGGGTGGGCTCATGCTGTTTCCATGAGGAAAGAATGTATTAGTCTGAGAAAATTTATGAAAATTTAATTTCACTAGAGGAGTGTTTTAGACAAAACACGTGATATGTAATCCTGCAGCATGATTAAACTAACTCAGTAGGATTCTAGGTAGCCTCCTAATAGCAAGTTTTCACTCAACTCATGGTTGTTAACTCATTTGAGAAACTTTTGCGAAGGTGAAGAGTGGGGCAGCTTGCGATTTGTGTATTAACCCTTGTCCTGTAGAATAAGCAGGTACTTGAGAGTAGTTTCCAAGTACACAACCAAGGGACTGGCAGGCTGAGAACTGCTGGAGTCCTCAGAATATATATTCCTGGGTTCCTTGATCCGTGGGCTGTTTCCAGGGCAATGCCATCATCAGTTCCACTGCTGTGGTCATCCTGGCCCAGTGTAGTATCTTGCTTTCTATCATTCTCCAGCAAGATTTGTATGCGCTCTTCTTTATCTAATTTACCTAGCCTCTCCTCATATATCAGATTATTCATCCCCGTTATTCATTTCTTTGTCCCCTCAAGCCTCCCTCCAAATAAATTAGGGAGAGATACATGTGCTTAAAAAAGGAACACACCTCAGATACCCAGGGAGATATGCTAATAGCTATGTAAAGTACATTTAAATGAGTCACACATCCCACAATATACTGTATCCTACAAAATCTCTTACAATAGATCCTTAAAACCAGTCTAAATACTCTTGTAATGAAGGGGTACTAGTGTCAGACACAACAGGATTAGAACCCACAACTCTGCCATTCAGGGGAGCAGCTCTAGCCTTGAACTACTCTACTACTCACACCTGCAGACTCCTCCCCCTAACTTCCTTTGAAGCAGCAAAAATCGTGTATATATTTATTGTAATAAATAAAGTCTGTAATATTAGATAATAGTAATTTTAATGTCATTTTAATCAATTTTAAAGCATCCTTTGATTTCTATAGCAGTGACCTCCCCAGCAGTGCTAGATCTTTGCAACACTTTCCTGTTTGTGATCATTGGTTGCCAAAGCTCCCAGCAGTTTGAGCAGTAAACTGTAACAATAGATAATGTTACCTTAGTAATATAAGTATACATTGTAGCCACTGAGTTACACTGCCTAAAAGATTGATTTAAACTGAAAGGTGGTCGTCATTATGTTAGGCACACAATCAGGATTTTACAGATTTTTAACAGGAGCACCAAACAATTGCAATCTTAGGTAAGAATGTAGAATTATACATTGTCACATGCTTTAAAATAAAAATAAGAAAAAACGGGGGAAAGTAGTATTGTTACTTTAAAAGCAGATCATTTCCATTTTCTGCTTGCCATTTCAAAGTTCCTTGTGCATAAAAATGAGAACACCTGAGACAGTTGAGACACCTGAGAAATATTTGATAGTGGAGTTTCCGAACATCTGATTTACCATAGTTTATTCTAGAGCTGCTGCCCTGAATGGCAGGGTTGTGGGTTCTAATCCTTTTGGGTATGACACTGGTACCCCCTTTCATTACTAGGGCCTTTAGATTGAATGGTCTTAAGGATATATTTTAGGATGCGTGACTCATAATAATAGCTATTTAAAGTATATTTGAATAGCTAATAGCATATCTCCCAGGGTACCTGAGGTGTCTTCCTTTTTCAGCACAGGCATCTCTCCCTAATTTATTTGGAGGGAGGTTTGAGGGGATATATATACAACTGAAGATACAATTAAGTTAAGCAGTCCTCCTCCCTCCCCCCTCAGTACCTGGAGGGAAATTGCAATTTCTATCTCAACTCACTTTGAGATAGTGGTAAAAAAAAAACTGTCTTGTTTAGAAGCAATTTAGCCTCTTGCATCTGTCAGACATACTAATATACAGCAAGTTTGCAAAAAAAAATAGATTTTGGTCATTCTGCCCAGAATGAAAACGCCTCTAAAAAAGCCTTTTTCGAACAGTTTGGACATGTGAAATTAATTTACAAAATAGCAAAACATGCAAATTTGCTTCCAAAGTGTAAATTAGAAGTTATTTGTCACAATTCAGAGCTTCAAGAATATGCCCTTGATTCCCAATTTGAGGTAGTCAGACCTTTCTTAGGAAATTATTCCTTCTGTAGTTGACGAAACCTGAGTAGTACAATGATCGTCTTTTGTGCAGTACTGTACATTACCTGAAGGAGACATCTCCATGTCTCTGTGTTCTGAAAGTCTTTCTAACAAATCTAACCATACTTAAAGCAAAGATTTTGCTCTGTTTGTTTTTTTTTATAAATGAAGCAGCACAAACCACTTTTCTCTTGGGGCCTTTGAATAGAGGGCCTGTTTGTCAATCACGTGTCCAAGTGGAGCATTGCGTTGCTCGCCCTTTGCAGAAAAGGGTTTATGCAACCATCTTTACTTTTGTAAACAATATACAGTACAGTCCAATAGGGAAAAAAAAGTTGTTTGGCCTGCTACAGGAGAACAACACTTGGTGCTCTAGGCTAACACCCCCAGGATAAGATTACAGGTAGCTCAACAGAAAAAAAAAGAAAAGATAAAGCATATCCTCAGCACTCAAGTGTGTAACATAAATACTTGACTTTAATCTTTAAAAATATGAAAGATAAAATAGCAACAATAGCTCAACGTGTTTCTCCCTACACAGAGGAGAGCTATTATTTTCTTTTACTTCAGTACAATAATTTACATTACAATTCCTTTAATATGCATTCACACGTGTTATTGTATTAGTATTTGAAGTGCTAACACTTTTAGTTGTCAGTGTCTCAGATGTAATAAAATAACTAATGTAGCCTCTTTACTTTTAGCTCTTAGACTTATAACTATACAGTAGCTTAGTCATAACTTACAGGATCACTACAGACAGTATACAGGTTACTACACAATCCCCAATAACACAGATACATACAGTAGCAATATAGAAAATGAGGTTGAAAAAAGACATTCTAAAGTTAGATGACAGATACATTATCCTATATTTGTACTTTTACAGTATATTGATCCAGAGGAAGGCAAACAAAAACCCGTGTGAAATATAATCTAATGAAATCTCATAAGGGGAAACAATTAATTCCTTCCTGACTCCAAATATTGGCAATCAGATTACTCCCTGGATCAACATCCTTCCCATGTTTACTTATTTGGTATATCCTTGTATACCTTTCCTTTCTATAAAAAAAACAAGTCCAACCTTTTTTTGAACATATTGTACCGGTATCTGCCATCACAGTCTCCACTGTAAAGATCCCTTTCCTTTGTTGCTGGTGAAATCTCCTTTCCTCCAACCTTAAGGGATGACTCCGTCCTTTTTTCTTGACCTTGGGATGAATAGTTCTTTTGAAAGCTCCTTGTATTGTCCCCAAACATATTTGTATATAGTTATCATATCCCTTCTTAGACACCTATTTTCTAATGTAAACAAATCTGATTTATCTAGCCTCTCCTCATATATCAGATTATTCATCCCCTTTATTCACTTGTTGGCTCTTCTCTGCATTTTCTCTAGTTTCATTATGTCTTTTCTTAGGAGTGGTGCCCAAAATTGTACTCCATATTCAAGGTGTGGTCTTACTAATGCTATATAAAGGGGCATAATTATGTTTAATTCCCTTCAATCCATTGCCCATTTAATGCAAATAAGATCTTGTTTGCGTTTGCAACTACTGCTTGACTTTGGGCACTATTGCTAAGCCTGCTGTCTACAAGCACTCCTAAATCCTTCTACATCAATGACTCTCCTAATTTATCCCCATTTAACTTGTAAGTTGCTTGTTTATTCTTATTTCCCAAAAATATAACCGTACATTTATCTGTATAAAACCTCATACAGTATGTCATGTACTGTACCTGCCCAAGTTTCCAGTCTCTCCAAGTCCTTCTGAAGAGAAATGATATCCTGCTCTGATTTTACTACCTTACACAATTTATAAATAAGTTAAAAAGCAGGGGTCCTAGTACCGATCCTTGAGGTACTTCACTCACAACTTTAGCCCAACCTGAAAAAAATCCATTTATTACAAGTCTCGTTGTCTATCCTTCAACCACTTTTTAATCCAGTTGCACATATTTTTTACCCAAGTCCAATTTGCTTTATTTTGTACACTACAGTAACCTCGTGTGGAACCATATCAAAAGTCTTTGAAAAATCTAAGTAGACCACATCAACTGTATTACCCATGTCTAAATTCCTACTTACCTCCTCAAAGAAACTAATACGGTTAGTTTGGCATGACCTATCCTTCTTAAATCCATGCTGTCTATTACTAATAATTTTGTTTTTCATTAGGTATTCTTGAATATTATACCATACTAAACCTTTAAGTAGATTCCCCACGATTGATGTCAGGCTTACAGGTCTGTAATTGCCCAGTTGTGATCTAGCTCCCTTTTTAAATGTAGGCCCATTGTCTGCTTTACGCCAATCTTGTGGTACTGAGCCTGTGGAAATGGAGTCCTTGAACATTAAATGTAATGGTTTGGCTATTAATAAATGTAACTCCTTAAGAACTCTTGAATATATGCCATCGGGGCCAGGTGCCTTATTTACTATAATTTTATCAAGACGCTTATGATCTTCTTCCTCAGTTAACCAATTGTACATGAATAAACTGTAGAGGTTATGGATTCCTGCTGTGGCATTACTATTGCAATTGATTATTCCCTGGTAAACACAGAGGCAAAGAATTTGTTTAATCCCTCTGATTTTTCCTTATTTCCAATAATGTGCCTGCCCACCTCAAACTGAAAGGGTCATATATTTTTTTTCTTCTCATTTTTTTGGTATTAAGGTACTTAAAAAATGTTTTCATTGATCTTACTTTCTATTTTTATTTATCTTTTTTTATTATCCATTTTTGCTAATTTGATTGCCCTTTTGCAACTTTTGTTACATTCCTTATAATTGTGAAATGATGTCTCCGTCCCTTCTGACTTCAAAAATCTAAATGCCTGCCTCTAATTTTCCATTTACTCCCTTCCTGTTTATTTAGCCACATTGGTTTAGACTTATTTCTTTTATATTTATTACCCAAGGGTATACACTGGTAAGGGTACCTTTCTAATAATGTTTTAAAGACTGTCCATTTATCTTCCCCATTTTTCCCTTCAAAAACATCATCCCCATTTATTCCTTGTAGATTAGTTCTCAGTTTATTAAAATCAGCTTTCTAAAGTTTACAGTCTTTGTTGAACCCAAGTAATATGGTTTTTGATAATTTATTTAAAATGAGACCATGTTATGATCACTGTTACCAAAATGTTTCCGTACTTGAATATTTGTTATTACATCTACTTTTTTTGGTATCACCAAATCCAGTTGTGTCACCAAATCCCTCTGCTGGTTGGTTCCTCAATAATTTGGGTCATGTAATTGTCTTTAAGCACACCCAAAGCCTGTTTTCTTTTGTTGTAATGCTAATCTCATTGTCCCAGTCTATGTCTGGCTAATTAAAATCACCCATTATGCAAACATGGCCTAGTTTGGATACATTCTCCATTTCAAAAGTATTTTGGCTTCCGCAATCTCACAGATATTTGGTTGTTTACAGCATATCCTTACAAACATTTTCTTTGCACTTTTACCTCCACTTCCAATTTCTATTCACAAAGTCTCTACATTATCATAATTTCCCTCATAAACATCTTCCATTATAATGGGTTTAAGATCCGGTTTAACATATAAACATACAGTACTCCAAAACACAGAAATGGGATACCAGCTGTCACGATAACTTATGACAAGATATAATTTACACCACATAACTGGGTTGAACTGAACGAGGCTTAGATATAATAAAGTAAATTTATTCCTTAGATAGGTGAACACAGCAATATAGTACAATTAACAGACAAGAAGGTAACACTTACTTAGGGTTTGGAATGAAGAAGTATCAGATAGCAATTCTCCAGCAATCAGGTTTCAATCAAGATGTAATCAGAAGACAAAGACTGTAGGGTTGACAGTTTTCAACCCTATTCTTACTATTGAGTGCAGACTATTGGTGAACAATTACCTGCATCCAATCTCTAACGTGGGAACACAGTTTAACCCCTGCCCCCAGCTAGTTGGCACATGCGTCCTGGGACCCTGAGGGTTTCATTTCTGTAGCCCCACACCCAAATCAGGGATGCCGGGCAGTCTACCAGATGGGGTACCTGGCAGGATACTCTTTGTTCGTAAGTGTGAGTTATAAGACCCACAAACCACTCCAGCTTCATGCTTCTCCGCCCTCATGTAAACAGTTAGAGTGGCTGAGTCTTTGATCAGGGGTCTGCTTCCTAAACATTTGGTCGCTCTCCTGACCATTTGCATTCCTTAGTAGGCAGGAATCTTTGCAGACATTTGTCCCCGCTTTGAAAATACAGTATGATGGTAATACACAAACATATTAAAATAACTGGTTCTGTTAGGTCCAGCTGGTCCAAACTACACAGGCCTTACTGCCAGAAGTGGGATACTATAGGGTCCAAGTTTCAGCCTGCTGGGTCCTTCAGAACCGGAGATATGCAAATACCACATAAACCGTTTCTTAGTTTATTACAAAATTCTCAGCTGTAAAATAAATCTCAGTTTTTCACTCATTCCCCATTGAAATGAATGGAGCTTCAATGGCAGCCTATGGGACTCTGCAAAATGATGCCTGAAAAGGCGGGAACATTAAACAAAGGGCTATAATCACTATTTAACTATTAACCCTTGTCCTCCCGGATGGATCCCAGTGTGTGTGTGGTACAGACACTTACATGGTGGAAATACAGTACAACAGGGGAACATTCATTTTCATGTCATAGCAAGGTGAAAACCAAATTCCTGGACCACAGTCCAGTTAACCCCTTGCCTCCCTGGTGAGGTCAAGGGGTGGCCATATGGGGTGCAACCCCTTTAATACTGGGCCAATCCCCCTCTCCCTCTACACCAGCACTCCTAACAATATTGTGACTAATAGATGGAGTGAATGGTGCAATATGGGGGAAACAGTGACTACAACAAAAAAACTAACTGGGTAACATTTGGTCCAGAAGGGCCAGTGATCCAGTAATATACCCCTAGTAACAGCACTCAATATCACTCAGGAAATTTAATAGTAACAGTGTGACTAGATGAAGCAACGGGACTAAGAACTTCCACTGATGAGAAGTGATATGATATAAATAATAATTAAAAAACTCTTTAATTGTACAGTTGTAACGGAGTGCTCACCACAAACAAGGTGTGACCGCGAGGCCAAGGTTGGGATAAATATACAAACCAACCTAGAGCCGCGTGGGCATGTCTGGAGTGTAGATTGGTCAAAGTAGCCAGTTCGGGATTAGAGAGGTAAGGATAGTCAGGGGTACTTGCCGGGGTCCGGGTTGGAGAGGTGCGGATCGTCATGGTACTTTGCCGAGGTCAGGATTGGAGAGGTGGGGATCGTCGTTGGTAGCCAGGGGCAGGAGATTAGAAGAGCGGAGTCCAAAAGAGTAGCCAAGATCAGGAACAAGGGAACTAGGAACCGGAGTACAAGACAACACTGTGGAGGCAAGGGTAGCAGTGAACCCTTCGAACAAACAAAGGTTTATGCTCAGCCAAATTGCCAGTCTGACAGCTGAGCATATAAAGGAGACAGACAACAATGAGGAAGAAGAAGAGTGGAGGTACGTCAGCAGTGCCTGCTGTGATTGGCAGTTCCGGTACAGGAAGCAGGTGTGGGAAGGATGATGTTGAGTGACCGCACCACATGTGCGCGATGTGCGTCGATGACGTCACCTCGTGGATGCAACCTGCAGGCGGGACCAGATGGCAGAAAGGAGTGGGGGGCCCGATCACAGGTTGGGGTAAGTGCTGGGTGCGCCGAGCACGTTGTGGATCATGGATCACGGATCCTGACAACAATATAGTAAAATATTGGGTGTTACAATTTCCCTGGTGCAACAGGGTGCTGCTGGTATACAGCACTACTATAAAGTATGACCAATACCTCTAGGAGCAACAGAAAAATGGCAAAAAGAGTCAGACTGATAGGATTTGAACCTACTAGGAAGAAAGGTGTTTCTAATCCAACTCCCCCCTCCCACGACCACGGTACAATTGTGACTATATTAATAGTAATCGTATATTATTCTCTATAATAATGAAGAGCAAATATGCAAATGTTGTATTGTTTCACAACAGCTATAAATGCGTATAAAGAGAGGATGCCAGAATATCCCTATGGTCCAGATTGTAGTAAATCGAAAATAAGGGCCATATACCGTATTGGTACTAAGTAGCAAATATGAATGCTATATCAGTATCTGAGGTACATATAGACACCTCTACTGAAGGATGATGAAACTCCCTGGTCAGATAGCCATAATTGGGAGCAGCGTAATCAGTTTGAGTATATTAACCACCCTGATACCACTGATGGGATCTGAAAGACAGGTGGCATATATCCAAGATTAATATTGGTAGGGGGTATATAAAATAGTATGTCTAGGTCTATAATAAAACCAAGATCAGTGGGAACTAGGTATACAGTATGTGTGGTCTAAAATAAATGTCAGGCACTGTCCTGCACAGGTACTGCAATATTACATAAAGATGTTAGTGGTGAGTGCTCCTAGTATATAACATCCTTAGGGTCTGTATAAAACCCCTAGTAAAGGAAAATGAAAACAACTCACTTAACATCTAGCAGAAGTCCAAATGTATCCTCCAAAATAAGATCAAAAGCCTAAATTAGTCTCAGTAACTGGTTCCAAAATGGTGACAATGGTATACTGTAGTGCCGACGATTATTCTAAAACAAACCTGGGGCAATCTCCAAAAAGACCCAGATGCAAAAGATGCAACATTTCACACATTTCTGCAGACAGACAAATGGCCCATCGGATTAACAGCAGGGGTCCCTGGCAGTCCCATTCAAACTGAATGGGACTGCCAGGAACCCATACTGTGTTAATCCGACTAGCCATTAGTCTCTGCAGAAATGTCACTGAAATGTACCCAGCAGGTACCTGGCTAGTTTAAGGCAAGTTTTAGAATACTCATTGGCTCGTCTGTATGTGCTGCTTAAAAAAGCAGATCTACAGTTCTATGTGAAGTGAGCCCATAAGTATACTTGTAGTATCAGCATCACAATGTAAGTAGCCAGATGATTGGTGGCTATAGGAGGATCTATTTCCAAGTTATGGTGAAGAAGAGTGTGCTGAAGGCAGCACTAATGTGCCCATAGGAGTGAGCAGCTATCCCAACAGCCGTGTTGCATATGCACTTTTTCAAGGGATGTGAAAACTGCAAGCTGCTTTGATCCTCTTAACTGTGCATTACAAGGGGCCTGGTGGGACACCCTCCAATCAGAAAAGTATAAACATTCTCCACCTCCTCTTCTATTTGCTTGATCTTTCCGAAAAAAGGGAATAAACCTCTAAATTAACTGCTCAGTCATGAGTTTTAACCCAACATGTTTCAGTAATGCCTATGATATCATACTGTTCTCTTGTAGCTATTAATTCAAGCTCACCCATTTTATCTGTCAGGCTTCTTTTTTTCAGTCTGTATTATTATCTTATCTGCTCCTGCCTTTCTGTGCCAATTGGATTTAGTCTTTAGAAGTTTTCTAGTATTGTCTGCATTTAATATGGGTGTCTCCGTGCTTGCCAAACTCCCATACCCCCATTCTACCTCCATTACACCTTGCTATTTCCCCATCCCTATCTATTCCATTTAATTTGTTATCTGTTTCTTGTTCCTCCCCCTTTCATCCTAGTTTAAAATATCCTCAAACTTTTCTAACACAGTGATTTAGTAACCACCCAATTCTGTGTATGTTGGCTTGTGAGAGTGCTGGTACACCATGGGAGCTTGTTTTGTACTGAACCTGTTGCAGACCTTTTCTTCGAAAAGGGTGCTTTGGTACCACTGTGTTTTTGTAGCCATTGAGGCAGATTGATCTCTCGTCCACATCTGGACCTGCAGCTATCTGCTCCTGCTGCCATGTGCACTCCCTGCAGACCTTGCCCGAACCTCCTAGCACTCAGGTCTGCGCAGACTGGATTCAACATGGCCGCCCTCTTTTCTAAAGGCTTCTCTCCCTCATAGAAAAAGGCAAAGGATTGGTGAGACAGTGGACCCATGAAAAATATATTTAGAACTCACAAGTAAATTCAAAAATAAAAAAGATTTATTAACTTAGATAATAAAAAAATGAAACAAACTACAAAACGGACAAATATCTCATCCAACACGTTGGTGCTTTTTAAAGGAGTTCATTATAGTCTTGTGGTTCTCCTTAGAGCTTATACTTGGCTTCTTTGTTCCCTCAGTACCTCCTATTCGACAGCCGTTATTATTGGCTGCTCTCATGTCCATCACAGTCTCATGTCCAGAGCACATTGGAGAGGAAGCTCCAATGTGTGAAAGTTTGAAAGTTCATCATACAAGGGGGTTATATTTTAGTATTATTGCCTGCTTATATATTTCTGTTAATTCATGCTCACTGGCATATAGGAAGGCTGGAAATCAAGTAGGTACATACATCATCATATATCCTACCTCTCCCATCGTACTTTCAGTGTCTCTTCTGCTAACACATCCTCCTCTATTGATCTTTCTGTGGGGGTACCCCAGGGCTCTGTCCTGGGATCTCTTCTCTTTTATCTGTAAACACTCTCTCTAGGTGACCTAATAACATCTTTTGGGTTTGTATATCACCTCTATGCTGACGACACACAAATGTACTTTTCAACACGAGACCTTACACCTGCTGTACAAACCAAAGTTTCTGAATGTCTCTCTGCTATATCATCCTGGATGGCCCTCCGCCGCCTTAAACTCAACATGGCTAAAACAGAGCTGCTCATACTTCCTCCCAAACCTGGCCCTACTACCTCCTTCCACATTACTGTTGGATCTACGATCATTCACCCAGTAGCCCAAGCCCGCTGCCTAGGGGTCATACTCGACTCCCCTCTCACATTCGCCCCTCACATTCAAAACATATCTATAACCTGTCGCTTGTTCCTCCGCAATATAACAAAGATACGCCCTTTCCTCTGTTGCTCGACTGCTAAAACTCTGACTCAGGCCCTCATTCTCTTCCGTCTTGATTACTGTAACCTCCTGCTGTCCGGCCTTCCTGCCTCTCACCTGTCTCCTCTACAATCTAACAAATAGAAAAGCTGTCTTGCGCTTCGGTAGTCAGTAAAAGCACCTACGGTGTCAACATCATCATGTAGGGATAAGGAATGAGGGTGCAATGCGTGGCCACTTCTTTGACCGGAGTAGGAGGGAAATAAAACCCTTACCTAAGATGAAACTCCGGTCTGGGTCCTGCTCTCCTCTGCTCCTCTAATCCCGCGTGCAGCCTTCAATGAAGATACATGGAAAGGAAAAGGTTCCGGCACAACTGCGCATGACAAAGTCCAAATTGCTTCCTGATGAATATGAAAAACAGCGCTGTACTAGAGTGTGAAAGGCGTAGAGGGGGAGATCGTGGTGTAGCCTTGTGTGTTATGTGCCAATAAAGTTTTTCATATTCATCCGGAAGCAGTTTGGACTTTGTCATGCGCAGTTGCGCCGGAACCTTTTCCTTTCCATGTATCCTCTACAATCTATCCTAAACACTGCTGCCAGAATCACTCTACTCTTTCCTAGATCTGTCTCAGCATCTCCCCTCCTGAAATCCCTCTCCTGGCTTCCGATCAAATCCTGCATCTCCCACTCCATTCTTCTCCTCACTTTTAAAGCTTTACACTCTTCTGCCCCTCCTTACATCTCAGCCCTAATTTTTGTTATGCACCATCCAGACTCTTGCGTTCTTCTCAAGGATGTCTTCTTTCTACCCCCTTTGTATCTAAAGCCCTCTCCCACCTTAAACCTTTTTCACTGACTGCCCCACACCTCTGGAATGCCCTTCCCCTCAGTACCCAACTAGCACCCTCTCTATCCACCTTTAAGACCCACCTTAAGACACACTTGCTTAAAGAAGCGTATGAATAGCACTGTGGATATTCTGAGCACATGATACATTAAGCTTTGCCCCTTGCAGACGCACTTACAGAACTCCCTCCTGCTGTCTCTGTACGTTCTCCCTACCTACCAATTAGACTGTAAGCTCCTCAGGGCAGGGACTCCTCTTCCTTAATGTTACTTTTATGTCTAAAGCACTTATTCCCATAATCTGTTATTTATATTATCTGTTATTTATTTGATTACCCCGTGTATTACTGCTGTGAAGCGCTATGTACATTAATGGCGCTATATAAATAAAGGCATATAATACAATACAACCATGTCTTGTCATATAATATGCAAGTCGAGAATTATGGTATTGCATGTATTTTCATGCTCATGCTGGTTTCCTGTTTTTTGACTGTACAAATATATACTATGCCTAGGAAAAAGTGGAGTACATATTCAACAACCTAAGAACCCAAAGCTGGTTTAAATCACTAACAGTAAAAATCATAGGACAATGTCTCCAGTAGCATATAAGCCAATATTAGGACCAGTTTAAAAAATCGTATTGAGCCAAGCATATTTTTAGATCCATTCATATCAGTAGGGCTTATAGTAAGTGAACCTTTAGTACAATTTAGTAAATGTGGACCTTAAAGCAGCAATCCCCCCTACAATCAGAGGGGTGGCCTATTTGGTTTCTCCTTGCACAAGATTCAAAATGAAATATCTCAGAAACCGAGGGATTGATAGTAGTTGCAGTGCCCCTGCTTCAAATTATCTAGTCAATAGGGATTGTGGAGGAGGAGGAGGAGAAGGAGGAGAAGAAGAAAAAGGTAGCACACATAAAGCCTGTCTATAGCTTGAGAGTCCAGCATGGAACTGAGTAATTGTAGCTAAAGTCAGTTAGCCAGTCTTCATCTGGCAGGTTTAAAAGTGTGCTGCTCAAATGGCATGGGGATCTCAAGGAACCAGACCTTCTATTGCAGGACACAGCGGTGCCTGGAACCCACTAGAGGATGCACCCCATGGACACCAACCCAGATCTGGACTGATCTAAAGAGCTCCCTGCTTACAGGTACCTTTTTGGACTTTGGGGTCAGATGTTACATCCTTTCGAACTAATGTAACCTATCACATGGTTCAGCAACCAATGAGATTGTCTTCAACCCCATTTGCTCTAATACCATCTGATATAGCCATGTGGTTTGAAGGATGTGACATACCTCCCTTGGAGATGACGTCACATCCTTCACCAAAAAAAGGAGACGGACACATGATACAGCATCCAATCAGATTGGAGCTGTACCATCTGACCAGAAAATGTGACATCAACGGCCATATGTAAGGCCTCAAGAAGCCAACAAGACAACATCGGTTGGGATCTAACATGTGGTTTTTGGATTGACAGATGAAGATAGAAGATTACAGAAAAGAAAGAAATAATGACAGATGAAGAAAGAAGACTGTGATTGAAGATAAAAGAAAGAAGAATTTTGTTACCTGTTCCAGATCTTCAAGGTGGATGGCATCGGATTGACTTTAATGACGTCGCAGTACAAGGGATTGCAGATTCGCTGGGATTCGGATGGCCCACGATTCTAAAGGTAAGAAAAATATTGAATATATGTAATTGTATTTTTTTTTTAAGTATCTTTTTATGAGGGTGTTTACAGATACATTTCAAAATATTACATTGTAGCATATTGTATTTACATGTACATAGGTTATCGTATAATGTTACATATTTCAATACATATTTGTTATACCCATTTTTTTTTCTTTTTTCGAACTTATAACTGGTCTTGATCTAATATCTCGACCATTTAACTTAAAACCTTGTATCATAGCTTGCTTGTGACTCCCGTTCTTTCTTTTAGTTATCATATTTGTTTAGACTAGGCTCTTTGTTTTTACTCTGTTCTGTCATGTTATTATGTTATATTGTGATGCAGGACGTTCTCCTTATTTTATATTTCCTTTATCCGGTTTTCCGTCCAGTTTAGTTTACCATCCTATCTTGGGTGTCATCTGAATTTATTCTGTTCTAGCTGGGGAAAAGAGTTTATAATCATACCCCATTTTCGATCAAATTTGGCATACTGATTATCTCCTACTTGTTCGGTAGATATTCTGTCTATCGTGATCAGTTTGACCAAGAGGGATTTTATAAGTTCTATGCTAGGTGCTTGTGAATCTAACCATTTGATCATAATGGCTTTTCTGGCTACCAGGAGAATCATCTCTGTTGGGAGAATGCCCCCCCTATTTTGGTTGATCTTAATTGTCCAGTGTTCAGTATTGGCAAATATCATGGGGAGGGGGTGCCTTACCCAGCTAATTTTCGTAACTTCTTTAATATATTGTAGGACCTATGTCCAGAACTCGTTAATTTTTACGCATGTCCAGAGACAGTGTTTGAGGTTAGCTTTAGGAAGGTTGCATTTGGGGCATTTTGTCGTGTCTGCTTCTATATTGGTAATTTGTCTGGTGAAGGGTATATATGCCCTATGCATTATCTTAAATTGCATTTCTCTCCAGTTTTTTGATGTAATTATTTTACAAGTTCTGACATACCAATCATTAGATCTTCCATCATTTGAATTTCTTGGAAGTCTTGTTGCCATGCTTCTATATTTTTTTTGTTATTTTTCTCCATGTCTTGGTCTCTAATAAGTTTATATATATCAGCTAGCGAGTATCTGGTATCTGTGTCCTGACTGAAGTACGTGTCTATTGCGTTGTTTTCTAATATGTGTTTTTTGTAGTCTTGGAGTTTTCTCCCATAGTTGAGTAGTTGGATGTATTGAAATACCTGGTTTTCCGCTATATTATATGTTGATATTAGCTCCCTATATGACATAAACTCATTCTTCTCCTTATTTATAATGTCTCCTAGGTTTCTTATACCTTGTTTTCCCCAGCTATTAAAATGGCTATGTTCTTTTCCCGGGGGGAACATCTGATTTCCCTGTATAGGTAGGAATCTGGAAATTGTGTAAGACAATTTAAACTTTTTCCTAATTATTTGCCATGTAACCACTTTATCCCTAATCAATACAATGGATTTGATTTCTTGGGGCATTTTATTCCAGCGTGTGTATACTGTAATAGTTCTGCCAGTGAGAACTCACCCGCAAAATGTTTTTCTAATTCTGGGTAGGAGTAATAATCTTTCCCTTGGATCCAATCCCCCACATGCCGTAGCATGAAGGCTAGGTTATAGTGTTGTATATTTGGTATGTTAATTCCTCCCCTTTCCTTGGCCATCTGTAGTTTTATCAGTGCTATTCTCGTTTTTTTTCCTTGCAAAAGGAATTTACTCATCCCCTTATTAAGTTCATTAACATCGCTATGTTTGATTAGCAGTGGGAGTATTTGGAGGGGATACAGTAGCCTTGCAAATGATATAATTTTTATGACACATGCTCTGCCAAAGAATGACAGTGGGAATGTCATCCAGGATCTCATCTCTTCCAGGATTTTTTTTAACTATTGGCTTGATGTTATTTTCGTATAATTTGGTGAGATCTGCTTCTAGGTATATTCCTAGGTATTTAATCGGGGTCTTTGTTACTTTTATCGTTAGTTTATTGTTTTTTATGGTTCCATCTGGCTTGTTTATATACATGATCTCAGTTTTGGATACATTTATTTTAAATCCAGCAAAGGAACCAAACCTTGAGATAGTCTCGAGAATTTTCTCCAATGATCTACTGGGGTTAGATAGAAATAGAAGAATGTCGTCGGCGAACATTGCTAATTTTAAATTATTTTTTCCCATCTTTATTCCCTCAAATTATGTTAGCTGTTGCAGAAAGGGGGCTAGAGGCTCTATGGCAAGATTAAAAAGTAAGGGTGACAGTGGGCATCCTTGTCTCGTGCCTCTGTGTATTGCGAAGGAGTCAGATATGCATCCAGCCGCAATAGTTCTAGCTTTAGGTTTGTTATATAGGGTCCTTATTGCATCATTAAACTTCCCTTTAAATCCAAATTTTTCCAGGGTGTATATTACGTGATCCCAATGTATGGTATCAAATGCTTTCTCAGCATTTCTCAGGACTGAGTGTTTTATTTTGTTTATTTGTGCCCATTTTATTACGGAGATGACCTTTCTTATATTCTTCACTGCAGATCTACCTTTGATAAATCCCGATTGGTCTACGTGTATAATTTTGGGTAGTATCTGGGCCAATCTGTCTGCCATTATTTTTGTAAAGAGTTTAATGTCCTTATTGATCAGGGATATTGGTCTGTATGATTTGGGTAATAGTGGGTTGTTTCCGGGTTTATGAATTATTTTAATGTGGGCATTTCGCTAGAGGGCAATGATTCGCTTTTCTCTAGTATTTTTTGGAATGTTTTCTCTAGCGGGGCACTTATCTCTTCTCTAAGTATTTTGTAGTATTCTCCCGAGAGCATGTCAGGGCCTGGGGCTTTGAAGTTTTTCAGGTTCCTAATTGCTCCTGTGACTTCCTCGGGTGTAATTGGAGAATTGATATACTCCAATTGATCTCCATTAATTATTGGTAGTTTTATTTCTTTGAAGACTTTTTCTCTTTCCTCTATATTGATGTTTCCCTTGCTATACAGTTTTTCGTAGTATTCTTTGAAAATGTTACTAAATTGCTCTGGTATAATTGTGGTTTGGCCTCTTGTGTCTGTCATTTTGGTGATGGGTTTTATATTATTGAAGCCTCTCATGAGGTTTCCCAATAATCTGCTCGTTTTATTCCCATATTTAAAGAATAATTTTTCCCTGGCTGTTTTTTTTTTAATTCTTGCTTGTCAAGCCAAATCTCGCAATCTGCTTTGTTCTGGGCTTAGTTTTCCCTGTTTTCTTGTGTGTCTTTATTTTTTAGAGTTTTATATGCTTTGCTTAAATCTGTGCTAGCAAGGTTGAAACCCCTATTGGCTTCCTTTTTGTAATTATTGACAAATTAAATAATATGTCCTCTCATTACTGCCTTGGAGGCCTCCCAGAACAGCACTGGGTTTTCTCTATGGGTTTCATTGTTGGTTTCGTAGTCTTTCCAGCTTTTGATTAGGATTTTCTTAAAATTGTTATTTTGGGCAGGGTAATTGGGAAACCTCCAGATATTTGGGCCTTTTAAAGATATACCCAAGTCTATCTCAGTTAGTACCGGGGCATGATCTGACAGAATAACCTCACCTATTTCCGTTTTAGAGATTTTACTTAGCATCCCTACGTCCACTAGGATTGCATCTATTCTAGAGAAAGTGGAGTGCACACCTGAATAGAATGAATATTCCCTCTCTATTGGTTTGTATGTTCTCCAGGCGTCCACCATGTTTAACGAGTCTTTTATGAGTGTCATGTTTTTTGTTTGGATATTTACTAATGGGGTCTTCCCTCTGCTTCCTGATCTATCTAAATATGTATCCTGCATTGCATTCCAGTCTCCTCCTATCACCTTGTTTTTGCATTTATCGTTTAGTAATCTTTGGGTTAGGTCTTTAAAATATTGAAGATCATGATCGTTAGGGCCATATATGTTTCCCAATATATATTCCTTCCCCATGCTACTGAGTCTGGCAATCAAGAGTCTTCCTTCTGTGTCGGCTTCTGTGGCTACTATTTCTATTGGGATATTTTTTTCTAATTAATGTGTCCACACCCGCTTTCTTGTGACAAGCTGGAGAGAATATACATTGTCCCACCCAGTCTCTCTTCAATTTTGCTGATTCTTTAGCATCTAAGTGGGTTTCTTACAATAGCGCTATATCTACCCTCTTTTTTTTTAGGTAGCTCAGAATTTTCCTACGTTTGATGGGGTTGTTAAGGCCTTTTACGTTCCATGTCACTATTTTTACTGGCATTTGTGTTTTGTGTTGGGGATGTACTTGTGTGTTTTATCTTTTTCCATTACGCTTTTAGAGTCCTACGTTTGATGGTTCTGTTCCCTTTCTGAGCCTCATACAGATTATCCACTTTCTTGGAGTCACAGCCATGCTTTAACATCTTAACTATAACGTGAACAAAATTATTAACATTAATAACAACATTTTTAAACATTTTCCTGTACTGGACTTCACTTTTTTCCATAGGAACGGTACACACTCTCTTGGTTCAGAAGCCTGTAGTAAATGTTACTTCCATCTTCTACGCTCCTTTCAGGGGGGATTTTACCTTATCATATAATTACGGATTGAGTTTGCGAGTGACTCCAACTTATCCATTTATCGTTTCAAGGTCTATTTGTAGCTACTAGTTCGTCCCTTTTATTCTTTGTATGGTCAGCAGGGCGGGGGGGGGGGAATGGGGAGAGGAGGGGAAGAGGGGGGGCAGGTAGCGGGAGGGGTGGGGAGAAGGGGGGGCAGGGGTGGGGGGATGGAGGAGGCAGGAGGGGAATTATGCACAATATCATCGGTATCTTGGACATTTATAATATTCCCCTTTCTGTATTAACATTGTTTATGGTAATTATATCATTCTTTTGCATCCAGGCTGTGGGAACACTGTTTCTTCTATGCTTCTATGTTGGGGATGAGGAGGAGGAGGAGGGGTGAGGAGGAGGGGGGTGAGGAAGATGAGGAGGGGGGGGAGGAGGATGAGGAGGAGGGTGAGGAGGATGAGGAGGAGGGGGGAGGAGGATGAGGAGGGGGGAGGAGGAGGGGAGGAGGAGGAGGAGGGGGGCAGGAGGATGAGGAGGGGGGAGGAAGATGAGGAGGTGGGGAGGAGGAGGGGGAGGAGAAAGAGGGGGGGAGGAGGAGGAGGGGGGGAGGAGGAGGAGGGATGAGGAGGAGGAGGGGGGTGAGAAGGAAGAGAGGGGGTGAGGAGGAGGAGGGGGAGGAGGGGGGGTGAGGAGGATGGGGGGTGAGGAGAGGGGGGGTGAGGATGAGGGGGGGTGAAGAGGAGGATGGGGGGTGAAGAGGAGGAGGGGGTGAAGAGGAGGGGGGGTGAAGAGGAGGGGGGTGAAGAGGAGGGGGGGTGAAGAGGGGGGTTGAGGAGGAGGAGGGGGTGAGGAGGAGGAGGGGGGTGAGGAGGAGGAGGGGGGTGAGGAGGAGGAGGAGGGGGTGAGGAGGAGGAGGGGGGTGAGGAGGAGGAGGGTGGGTGAGGAGGAGAGGGGGGTGAGGAGGAGGAGGGGGGTGAGGAGGAGGAGAGGAGGAGGGGTGAGGAGGGGGGTGAGGAGGAGGGGGATGAGGAGGAGGGGGGGATGAGGAGGAGGGGGTGAGGAGGAGGGGGGGTGAGGAGGAGGATGAGGGGGCGTGAGGAGGAGGGGCAGTGAGGAGGAGGGGGGGTGAGGTGGAGGATGAGGGGGGTGAAGAGGAGGGGGAGGAGGAGGGGGGTGAAGAGGAGGAGGAGGGGGGTGAGGAGGAGGAGATGGGGGGTGACGAGAAGGAGGGGGTTGAGGAGGAGGAGGAGGAGGAGATGGGGGGGGGTGAGGAGGAGGAGGAGGAAGGGGGTGAGGAGAGGGGGGTGAGGAGGTGGGGGGATGGGGAGGGGGGGAGAGGAGGAGGGGGGCAAGGGGGAGTGTGGGGAGAGGAGGAGGGGGGTGAGGAGGAGGAGGAGGGGGTGGTGAGGAGGGGGGGTGAGGAGGTGGGGGGATGGGGGAGGGGGGTGAGGAGGAGGGGGCAAGGGGGGAGTGGGGGGAGAGGAGGAGGGGGCAAGGGGGGGAGTGGGGATGCGCAAGGGGGAGAGGGGGGAGTGGGGGGGGGCAAGAGGGAGATGGTGGGTGCAAATCGGAGCAAGCAGATTGCATGGGGACAATAGCCTCAGCATCCTTACCTGGGATTCTCAACCCCCCCCCCCCAGCACATCAACATCCCCAACCCTCTCCCGCACATCAATATTCCCCCCATATCCCCCCAGCACATAAACATCCCCAACATCCCCCCAGCACATCAACATCCCCAATATCTCACCCCCAGCACATCAACATCCCCAATATCCCCCCCAGCACATCAACATCCCCAATATCCCCCCTGCACATCAACATCCCCAACATCCCCCCCAGCACATCAACATCCCCAATATCCCCCCAGCACATCAACATCCCCAATATCCCCCCCAGCACATCAACATCCCCAACCCTCTCCTGCACATCAACACCCCCCCCTCACATCACCCCCCGCAACCCCCCCGCACATCAGCAGCCCCATTCCACATCAACCCCCCCCCTCGCGCCGGCTGTTTTCACCAGCTCCATTCCCCAGCGAGCTGCCGCCTCGGTCCCTCCCCCACTCCCCACAAACCCCATGCGGCTCCCATACCACTGGGCGGCAGGAGGGAGAAAAGTGAGACATACACGGGCATGGAGGGGCACGCAGGAGGGCCCCTCAGGCCCCCCTCCTCCACAGGTCCCCGGCGGTTCCCCACGATCCAGGGCAGGAGGGGGTGAGCCATCACATAGCGCCCGGTCATGGAGAGGAGCGCCGGAGGATTTCTGCCTTCACGGACAGCGTCACAGTCCAGAGGCCACCCCCCACTCCCCCCCACCCGGCGCACCATACAGGCAAAGGCAGTCCCACACAGGTATGGGTTGGAGGAGCATCACAGGATCCCCATCAGTGCCGCGGCCCAAAGGTCCCATCTCCCCCCCAGCCCGGCACAGCCTCTTGCGCTTCTGTTTCCCACCATCCCGAGGCTTGATCTTCTCTCCACAGACATCCCTGGGGTCGCGGGGGGGGGGTGGAAGCAGAGGCAGCAACGCTTGGGCATGGAGGGGGGGGGAGCAGAGGCAGCAACGCATGGAGCATGAAGGATATGGGGGGGGGGCAATCCCACGGCTTGCAGGTCCCCTCCAATCTGCAGTCCACCGAGCAGGAACTAGCAACGAATACAGGTCCCCCAGTAGGGAAAGTTAAGAATGATATTGTTGGCTGTGGTGGGGTCTTGCAGTTTTTGGAATTTGTATCTTCAACGCTGGAATCTTTGCACCCTCTTCTCTCCTGGTTTATTTTCTTTGATCTTCTCGGGGAGGGGGGACATCAGTGTCGCCATATCTTTGTCTTTGATCTTTTCTTGCTTTTGCTGCTTCGGTAGCTATGCCCACATATTCTTCTTCTTTTTCGTAGGAGGTAAAAACTTGACGCCTGATTCAGTAAAGATCTTCAGGGTGGCAGGGTATGTTAGGGCAAAGGTTCATTTTTGGTTATGCAGCGCTGTACATACTTGGCCGAATTCTCTTCTTTTGGGGATATTATAACAGAAAAATCTTGGAATATTAAAATTTTCTTCCCTTCATACTGTAGCTGTTCGGTTTCTTTGAAAGCCCTGATAATATTGCTTTTATCATTAAAATCCAGGAAGCGGGCTATAATGGGTCTTGGCTTAGAATTCTGATGTTCTTTGAGTTGCCCTATTCTGTGGGCTCTCTCAACTTTGATTAGTTCGCCTTTTCTATTATGCCCAGTTTTTCCGGTAGCAATTTTTGGCAAAAGTTTAGCAGGTCACTTTGTTTAAGGAACTCTGGGACCCCTATAATTCGGATGTTATTTCTCGTGGAACGATTCTCTAGGTCATCTATTTTTTCTTCTAAGGCTTTGTTTTTTTTGTAAATCAGAAATGTTTTCCTGCATTGAGCTCAGAGCGTCTTCCACTGAATTTACCCTGATTTCTGTTTCTTCCACTCTGGATGCATGTGATGTGAGTTCCCCCCTGAGCTCATTAATAGCCTGCTGTATTTTCTCAGAGTTTAGATTTAGCTTGGGCAATAATTCTTTAGCCACTGCCTTGACTATTATGTCATAGTCTAAGCTTTGCTGAGTGTGGGGAGAATTGCTAGCTTCAGAGTCCTCTTCTCTCAGATTTGTTTTCTCTCCCTCATGGATGTCGGCCATGAGGGAGAGATCTTTCTTCTTGTCTGTTTTCTCTAATCTCTGATTTTTTGGGGCCCTGGTTCTGCTTTTAGCAAGATATTTCTCCATAGACTGGAAGTCAGAAGTCTCCCCTTCGAGGTGGTTGTCTTTTTAGGTAATTCTTTTCAGGTTTTTTGCTGATATTTCGAATTTCCCTTTGGAGTCAGCAAGAGCTTTACTGGAGTGTGTCTTACTCCCTTGGCGCCATACCGGAAGTCCCCCTGTAATTGTATTTTGCAGGTTTTTTATTGCTCATTGACTGCAAATATATTAATCTGTGCCCATTTAGGCACAGCACAAGCACCTACACGCCGCTGTAGCGTTACCAGGGACACGCATGGGGTTAACTCCATCAATTATTATGCCACACCCCCGGTACACTCCGCCCCAGCCTACCAATGCTCATGGGTTTGATTACTCATAACTCAGAGCTTGGAGCAGCCCTGTCATTCGCTGTCACTCCCTTATATGCCCTTGGCTTCCTCAGAAACCGGTCTGAGAAATTTTGGGCATCACAGGCCACCGTATTGAGGAAATTGCAGCTTCATCCAGTCTGGAGGCAGTATTGAAGCTGCAGCAAGGAGAACAGTCGAGGGAGAGATCTGTTTCTGTGCACAAGAACCAGGAAATCAACCAATGCTGGTATATCCTTGCAAAGAACTAATCTGACTGCTGGAGCAGGATCCACACTGACAACCAGGGATTCTGGAGGACGGCTTGTGGATTCTGGATGCATCCTTCTCAATGCCTTAAATTGCTGGCTGTTTGTGAGTTTTCAATCTCTTTTTTAAGTATTTGTTAATAAAATGGTGTTACACTATATCTGTTTTTTTCTCCAATTTTGAGGTATCACCAGAAAGTCTCCCTTATCCCTATTGAAGAGACATTATTTCATGTAAGTGTATTTCCTATCAAGTTCAATCAAGGTTTTTTTGTATTTTAAATACTTCTGATTGTGTTTTTTTCTTTTTTGTTTTCATGTGTCCCGGAGTTAAAGTGGAACCACGTGCCGGGGAATCCTTTTCTTTTATGGCAGGAAGACAAGGGCTCATAGCAATCTTGACTCGAAGCTGGGACTCGTTGCGCGACATCACGCGTGCACACAGCGGTGGCGCGGTGTGGCCGAGGGGGCGGAGCTAAAGTACGTGACCTGGTAGAAGAGGAGCGGGTACGTGCACGCTCTGTAAACAGAGCGGGGGTGTATGCACCAGAGTGGGGTGGATCGGAGGCAGCAGCCGCTGCAGTACTGGTATGTAGAGAGGAGGAACCGCGCCGCAAGGGACGCGATCCCCGAATCCTTACAGTAACCCCCAATGAGGATCGAACTCCGGACGATCCATAAATGGCTTGTCTGGGTACTTGGCGTGGAACTGTCTGAGCAAGCCGGAAGCGTGGATCTGGTCACTGGAGACCCAAGAACGTTCTTCAGGACCGAAACCCTTCCAGTGTACAAGGAACTGCACCTTTCCTCTGGAGATTCTTGAGTCAATGATAGAGCGAATTTTGAATTCCTCTTGACCATGCACCAATACAGGGGGAGGAGGGGGGGAGGAGGGGGAACAACATCAGGATACCTGGAAATCTGTTTGACAGGTTTCCGAAGAGAGACATGGAATACCGATGGTAACTTCATAGAGGGAGGCAAGTCGGCGGTACACCACAGGATTAACCTGTTCCAGGATCTTGCATGGTGCCAAGAATCTGGGAGCCAATTTTAAGGTAGGTGTCTTTAATCTGATGTTCTTTGATGAGAGCCATACCTTGTCTCCTGTCTTAAATCTGGGTGCCTCTAGACAATGTCGATCCGCCTGGGTCTTTTGTCTCAGAACGGATCCCTCGAGAGTTCTCTGAATCTTATTCCATGACACTTGAAGAGCATTGACTCTGGCATCAGCAGCAGGAACTCCAGAGATATTAGAAGAAATAGGCGACTCTTGGGTGGATTCGTTCCTAAGAGAGTTATGTGCGAACTCGGCCCATGGTAAGAGATCAGCCCAATTATCCTGTGTATCAGAAACAAAAAATCTTAGATATTGTTCTAACGATTGATTTACCCTTTCAGTCTGTCCATTAGTTTGCGGGTGGTACCTGGAAGAAAAAAGAAGCGAGATATTGAGTCTTTGAGAAAAATCTCGCCAAAACTTTGATACAAATTGGGATCCACAGTCAGATACAATTGAAACAGGAACCCCATGTATATGAAAGACTTCTTTGATATAAATATCAGCTAGTGTTGCAGAGTAAGGGAGGCCCTTGAGGGGTATGAAATGTGCCTGCTTGGAGAACCTATACACAATGACCAAGAACTTATTCATGCCATTGGAAATGGGCAGCTCCACAATAAAATCCATTGATAAATGGGACCAGGACGTTCTGGAATGGGAAGCGGGCGAAGCAGACCAGAAGGCTTTTTTCGAACGAACTTATTACGAGCACAGATGGAACAAGATTAAACAAATTTCTTAATGTCGTTCAACATCTCTGGTCACCAGAAAGTACATCTGATTAAATCGGTGGTTCTTCTGATCCCAGGGTGACCAGCCGACCTGGAAGCATGACCCCACTCAAGAATTTTTTGACGGAATTTGGTTGCCGCATATAGGCAGCTATTTTTTAAGTTCTCCTGAATATACTCGGACATGGCTCGGGACTCTGGAAGGGACAAGGGGTAAGACTTGCCTTTAGGCGGAATAGCACCAGGGATCAGATCAATGGGGCAATCGAAGGGACGATGTGGAGGAAGAATCTCTGAACAGACTTTGTCGAAAATATCAAGAAACTCATGGTAGACTTCAGGAAGGGACCCTTTGGAAGGATCCGCAGTCTCTAAACCGGCAAGAGAAAGTGAAGTGGGAACACAAGGAATGGCACATGGGGTAGACCAACGTATGGGTTGTTTATCAGTCCAGTCAATCACGGGATTGTGCAGTTGTAACCAGGGGAGGCCCAAGATTACCTGTACAGATGGTGAATGAATTACATCCAACAAGATTTGTTCCTTGTGTCCATCCTTGGTGGAAAGGGTGAAGATCACGTCTCCAGAGTGATAAAGGCAGGCTGGAGTGGACAACCATTTATCACTTCGAGTGCTATGGGAGTGGACCTCCTAAGCAGTGGAATCCGGTGTCTTATAGCAAAATTCTGATCCACAAAGTTTCCTCCAGACCCAGAGTCGATGAAGGCAAGTGCAGAAGTATGAAAGTCCGCACCCTCCATTATGATAGGCAGAAGGATCTTTTTTGGCATATTTTCGTTGGAAGGAGGACAAGAAGATATGGTACCCAAAGAAATTCCATCATACCTTATAGGCCGCTGGCGATCTCCCGGACGCGTAGGACAGCGGTACGCCAAATGACCAGCTAGGCCACAATAAAGACATAGCCCCTCGCTTCTCCGGCGCTGCTTTTCTGTAAAAGACAACTGATGAGTACCCAGCGGCATCGGGTCTGGTGCTTCAGGAACTGGGACAAAAGAAGGAGAGAGAGTAGGAGAGAGAGATATAGGTACAGTCATACGTGTAGTCTGGTGTTCACTTCGTCTCTCTTGGAGGCGTTGATCCACCCGTTTACATGTAGAGATCAGATCTTCCAGTGCAGTGGGTCTTACACATGCTGCCAATTGATCTTTCAAGGCGTCAGAGAGGCCCTGCCAGAAGGCTGCAGTTAAAGCCTCATTGTTCCAACCGGTTTCCGCGGCAATAGTCCGAAATTCAAGAGCGTACTTCGCGACGGTCTGGTGGCCCTGGGTGAAGTGGAAAACAGAAGAGGCTGCAGTAGCCTCATGGCTAGGAGTGGCAAAGACCTGCTGAAACTTAAAAAAAAAAGTTCTGCATGAGTTCAGGCATTAACTCCCAGATAGGAGATGCCCAAGCCAATGTGTCTCCGGTTAGCAATGCAATGATATAAGCCACTTTAGATCTATTGGTAGGGAAGCGAGAAGGGGTTAATTCAAAGTGGACATCACATTGGATTAGAAAGCCTCGGCATCCTAGGGGTTCACCCGCATACCAATTGGGTGTCGGAAGACGTGGTTCCTTGGGTATGTTTCCCACTAGAGTAGAATCAGTTGTGGCTAGGCCCACCTCAGGGGGGTCAATGTTTGTTGGGCTGAGCATACTGTAACGCTTGTGCGAGCCCACAAACAAAACCTGACCCCCAGCATTGAAGTGGGAAGGACTATGCCGCACACCCACAGAAGCGGGGGCGGGCCCAGAAGGTGGTTTGTAGCATTGCTGGGTCTGGGTATGTAGAAAGGGTTAATCCAATACTTGCCGGGGTCCATGGGTTGGAGAGGTACACGTAGTTGAAGTCCGTAAGCCTGTGGTCTGGGGTTGGAGAGGTACTCGTAGTCGTTATCCGTAAGCCAGGGGTCAAGAGCCAGAGAGAATCCAAATGCAAAGCCAGGTCGGTACACGAGAGGTTAACTGCAGAGAACAAGACAAGACTGGGCTGGACAACACAGGCACACGCAAAGGCTACACAAAGGTATACTCAGCAATGAGACTGAGCAGGTTCTTATACAGGAAGTGACCAATGAGGCAGGAGGCGGAGCAGAGGCGCGGCCCCAGCGGAGGCAGGGATAGGCTGCATGAAGCAATCTTGACTCACAGCTGGGACTCATTGCGCGACGTCACATGTGCACGCCGCGCGCAGCGGAGGCACCGAGGGGGCGGAGCTAAAGTCCGTGACCTGATAGAAGAGGAGCGGGTGCGCGCGCACTCTGTAAACAGAGCGGGGGTGCGCGCACCAGCGTGGGGTGGATCGAAGGCAGCAGCCGCTGCAGTACTGGTATGTAGAGAGAAGGAACCGCGCCGCAAGGGACGCGATCCCTGAATCCTCACACTCAGCTTGCGATTGCACTCCCACCTTCTTTACTCCTTGACCTCGGCTACGCAAAAAAAACATCTGACTTCTCCAATCCCAGACCACAGCGAGTATCATGACCATTCTCATCTCTCCTACCCTGACCCAGCTATACGACTACCACTCTGCACTCCGGATGCGATTTCGTGGTTGTAAGTCGGTATATTATAACATTCCCACCTCAGCCTCGTGGTCCCGTCCTGTTTGTGGTGAGGAAATACAGGCTTACAATGTTTGTAATTTGGATGGCTTGTTTTTATTTAATTTTTCTGTGGTTTAGCGTTTTTAATTCATTATGTATTTTGTTGGCTATTGGTTTTAATTGATGTGTTGGCTAGTGGTTTAATTAATACATTGATTTGTTGGTTAGTGCTTTAAATTATTTAATTGATTGGTAGTCTAGGCTTCTATTTATTTAATTGGTTGGCTAATGGTTTTATTTCCTGAATTGTTGTATTTAGGTTCTTGTGTAAATGTTTTAATATTGTGTATTTTTGGCCTTGAGGCTTTTTTATTAGGGTGACCATTGAGTGCTATAGTGGCTTATCATGCCCATTTTATATGGGTATTATGTACCACTTTTCCAATCAATGGGTACAGGGTGGGTATAGTGGTGACCATCTGAGGACCCCCAGACACCCAAAGAGACCACCTGGGGAGCCCTGGATAACCACGGGAAACACCCATGGGGACCACACGAGGGCCCCCAGACACCTGTGGGAACCACCTAAGGGCCCACAGACACCCATGGGAACCCAGATATCCAAAATTAGGGGAGCGCTGGATGTTCACAACGAAGCCATGTAAAAAATAGAAAAACACAACATTGTGCAACCAATTGTAGATTGTTATAGTGTGAGGGGCTTGTAGATGAATTAAACTCACACTTAGTCCGATTCAATGAGGCATATCAGAGACACTGTCTCTCTGATTAGAGCTGGTGTGGATAGCAACCTTCAACGTGGTTCCCCCCCAGGAACACAGACTCTCCCCAGGACGTAATTATATAAAAGAGAAAGACTCTTATAGTGTAGTATATTTCAAAAATTATATTCATGGACATTCGCAAACAAGTGGAAATGCACTCACATTTAGCACTCAGTGTATTGTACGAAATCCCGGTCTCTCTCAGCGGGAACCACGTAAGGTCCCCCAGACACCTGTGGGGACCACCTGAGGGCCCCCAGACACCGGCAGAGACCACCTGAGGACCCCTGGAAACCCACAGGGAACACCTGTGGACCCCCGGACATCTGCAAGGACCATCTGAGGGCCCACAGACACCCGTGGGGACCACCTGAGGACCCCCAGACACCAACAGACACAACACGCAGGGACCATCCGAGGGACCACAAACACCAGCAAGGACCACTGAGGACCCTGGACACCCACGTCCTCTGGTATCAATCATGTGGGGGTAGAGGAGGTGGGTGTTAGTGTTTATTGAGGGTAGCAGGGTTGGGTGAAGGGGGTATTTGGCCCTTAGTGGGTAGCGGGGTTATCCTCTTCATTGCCTTTGTGGTTAGCCACTAAGGTAATGGTAACTGTTGACTGTAAATGCATTTGTATTTCTTGAGATTGATGCCGGGGGCCTCCGGTGCTAATATTAATGAGTATCAGCTCCGGACACTCCCGGCATCAATCTGATGCAGAAAAAAAAAAGCATTTTTGTTTTCTAAGTCCTGTCTCGACGCTTCGTAGCAGGTTCTCACACCTTCACACCAACTTTTCCTGGCATGAGGATTTTGTGAGAAACTCGCCATTCTAGAGCCATGATATGCCTCAATAACCTGGTCGCGGCTACTAGAATTGCCCGAGTTTTAGAACCTACCGATAAGTAGCTTATCGCCACTAACTCAGCGTTTTTTTTTTTTTAACACTGACATTTTTACCGATTTATTATTTTATTGTCCACTTATCGATGCTTACAGAATCGGAGTAGGCATTTTAGGCAGTAAGTGCTCGATAAGTGGCTTGTGAACGCTTACTGCATACTGTAGGCCCCTTAATTTATTCGTGCCACATCAAACCAAGTGTGAATCCCTGGTATTTTTTTGCAATTTGTTGCACCATGACGGCACCGTGACAGCTACTGAGTATCAGAATGTTACTGTACAGCACTTCTTAAGTCATTGTGCGGGCCTAGACAAATATATTCAATGCACCATCTTCAGGATCACATACTGAATTGCAATAACATAAATAACCCCACAAACAATTCTGCCGGCTGACCATAGCTGAGTCACGGCTACAACAAAGTATTCACGTGACTGTAATCTCGTAACTTGTCGTGGTGATGGGAACAGTAAGTCTGACTACATTACTTCAATTTAAGTAATCTTAATAAGTATAAAATATAAGCAACAAGCTCTGTAGATTTAAATATTGCAAAACCTTAGGGAAAAAAAATGTGGGCAAATTATTCTGTTTCCTTAAAAAGTAAGTTACCGTGTTGCTCCGTTCTTGGCAGTGTCTGTAGAAGGCTGGTTAGGTTTTAGGTTTGTTATTCTAAATTTGCTTTAGCAAACCATGAAAGTGCTGCTGACATATTTGGACACTGCTTCTTAGCCTTTGGAAATTTAATAACCTTATGTTCAAAAATGTTGGAAAATAATGAACTGTAATAAAAATTCCAGATTGATGCAATATTATACCATACCTTTAACTGCTTAAGTGCCAGAGGTTGCTGCCATCTCGGTAGCTATTGCCCCTCTAGCACTAGTGATCATGTGATTATTCTCCTGAGCGCTTACACATTTGGTTCCTAATTCCTGTGATGTAAACGGGAGGGTTTTCTCCTTCCATTTATTCTAACACTGATTGTAAATGACTCCTAGAAAATGTGCAAAACCTGAGCGCTAACACATTTGGTTCCTAATTCCTGTGATGTAAACGGGAGGGTTTTCTCCTTCCATTTATTCTAACACTGATCGTAAATGACTCCTAGAAAATGTGCAAAACCTGATGGTGTACATTGTTTGTCATCAGGGCCTCCCCAGTAGAAATGGGTGACTTTTTTTTCCGTGGATTTGGATCCACCTCGAATAGGGTGGTTCCTTTGGTCTGCTGATTTCCACGAATCATCTCAAAAAGTGCGATTCTACTTTACCTGATGTTTTTTTTTTTTTATTATTATTTACAATCCAATCTGTGGTTTACTTAATCCATTGGAGGATTTTCAAATAAAATCCACTGATTCCACAATCCGTTGGAGGATTCTTAAAAATCTCCAATGATTGCTGAATTCACGGATTGGATTCTACAAATGCGTCAACAGATTGTATTCAATTGCATTTTTTGATTAATCCACACAAAAACAAGCCATAGACGGATTTTACTCTGCGGAACAGATGGAATGGAAAGCTGGGGAAATTCTGTGAAACGGATTTTGACAATTTCGTCCATCAATACTCCCCAGTGCTACTCTTCATGACATATGCTGCATGTCTGTATGGCATTGAAGTTGTTAATATAATTGAATGATTCTATCACTGCCCTAAATTATAATTTAGAATAATTTCAGTTACTTTGAAACTCTTATTAGGCAATTAATGAATTCTCTAGCAGGCAATATAAGTGATTCATATGCATCAAGAGCATGCAGTTGTACTGTATCCGTAATGTTGTTAAAAAACTTTTTCTTTTGATACCACACAGGAAGGAATTATTTCTCAGGAAGTTGAGCATAGCATTCAACACTAGCCTCACACCAATGTGCCACTATAATTAGCCATACACTCATGTGGCATGCAAACAAAGTAGTGTTCTGGGTTGCTCATATGGCTTTAGTAGTCCACACAGCTCCCCTAACCAATGTCACTGGTAATTCTATCTCCAATCCATGCTGTAGTCATGCACAACTTTGTGAGAATCTAATGTAGCACTCAAATCTGAAATGCCAGTGGAAAGCTTCTGGAACTTTGTTAATGATGATTGATGATTGATGAAGATTGATGATTAATGAAGACACTAGTAAATAGTATGGTGGAAGGTGCTGGAAATATACCATACATTTGGCTCATCAGCAGCAGCAGCAGCAGCTCAGATTATGCTCTATGAGTGCTGGCTTGTTTGGGCCCCTACAAAAGGGAATACAATTATTTGAAAGTTTTCCATTGGCAACTACCAAGAATGATGATGATGCTGATTTTGATGGTGGTGTGGTAGCTGTGATAAAGTCAAGTGAGAAGAGTAGAACTCCAAAATAATGGTCAAGTGGTTAGTATTTATTCATCCAATGTTTTGGTCCAACACAGGAGAACCTTCTTAAGGTTCACAAAGAGTGAACCCTCACTAAATTTCTATGGGATTTCACCATATAGTTTCAGTACCCACAAGTATCTTTAATCTTTCAGTAGACGTATACCTTTATATTTTTTGGGTTGTAATGAAATGCCTTGGGCAAGATTTTAGCCCTGGTTGCAAGTCAGTCAGTTAGCTCAGACAGCAGACTCACTTATCACTGATTTTCTCTCCCAAGTAACTAGACCCTGCTGCTTTGTGACACTACTCTTAGGGACCAGATCACCCCACAGATAGAGACTCTCTTCATGGTGGGACCATCCAGTGGAATACTACCCCACGCAGAAGCAGAAGCTTCGCTGACAACGCTAGATCAGCGGATCACTGTTATTTTTCGGCCATGCCCGGGTACTGGAGCACCTGGGCAGGTACCTCACCAAGTGCACCAACAATAACATTTTCATTTACTGTGGGCAGCACTGTCGCAAACTTTGGGTGGGTTGGCTCTTGTTGATACCAGGGAGGTTGGGTGACTAGGGACACTCAGTACTTTGGGGGAATCCCATCAGTGTGTGGACACAGCAGTTGGAGGGCACTAAGGGGTTACGGCCATGCGGGGCCTACCTGATATGGGTTATAGTGATATACCTATTCTTATCTGTGTTCAGTGAACTGTTATTATTTTCAAGTGTGTGTCGATTGTAATGGGTCCTGTGCACGGGGTATCCAGCAGTGCTGGGATTCTTCACAGGTGGAGGCACTGTCACCAGATGGATCAGGTACACCCCAGGCTCCCAGCAGCGGAGAATAAGGCCTCCTGTGAGCAACAGGTGAAGCACCACCCACACTCAGTAGCCGCCACATCTCCCATAGGGAGGGGGAAACAGCGCGACACAAGCAACATTCTAGAATAAGCTGTTCTGCTTGAGCTATCTCTTCTTCTCCTGCAGTGCCACTAATACTAGCAACATGCTCTTCATTTTCATCAACATCATACTCCTCCACCTCAAAAGTTTTCTGCTGTGTAACATTTTGTGATGATGTTTCTGAGGCTGATAAGATTTTCTTGGCTTTCCCCATGCCACTTTTACTACAAGTACCCTTGTGAAATATAGTGTAAAAAAAAAAAACAGTTATCTATCAACGGTGCTTTGCATTTTGACCACCAATCCTTTAAAAACGGTCTTATTTTTAAACATTACCAAGTAATAGCAGTTTATGTATTTTATATTTGTGGTAGAAGTTCATGTACCTGTAGTTGCACTAGAGTGATATTATAAACAAACCAAGTCACACAGATATTTGCAGAAAATCTCAATGACAGCTGTTTTGAGGAAGCTTCAAAGAAAAAAAAACCTAGTAATTGGCAGTCAACTAAGTGATTGTTATGAAGAAAAGAAAAATTAAGGTAATTATAGGAAAAACATTTTCTTGATTTGACTAAAGTATGTAGGACAGTATTTTAAAATAGCAAAAGACAGATAATTAATTGTACACCATTGTTATAATTTAGTTTGAAACAGTTGAGGTCAACTGCATGGCAATGTTTCATTAAATAGTACCCCAGGTGAAAATTCCGTTCAGTGTTACATACTGTACTCAACATTCTTATCAACAGTTTTACTTCATGGTACTGTATTAGTTATAGGTCAAAAAACAAGCAATTAGGAGGGATAACTGCTCCACTGTTCCATGGGCAGCAATGCATACATTTGAGGTCTACAGTATGATTTAAGAGAATAGTTATTTCAGTGCCGGTTAAGTGATACTTCGTCGTCTTTTTTAACCTTCATTAAAGTACTGTTTACAGATTATTTTTTAAAACATACAGGTGCGCCGACGAGTATTCTAAAACTTGCCTTAAACTTGCCTTGAAAATCTGGGGAAAATCTGGGGCTATTTACCAACATGACTCAGGTACATGCTGGGTACATGCTGCAACATTTCAGTGACATTTCTGCAGAGACTAATCGCCCATTGGATTAACACAGCAGGGGTCCCTGGCAGACCCATTCAGTTTGAATGGGACTGCCAGAGACCCCGCTGTTAATCCGATGGGCCATTAGTCTGTCTGCAGAACTGTCACTGGAATGTTGCAGCATGTACCCAGCATGTAACCAGCATGTACCCAGCATGTACCTGGGTCCTTTTGGTGATTGCCCCAGGTTTGTTTTAAAGTACTTGTCGGCACTACAGTACATTTCAGCCATCATTGTATTAAAGAATACTGAATATTTAAATCAATAATGAATCTCCATTGGCACACTAATAGATATGTAAATATTATTTAAATTTAGACTAATTGCTACCCACCCAAACCTACAATAAGACTCGTATTGCTTCTTAGAATCATGGTAAAAAGTGCTGCTCTTATTAACCTGTGAACATTTTACACTAAATTAGGTCATGGACTCAGGGGTGTAATTATCCTTACATTCATTAGGCACATCGGGAAGCTAAGTTCTTAACCTTTTCAGTGTGAATATGAAACAATCACCTCCCCTCACAATCAAATGCCTATGTGTTGAAAGTTGGGACTCCTGCATTTCACTAGAATTTCAGTGACGCATGTTTTCAACAATTGAAGGATATTAAGTCAAAAAGTAATTTTCTAAGTAGAGTGACTCTGGGGATTTCAGTTAGGTGAAACTATATAAAGTGGAAACTTGTACATATGCCTTTGCAATCATATTTGTTCTAATCAGGGCATTTGTTGGTCTTGGAATGCAGATTACTAGTACCCAGCAGGAAATAGTTTTAATTCTTACATATTTCAAGTCAAACAATGTTGCACATCTTCACACGATCTGGCTTTGAAGGGCTTAAAAACTTAACCTGACAGTACAGTAGCACATAGCGTGACTTTACAAAATAATATAATTTGTATTCTAAGGGGACGGCAGGACTGAACAATGCAACTGAAAATATCCACATTTCAATCTTCAAAGCAAAGGAAAACATATATTTTTTTCGTTATTTTTTGGGGACTTTGATGTTAGTGTAAGTCATTTGTTTTAGATTTGCTTTTATTTATAGCAAACGACTAAGATGGTATTGCTTTATCAATATTTTATTGATTTGTATAGTCCTAAACATATATGCAGAACTCTTGAGTATCAGTTCCCAAAACAAGAAATTATTATAAAATATGAGTTTGATAAGTATATAATAAGTTAAGTACACTTGTGCCAAGGAGCTTACCATTCAATATAGGTGGTATAATAGAAGACACAAAAATAGTACTTAGATTAATAGTGATTGGGCAATGCGCTTATGAGAAGCATTTGGTGTGGATGTAGTTGATATCTTTTCAAGGTTTCTAAAATGATTAATCAAAAAGATGGTTTTCTGATGATATTTAAAGAAGGGGATATAGGAAAGTTGAAAAGCACTGAGAACTATGCAGCAAACAAAAGTGATTCAATTCTGGGGAAAATGAACTGTACCTGATTATAAGGACTTGCATGCAGTGACTGCATCTTTCTATACAGGCATATTTGTAGTTTGCCCATTGACTGCCATAGTGGCAAACCATGCCCATGGGGCATGGTGTACCACTGTGCCAATCAATTGGTTTATGGGAATTTGTTTTTTTAATTGAAATGCAATGTATTTTATTTGTAGCTTGCCCATTGAATTCCATAGTGGCAACCCATGCCCATAGGGCATGATGTACCACTGTGCCAATCAGTTGGTTTATGGGAATTTTTTTAATTGAAATGTAATTTATTTTATTTGCTGCTTTTTATTTATTTGTAGCTTGCCCATTGACTTCCATAGCGGCAAACCCTGCCCATAGGGCATGCTGTACCACAGTGACATCTAGATTGATCCTGCAGGCACTGGGTAAATGCTGGCTCTCCCTCCACTGTGGAATCCATAGTATCCCAAGACACTACCAACAGATGAGGCACAGATGATAGAGCAGCTGGGCACTTCCTCCAGACGACCGGCTATACCCCCACTCAAAGCTCTGGCTTGCCTCCAACTCAACAGCCCAAGACAGGCATGGAAGGCAGAAACCCAAGCACCGGAGCTACAGAGACTCTCTCCAAAGGACCGCAGACAGCAGAAGACAACGATGTCGGCAAGGTACAATGTGAGGAAGCTCACCTGTCTGAGTGAAACATATAGCTGTAGCTCTTGCTCATTTACCTGAGGAGCCCCCTGCGCTGTGTAAGTCTTTGTGCTGTTAATTATTTGTGATGTTGGGAAACATCTCCTTAATCAGCTGCATTTCTCATGTATGGTGAAAATTATATTTTATCACTTCACTATTTATTACACTGTTTATACCATATTGTGTTGATTTAAGGTGATATTAGTTTGCGCTTTTTACCATTTTCTCCCCTGTGCTAATCAATTGGTTTATTGGGGTGAGGGGTAGTTGCCCCAGGGAGGATGGTTAGGTTTCCCAGGTGAATAGCGGAAGGGCGGCTAACCCTTTTATTACCATAGTAGTTAATAACCGCTAAGGTGATTAAGGGGTTTGCGACCAGTAGTTAGGTTTTTTTTTACTGTCAGTGCCCACTGAAGTAGAGGAAGACGAGGGGGATGAGGATGGCATTAATCCTGGCAGGGGTAAGTACAATTTTAATTTACTATATGCTGGCTGGGTCATGTTTTGGTTATCTTTTATTATTTAATAGGCAAATGATCTATTATCTAGATATGGATAATAGGGATTTTGCCCATTATGATACTGTATGTGTTTTGTTCAATGTATTGTATCGATATATTTATTGGGGGCAGCAGAGGTGGGTAAAGGGGGATTGTTGCCCCAGCAGGCCTCTCGATGGGTAGTGAGAGGGGTTAACCCTTTCATTACCATAGCAGTTAATACTGCTAAGGTAATGAAAGGGTCAACCCCTCCCACGACCTTTCCGGTAGGCCTAACAACCCACCCTGGGGTAAATACCCCTTTCACTCACCCTCTCTACCCCCAATAAACCCGTTAGTCTGGCTTAACCCCTTTATTGCCTTCACGGTTAGCTGCTAAGGTAATAAAGCTGCTTTAATTTATTTTAATATTACAGTATTGTAACATGGGGTCTCAGGACCTGAAGCGCATTGATTTCAGGTCTGGGGACACCCTGCTTACTGAGTTACAGGCCCCATTATGGAGTGCCGGCATTCCTCTGCTTTGTTTTAATCCCCCGGTCACGTGGGCTATGACACGGGAGAATTTAAACATGGCCACTGGAATACCGGCACCCCATAACGGGGCCTGTAACTCGAGAGGCAGGGGGTCACTGGAGCTGAAATTAATGCGGTTCAGCTCCGAGTTCCCCTGATTCAATGCTATGTAATTAAAATAGAATAAAGCAACACGATTACTTGTTAGAGATGCGCAGAGAGAGGGACTGCCTCTGTCAGCTCTCACTGCACAGCTCTTCCAGACTGGTGCATTCCGGTAGGACTACCACAGCAGTCCTATTCAGAAGTAGGGAACCCGTTGTGTTAATCCTGATGGGAAATTCTCCCTCCTATGCACTTGGCTTTCATCACTTCACATTTGGTGTTCACCAGCACATGTGCGGGGCAGGGTGGAGATAAAGCTGGCAAGGTTTTGGATAGATCTGCCCATAATATTTTGATGGGATCCATGTACTTAGCAAGGACTGATAACTTGGGCTTGTCAATCCATTAAAACTACAAGGCCTTCTGAGGTATATGGAAACTCAAAAAAGACAAAGAGTTCCGAATAAGTAAAAACTGATAGTGTTTAATGTTCACACCAAAGTAATAAACCAGGGGGAAAAAATGGAATCTGAGAACCTGCAGAACTAGATCCAAGATAACTTTAACCTGGGAAAGACAAAGTACAGGGAGCAAAGAATAGCCAGCCTGCACCTATGTGAACAAAAAGTTAACATGCAACAATTGGCAGGCTGGGTGGGGTTTATATACCCAAAAGATAGCTGTTGGCCTCATGAGATATTCTAGTTCTTACCAGTCCTGGGCCTGAACTAGAATCCTCTGTGCACTCCTACAGGTCTACATGCAGTACTGTGGGAGGGAATCTTAACTATTTAACAACAGCTTCTTTCTCAGCCACTCAAAAACCGTGCAAGCCAATTAGGTTCATATATGTTTTGTGCCTTTGTGAAAATGAAAAAACATTTTAGGACCCTAAATTATGCATATTTGTAATTTATTATACTGTACTATTTTTAATACTCAGTGATTTAATTTTTTTTTATTAAACATGAAAATGCAAGGTCAATGAAAACGTAAATACTACAGGCATAAATAGAAACATTGGGTCACATTCATAAAGCTACGATATGGTATATAGCACACAATCTGGTGTTAACTGGTTTTAACTTAAATGGAAGTTACCATTGGATCATAGTGTAATACTTGTATCAAAACTTGATGAACCATGGCCTAAATGAGATGGTAGGACACGTTAAATTGAAGTCTCACTGAACTTTAACATTTGTGATGTTTTAATCCCTTATCCCAGTATTTTCAAAATAATATAATACATTATTTAAATCAAGTAAGCCTAATTCAATTTTATAATAAACTGTTGGTTAAATGGACCATACAATACTTTTGCAGATTTATTAAACTAAAAACATGTATTTTATTCATAAAATATTTTTTCATGGTAACAATGAACTAAAGGCTTGTATATAACATGAGGGATTACTATCTATTTGTGCACTAGAACAGTTTAAAAATAGATATCCAGTATATTAACTGATAAATCTCTTGCATTTCTTGTCGTAATGTGGAATAGTTCACTGTGGTGAATTTCAGGGCTTTGTGGGATGACAGTCCAAATTACAATGTGTTGGACCACAGAAGAGTTTATTTTAAGATATTAATAGATGGAGTGATATTATGCGGTTTACTCTAAAACAAGGAAGATGTGACAATAGATGTAGTGTGCGCTACAAACAATACTCTACATACATAAATACATGTTCCATTGTTGACATGTTTTCTCAGAATATTTGAACTAAGTCACCCTGGTTTTGGAATCAAATACAGAGCATGTAAAATATTCACACATTGGAAATACATAATTGCTGAGATTTACTAAATGGTGCTAAGGGGTAAGGTATTTTATGGGTCAGGTATTAGTGGACTGTAAGGCCCGTAATATAGTGGGTGCGCTTGCTCCGCCCTTCAGGCGCGTTGTACTTATAAATGGCTTTGGATAGCCAGCCGTCCTATACTAGGGACGTGCGCACGCACGGCAGTGAGCGTGGAGCCGGACGATCGGGGGAAGACTGTGAAAAGAATCTTTCCGCGTCGCTACCGCTGAGACTGTAATGTTTGTGTGTGTGTGTGTATGTATGTATATATGTGAGACACAAAAGAGAGCCTGCAACAGACCTAAAAATAACACGTGCTAAAACCAGTATAATAAAGTGTGTGTAATGAACACTACTGGCGGTGCTGGGGATTAGAATAATATGAAAAGCAACACAGAAAAGAGATTCCCCAAAAGTAGCACTCTAGCATACGAATATAGTATCAGATAACAAAATTTATTCATCACATACAAACATAAAAAGATAAAAAGGAACAGTGGTGTCCAATGAGCTGTAATAATGCTGAACCCTCCAAAAAATGGATGTAAAGCTGAAATGAGCTATGAATACAAATGCCACAAATATGAAGGGGGAGACAGTAGCTGAACCCTGGTATGTGGATACAATAAATAAGTGCTAATACACAAATGGAATGAAGTGTAATTGTAACTGTACCAATGAATACTGAACTGTGGAGGCAAGAAATAATCTTATATATGTATATATGTGTATGTATGTATGTGTGTGTGTGTGTGTGTGTGTGTGTGTGTGTGTGTGTGTGTGTGTGTGTGTGTGTGTGTGTGTGTGTGTGTGTGTGTGTATGTATGTATATATGGGTGGGTGGGTGTGTGTATGTGTGGGTGTATATATTTATCAAAGTTGCACAATGTTAATAAATAATTTATTCTCACATGTCTTTTTTAAATTTTTTAAATACTATTTAATATACACACACACATATAAACACATAGCTTCCCCAGTGACACAAAAACACAGACCACTTCAAAGTGACACACACAGTTACCCAGTGACACCCACACACACACACACTGACAGCTTGTGACACACACACACACACACACACACACACACACACACACACACACACACACACACACACACACACACACACACACACACACACACACACACACACTGACTGCTTCCCAGTGACAAACACACACAGAGACAGCTACCCATGCTGTAATTGTACCATCATTAGTTTTTAATATGTCTTGTAAACAAACAATATGCATCCATCCTGTTTGTACAAATTATATATTGGCTTATATTGTGAAGCATTTCCTTATAAGATGTAAAATCCCTAACATAACATTTTGCACAGGGCAATCAGATAAAGTAACACTTCTGATGAACCCTATGCAATTTCCTTGTCCTTTTACTGTCAATAAAAAAAAAAAAAAGTAATTAATGTTGATCCCTACAGACCATATTTTATATTCCCCAAGTAAGTCATTCCATGTTGTGGGCTTTTTCAACATTTACAGCTTGGGAGAGATCCAAAGAAACAACCATAATAGTTAGTGTTTATTTAATGTGCTTCTCTTCCAAATGCTGATTAGGATAAATAATTATAATAAAATGTCTGGCTGTTCCAAGCAGCACAAAAAGGAAAGCCAGCTATTATAAGAATATTTTGTTTCAACTCTTAAAAAGTGTAAATGTGTAGGCACATGTATAATTAATTAAAGTAATTGACAGTCTGTACAGGTATTACAGTTTTCAAAGTACAATGATCCGCCTTACTGCTTCCTCATTTAATGTTTTGAGTTCTAGGTATTCCATGTAATAAACTGTAGAGAAACCTAAAAGTGTCAGACCCACTGGGTACTCATTTGCATGCCACTACACAGAATTCTTAACAAACCAAAGGCAGCACCAGCACTCTCTGTCTCACAGCTAAAGATACTGAAGAATACCAGTGTAGTGAAAATGAACAATTTTAATGGCACTAGTAATAAACTAAAATTATAGCAACAATAGCCAATGTGCCAATGAGAAAATTAATATATGACCATGGGAAAGGTCAAAGTATAGGGGGTAGAGGGGAAAGAAGGAGAAGGGGAAAAAAACACATGAAACAAAAGGACCTTTCCCATGGTGATATTCATTTTCTCATTGCCCTTGTACTAATTTCATCTCCACGATCTGAGGGAGTTTAGGGGGTGGAGCTGTCCGGCTGGATGGACTCCAAGACTGCTGTTACCTCCCCGGTGTAACGCGTAGCTCACCACAAACGAGGCGTGAGGGCGGATCTAGAGTGCAGGATAGTCTTGCAAGCTGGGTCAGGGTTATAGAAGACAGCATAAACGTGGTACTTGCCGGGTCTAGGAGTGGAGAGTAGCGGATCATTGGGGTACGTAGCCGGGGTCAGGATGGAGAGAGCAGAGACGTCGTTAAGCCTAAGCCAGGGTCAGTGCAGTAGAGAGCAGGATCGTCATTTTCCAAAGCCAGGGTCAGTGCACGAGAGTATCACAAGGTCAAAGTCCAAGGCAGGGTCAGGCAGACAAGGCAGGATGCGTTGAGAATGCAGTTATGCTTGACAAAGCACGAGAGTACTGACAAGGTATATATAGGACCTCCCTCCAATGGGAGGCAACCAGGAAGTGAAGGGGCCCTCACTGATAGGCTGCTGGATCATGCAGGTGCATCCTATTGTGCAACCGATTAGGAGTGGGGGTGGTAACTCTAGAGAGCGCGCGCCCCACGCGTAACCTGCGCATCACGTTGGTGACCCAGTTGCGCGCCACTCGCGTGCGCCATGGCAACCACGTCAGTGCGTGGGCGGAGACCGGAGGCGGGACCCAAGACGAGGGGGGAGGAATGTGTGCGGCCTCTGTACCGCGTACCTACGTCGTCAGAGCAGGGGTGGAGTCGGGCGGAGACCACGGAACGCTTTAGAGAGTGCGTACCATGCATGCGTCGCGTGTCACTGCTGCCAAGTGAGAGTGTACCCTGGACATGGGGACCGCGGAGACCGAAGGAGCCCGCGCACTGCCCGAGCGCTGCGCACGTGAACTGCCGCTGGGATGCCCTCTTTGATTGCTTCTGGAACCTGACGGACAGGTGAGGGTTAAGAGGACAGAACCGCTGGAATGGCGAATCCTCACACCCAGTGAGTGATAAGTCCTCTGACTCATTTCTTCTGCAGTGCCTGGGGAGAAAAGAAGAACGGGACCAACGAGAGGCTGCAGCCATTGCTTTGGCTAGATACATGACTGCTGGGGCTGTGGCCAGTTGAGCATTGCCAGGACATTACTATTGATCGCTGGGGGAGGTCTCAATAGTCTCCTGGTCCAAGGACTCTACGGTTCCCATTCCACCCCACACTGCCAGCATACCCCAGGCTGATCCCAACCCTAGCATTAAACCCTTGTCACCCCGGCCCTTATCACCAGTCAAGTCTGTGGCTCCTAGAAGCAATAATGTTATTATGCTTGCCTTGCATGTTACACCTATGGAGGATGCCTTACTATGGTGGGACCCGATGTATAGGGGGTACGTGCCCCATTTGAACAGGATGCACTTTGTCCTAGAGGAGGGTAAGAAGGTGCAATGTTGGTGGGAGCAGAGTCAGCTCTCGCCCAAAGAACAGGCTGAAATATTGTGTTTGATAAAAGTGTGGTGTGTGGGGCATAAAATCCAATTAGACAGGGTGGAATACATATCTGAGTCAGGTAGGAGGCGCCATTACTCTGTCGCGGTGCCTGATATTCAGGACAGCCTGGTAAAGAAACCAGACCCAGCCCATTATTACTGAGTTGGCCCTATAAAACACCTATACTTGCCTAAGGGTTCTCCAACAAGGGAAGTACCGGTTATGTGGATATGTTAACCTGTTGTATTAATGTTAATGAACCTGTTTAATGCTCTTGCATTAGATTCTATTACAGGATTGTTGGTACAGTATGTTGATGTTGCACATATTGTATTGCTCAGCAGGGGGGTGAGGATTTTCACCATGGGGAGAATATAGCATAACCTCCTGCCGCTATTTCTTCTTTTGGGGCCCTAACAGTATAAGTCCTGCAAAGGACATACACTGGAAGGGTTAATTCCCCATAAAGGCCTAGTTTGCTATTGCAGCCTGGATTTACATATTTTATCCGGGGCAGGCCTTACAACAACCTGAGAGTGTCAGCCTGGTGGAGGATACTGGCTACGTCACATGCCATTAATTGGATGCCTTGTAGTATCAGACCTGCCTTGTTATGGAGCAGGGTTACAAGCCCATCCACCAGGTTATATATTGATACTGTCCCAGAAGTCAGGGTGTCTCTTCCCCCCCTGTGGAGTGGGTAACATCTACCCTGTATCCCACCAGGGGATACAGGAGGAAGTCAGGAGGGACCCTACATGGGCCTCAATCCCGGGATGTGCCCTCAGGGGAATACGAAGTATGCTGTGACTGCTGGCAATGCAATAAATATCAGTTGAATCATCCTGAGTGTGGATAACTGTCTGAAGTAAATAAAGTGTCAGCATGGACCATCCTGGATGCTGCAAGTGCGGTCTACAGAGATGAACCACCCTGAAAACCTGTCCTGATATCTCCCCATACCCCCACGGAGCAACTCAGAGCCTCCTGTACTCTTCCTGTACAGGTATGCACCGCACCATGAATACACAGGTAGTGACCCAAATCTCACGTAGGGTGTCGGAACAGGTGCTACATATATCCCTTGAAACCCACCTTCAAACAACATATAGAGTCACCTGCGTACAAAAAGAAGGACACCTAAGATATATGCTAATATGATTTGCAATGTGTACTTAAACGACTCCTATTAGCATATATCCAGTAATGTCAGGTGTACTCTTTTTTTTGTGCACCGGTGTCTCTCTACGTGTTTTTTGATCGGAGTCTAGTAAAATAGGACTCGCTCTTTACCTCCCTCTCCCTCCTTTCTCCCTCTCCCACCTTCCCTCCCAAAACCCATATTCCAGGGTCTGGAACCTCTATCCTGTCGAATTGAATATGGGAACACTGGCGGTCGGCCAGTCGGCAGGATTGCATACATTTGAATCAAGGTAGGCAAATGTCACTTTTATAGCCAAATTGCGAAAAGGATGTGTTCTATGTACTGTACTTTGCACAGTGGTTGACTTTTGTGCCTTTTTTCCCCCAGCATAACCTAATTGTGTGTCTAATATGAAACTGTTACCAGCTTCACAATACAAAACTATCGACTATGTTCAAATTGATTACAGTAGTTAAAAATAATGAGACAGTCGTCTACTGTAAGTTGGTGCATTGATTCTGTATCTTCTTGAATTAGCCTTAGCTGTATAAGCTGCAGAGTTGCGCAAATGTCTTCAAATGGGCTTTGCAAAATAGTTTGCTGGGTTTTTTTTTTAATTCTGCCTTTTCACAAACATTTTTATGAAAGTTCATATTGCTTGTGAATTTTCAAAAATAGTATACTTTCAGCAGATTTTGCATAGTAGATGAGGTTGAAAAAAGACGTACGTCCATCAAGTTCAACCTATGCTATTTTTAGACAACAGATACTTTATCCTATATCTATATTTACTTATTGATCCAGAGGAAGGCAAACAAAAAACCCAAGTGTTATATCATCCAATGATATCTCATAAGGGGAAACATAGATTCCTTCCTGACTCCAAGAATTGGCAATCAGATTATTCCCTGGATCAACATCCTTCCCATGTATACTTATTTGGTATATCCCTGTATAACTTTCCTTTCTAAAAAGATGCCCAACCTTTTTTTGAACAAATTTATTGGGGGGCTTGGAAGAATTTTTATATGCATTGGGGGACTTGGGGGAATTGTTATATGTATTGGGGGGCTTGGGGGAATTTTTATATTTATCGGGGTTTGGGGGTATTTGTATATGTATTGGGGTCTTGGGGTATTTTTATATGTATTGGGGTAATTTTTATATGCTTTGAGGTGATTTTTATATGGGTTGGGGTATTTTGTATGTATTGGGGAGGGTTGTTTTTTTATATGTATTATTATTATTTTTTAATTGATTGGGCTCTTTTTTTTTTAGATTTATTGGAGTTTTTTGTAGATGCATTAGGGTCATATACATATAAAAATTCCCCCAAGCCCCCTAATACATATAAAAATTCTTCCAAACCCCCCAATAAATGTGTTCAAAAAAAGGTTGGACATCTATTTAGAAAGGAAAGATATATAGGGATATATAAGGATAAAGTATCTGTCTAAATATAGCATAGGTTGAACTTGATAGACGTATGTATTTTTTCAACCTCATCTACTACGCCAAATCTGCTGAAAGTTTACTATTTTTTTTAAATTCACAAGCAATATGAACTTTCATAAAAATGTGTGGGCCTGCTGCTTCCCCTCCGCCCCGTGGTCTACCAGCCGAAAAATCTAAAAGGCTGAGGGAATCCTGGGGTGACCCCCTCTTCCCTGTCGGTGGGGGTTTCGGGCTGGGGGTGGTGGTGGAGCCAGCTGGTTTGTGATCCCACAGCAAGTGCACAGTAAAGGGACCATAATAGTCTTGTGTTGTGGCGCAATGCTGCAGGAGGGCTGTCAATCAGGCTCAGAGACTGCAAGGGGAAAAACCCAGTGCTAACAGCCTCCTACTCTTCACATTTCTGACCCCACACACTGACAAGTATATTTCAAAAAAAGAGAATAACATTAAAGATGGCCGAGGTGTAGTGGCCCTCACAGCCGTGCTACCCAGAGACTGGGAACATAAAAACATAGAAATAAATCCCTGAATTATTCAAGTCTGACAGCTGTCCAACTCTCCATTCCAACAATGGCAGTGAAAGGAAGACTTCTTCATGAAGGAGCCATCGGCTGTGCCAGCTGCTACACAGGCTGGTGGCTCCCGATGGGGTCAACAAGACCGGGAGGCAGACGGAGAGGGAGGACAACCCCTGACACGGCAAGATATGCTTAGCCTAATGCAGGACCTTAAAACAGAATTAAGAGAGACTTTCCACACTGAGCTTGACAGATCTATGGAAAAATGTAGGACTGAACTGACAGCATTGGAGGAAAGAACTGATGCTGTGAAACGCAGTCTAGAAAAAGTACATCAATTCCAGCCGGGTGTGGAAGAGGAAATACTCTATTTACGTAGACAAGTAGATATCCTGCTTGGAAAAGCCAAAGATGGCAAAAATAGATCCCACTGTAATAATCTCCATATTAAAAATGTTCCTGGAGAAATAGACACAGCTAAACTTGAGTCATATTTAACCAGCTTATTTCAAAAGCTTCCACCAGAAATGTACGATGACTCCTTAGCTATGGACAGGGCACACAGGGCGTTAAAATGAAGGTATGCTGACCCATCTAAACCAAGGTACATAGTAGTCAGGCTTCACTACTACAAATCCAAAGAGGCAACAATGCAAGAGGATATTCTACAAATCTTTTCAGACCTTGCACTGTCTACTCTCCAGAAATGGCAGAATCTCGCTGACATTACCTCCATTTTGAGAAAACATCAAATAAGGTATAGATGGGGATTCCCCTGCCGGGTGATAGTCACGCGAAATGGGCAAACCAAATCCGCAGCAACCAGCGATGAGCTCTATTACAACATCTGGGCTTGCAAGGCCCAGAACCAAGGGAGCGAGCCCAACCAAAAACCCTGGATCGTGGAAGACCTCCACCGTCAGACTGGTCTACGGTTGCCAGAAACAAGCAGATGCACAATCAAGCAAGATCGACTCCTCCTGAATTGAGTAAAGTTTCTTGAGACTGTATCTATTTAGTCTTTAAAGTCTCACATTAACCGTGTGGGATTGTTTTCCAAATGCTATAGGATGTCAGTTGATTACATTTCCACTTTTCTGAGTTTAAGGGGTTTGTTTTTTGACTCTTAGATGGCCAAAATGTTGGTAATGCTGAATGTTAAAAAGTTTATAAGTGTGCAATGTTACTTAACATAACAGTTCTATGTTTGAATGTTCCCTCATATAGCTGCTGGATGAGCTGAAGGTTTTAGATTAATGAACATACTGTAGTCAGACGGATCAAAAAGAGGTATACAGTGCTGCTCTAAAATCCAGGTACAGAATACTGCATGTGAAAGGTCAGTTCATCCAGAAAACAAACATATCTGTCCAGAAGGCCACGGCCAAAGACAGAGCTGGGTACGCACGGAGGTCAAGGGGTCCAGACACAGCATGAAGAGTAGAATGTTGTGGCTGACCTGTCCAACGCAGCTAAACCCATACCCCCGATAATAGCCTCATATCCAATTTCCCATTCCCCTTACGAGGCTAGTAATCCTGACCAGTTCTCCTAACTGTAAGACTAGGAATCCCCCCACCCCCTTACTCACCATTTGCAAAATTGCTCATCATCTGAAAAACTTAAACAACACGTACACATTCCTAAACCATCATGTTGAATGGGGCTGAACATTATATCCCAAAATGTTAGAGGCTTCAATACCCCTCAAAAGCGTAGATTGGTAATTGCAGAAATGACTAGATTAGATGTTGGGGTTGCCATGTTGCAAGAAACCAATCTCTTACTTAAAGAGTAACTTACTTATTAGCGAGTAAATATTTCCCCTCGATATTCCAGGCTTCAGCCAGAACAAAAAAGATTGGGGTAGCGATACTACTACATAAAAACCTACATTTTCAACTGGATAAGATTTAAGCAGCTGGGAAGGCCGTATTGTTAAGGTTACGGGTCTCCTAAACCTGGTACAGTTTACCCTAGTTAATGTCTACGCCCCTACTGTAAAACTGACCACTCACATTTTTTAAGGAGGCAATGGGCAAAATTGACAAATTCTAAAAAGGAAAATTAGTAATGGGAGGAGACTTCAATTTGCCTCTTAACCACAAAATAGACAAAACTGGTCCAGTAATGCACTGTTCCACAAACAAGACTATTAGAAAGCTATTTAAGGATTTTTCTCTCCTAGATTCCTGGAGAATACTCAACACTGAGGTAAGGGATTACTCTTTATTTTCTAGTCCATGAATATTTCCCAGAATAGATTATGTAATGGTGGAATCCTCACTTTGTAGCTGTCTTGCTGCGGCAAGGATATGCCCCACGGCCTGGTCCGATCACAGCTCAGTTGTACAGTAGTAAACTTCAAAAATTGGGGCCTTATACTCAAACCAATGGCTTGGAGGCTTAACAAATCCCTACAATGCAGCCCAGAGGTTATAGAAGAACTTGGTGAAACACTAGAGAGCTATTTTGAAATTAATGATACTGACTCGGTGTCACAGATGACCTCATGGGATGCCCATAAAGTTTTATTAGGAGTAAGTTAATAGCGATTGGGGCTTGGAAAAAGAAACAAAATATACAGTATATAAATAGATTAACTCTGGAATTAAAACAAAAGGCTGAGAGACTACACACAACAAACCCCTCAGACACACTTTAAACATATGACTCAAATTAAGGAACAACTTAATTAGCTATTATTAGATAAGATAGAGAAAGCTATGTTGTCAGAAAAAGAAAAGATTTCAAATATTTTCAATTCCAAATAAACTAGGGCAAGAAATATACGACCCGAACCAGATAGGAACTGAGTTTAGTACTATGAAAACTTATATAATTCTGTAATTAACAATCGTCATATACGTGCATAACTGATGTAAATAACACATTTGTAACAGGCTCTGTAGTCTCCCCGCTTGCGCACAGCTTCGGTACAGGTAGGGAGACGGTATTTCTGTTCAGGACGTGCTGACAGAGGCATGCGTGAGCTGCCGTTTGCCTATCGGGCGTCATGTACTTACTCGCGAGTTTACTTAAAGTGAGTGTCCTTAAAGCGGGGTATGCCTGTACCAAAGTTATCTACCATAGATAGAGACAAAATTGAATCCCCAATTACAGGCCTAAAGATAGTAGAAGTTATCAAAACACTGAAGAACGGGAAAACTTCTGGACCGGATGTTTTTTCAGGCAAATATTATAAAAAGTTCTGCGCAATACTGGTCCCTCATCTATCAAAACTATTTAATACATTTCTAAAAGGTGCAAGCCCTTCAAAATAGATGTCCCAGGCTACTATAGTAGTAATACATAAAGAAGGAAGAGATCCTTTAAATTGTGACAGTTATCGCCCCATCAATGTTCAACTCAGACATAAAAATATACGTTAAGGTTTTGGCTAACAGGTTAAAGTCAATCATGCCTAACATCATGCCACATCCTGACGAAGTGGGTTATATAACTGCTAGACAAGCCTCTGATAATACCAGGAGGCTAGCTAATATTATGCACATAGCTCAATCAACTAAATCTCAATTGGTGGTCTTAAGCTTGGACATGGAAAAGGCCTTTGATAGGCTGAATTGGGATCTAATGTTTAAAACATTGTAGGCATTTGGGTTTGGTTCAGGCTTTGTGAATGGGGTAAAGGCCCTCTATGAATCCCCTACAGCAGCTATAGCAATTAATGGGCAACTCTCCAGTCGATTCCCAATAACAAATGGGACCAGACAGGGATACCCCTCTCACCCCTAGTTTTTTTCTCTCTCTACAGAACCACTTAGTTGTTTCATAAGAGATTCAAATGATATATCTGGATTCAAGCTCACAAAAGAGAAATTTAAAATAACTTTATTTGCTGATGACATAATCTTAACAATCTCTAAACCCTTGATGTCCCTCCCCAATCTTCTTAGTATATTATCTGAATTTGGCAGTTATTCGGGATTTTAAATTAATAACTCAAAATCTGAGGCACCTAGTATCAATGTTTCCGATCACCTAGAAAAATGATTGCAGATTAATTTTGATTTTAAATGGGACCCAAAATTATTAGAATACTTAGGTATTCAATTCCCAAAGGATATAAACTCATTATATAAAGTTAATTAAACCCCACTTCTCAAAAAACTGGAGAGAGAGGTTGCACAATGGTCGACATTTCCGATCTCGTGGTTGGGCAGTATATGGGCAATTAAGATGAATGTTTTGCCTTGTCTTCTATACCTGTTTCATACTCTGCCGATTCGGGTCCCACCTCAAGACCTAGCTGATTTTCAGGAGGTGCTTATTAAGTTCGTATGGAACAATAAAAAGGCCCGAATTAAAAAGGATATATTATACCGGCCAAAAGAAATATGAGGCCTAGCTATGCCAAATATCCTTAACTATTATAAGGCAGCCCAATTGGGTCAGGTGATGCAGTGGCATATCCCTTCATCAACAAAAATATGGGTGGAAATTTCCCCCAGGCTGTCATGAACCTATCTAGATTATTGGAGAGATAGAGGTATCATAAAGGTTGCAGATTTATTTACACAGTCGAAATTACAATCGTTCCAAACTTTACAGGGACAATTTTGTCTTCCAAACTCAGATTTTTACCGCTATCTACAAGTTAGGCATTTTGTTGAGGAAAAGTTTGACCGAGATAACATTCCAGACCTCACATATTTTGAAAGGATGTGTAGACAAGCCTCTGAAAAGACTAAAATTACATTGTCTTTGTATTATTATATCACTACTTTGGGCTCCCAGGAAAGTATGGATAAATTTTGGCCTGGGAAAGGGAATAATGTGAGGAACTCGATTTGGAAGACTGGCAGGACATCTGGCAAGAAGTGGCAAAAGGGTCCACCTGTACTTTAATAAAAGAAAATTCATATAAATTACTTTATAGATGGTACAAAACCCTTACTATTCTAAATTTAATAGACCCAAATATCTTGCCGCTATGTTGGAGAGGTTGTGGTCAGAGAGGACCCCTGTCCCACATCTGACTGGATTGACCTAAAATACAGACCCTGTGGGCGAATATATGTAATTTATTCTCGATACTACTGGGTCAAAGTACCAAAAGATCCATGGTTTCTACTCCTAAACAAACCACAAGAAGGTGTGAACAAAACTGATTTAAATCTAATAGTACACATACTCAATGCTACCAGATGTCTAGTCGCTAGATGCTGGAGGCAGACCAATGCCCCCACATACAGAAAGGTCAGGGAACAAATATCCCATGTCATGCTCATGGAGAATTTGATGAGTTATCTACAAGACACTATGACTAAATTCCGGAAAGTCTGGGACCCTCTTCTATAATAAAGATACATGTGAATTTCAATAAATTAAGACAAGAACCGTGAAATATGGTCGCTATATATGTTTAATATTTTGATGGATTGTAAGGTTGGTACGAATAAGTGAGAAGGTGGAAGACTATGTACACTGAAGTGTTATATTGAAAGTGTTGTTTATGCAAAAGCGGTGACATAACCCCCCACCCACCCCTTTTCTTCCTTTTCTGTTTTCATGGTGTTTCCCTCTGTCGTAATATGGATTCTCAATTTTATTGTTATGTGTTAAAAGTTATTCAAAGATTAGAATGTATTCTGTTAAGATGGAAACCCATATGAAATTACAAATAATATTTGGTATAGCACTGCTAAGTAGAAATGATCCGGTATACTTTTGTACATTCAAGATAGCTTTGTGCAGAACCTGTGCATGAAACTTTCTCATTGAATACTATGGCACCCTGGGAATGGGACACACAGTTTGTCATCGTTGGACTATGCAATTTTCTTTCATCTAATTTACTGCCTTCAGTGAGTAAAGCTGTTTAATTTGGGCCAGGACTACATAAGAAATGTAAAACCATGCTTTTTTCAGGTATTGTTTTAAAGTTTGAGTATCTATTTTGTCGGTCAAAATATAAAATAATTTTTAGTGGTATTTTGTTTTTGTTTTGTTTTCTGTGTGTCTTATTAAAGTTATGTGATTGACTTACATACTGTATAATATTGCCAAACATTCTTTGCAAGTCTTTTAGGGTTGAAACATTACACATTTAATAGTCTTGGATAAGGTAGCAGAAGAGAATGCATTTCCTTCTCTTTGCAATTCTATGACCCTTCATTAGTGTTTTAAGTCTTAGAGAACCATTAAAAATTGAGACAAAGTACTTCCAGGATACTATTTTTTTTCGTGAAACACAATTCATATTTCATGCATTACTGCATGAAAAAGAAATGCTGCTCATTACTGTGGATCACCTTTGTCTCAACAGGATCAATATACCTGCATGGTTCCAGTAGGCTGATCACAGCTCCAGCGTGTGTTGTACAATGAGATCATATATAAAAAGAAATGGTTTTCATTTAGTGGGTTTTGTAGAACTTTTCTTCCCAGTCTGGAAAACTCTGTTGTAAATCTGCCTTTGAAAAACACCAAACATACACATGGCCAATTTAACAGACTTTTGTAGTGTATGTAATCTCTCGTATGGTATTAGTTGTACTTTTTTTTTTGTTACCTTTGCAGGTGCAGCGGAAAACCAATATTGAATTTTTTTTAATCATTTCATGGTTCCATGGAATTTTCTCCAATGTATTTTGTAGTCCTTACCATTCTCTTTCCTATTGCTCATGCACTACTAACGACCTAGAAAAAAAAAATATATATAAAATGTATACATATTTACAAATATAATGACAAAACACAAAACGTGCTAAAATCTAATGTTACAATAAAGTTCAAATGAGCTAAAACATCTGCTTATAAACTCATACTGCAGTGTCTCGGTCACTTAAATTATATACTCAAGAATACTGTAACACACTTCCTGAATTTATATTTTCATAAATGCCTTTCTCAATGCATTTACTTTATACAACATGAAGCTTTAGAAAAGGAAATGTTCTCTTTTTGAAGTTATTTTGCATTGTGATCCCATTGCCAGTACTATGGCTCAAGCTAACAACTCTATAGTGAGATTCAGGCAGTTCTAAGAAGCTCTATGATATTTATGTGCTTTCATTCAAGCTCAATATCAAACATAACACATGTTTTGCCGTTTCATTAACAGAAACTGGCACCCCAAGGTTACCATATGTTTCTCTTTGTAGATCTGCATTTAGCACAAATGTATATTTTCCACTATAAATTCCTCTTTAAATTCGTACTTTGAAGTCCTCTTAGCAAAAACAGCCACCTTTACTCACTTTTTTAGTTCTTGTTGAGGTATTACATATTTCTCTTTTGCCGTGTGAAGTTTTAGTTGCATTTTTTATTTTAGTACAATACAGGCGTGTTTTGCATGCTACACTGTTATCATTTAACAAGATCTACAGATGTAGTAAGCTTTATTTTACCTATTTACAGTAAAACACAGAATATAGCAATTATAATGCAGAAGAGTTCTAAACAGTTTTCATAGGATTCAATGGCAGTGATCACGCAGAATATCCCAACATATAATTAATCCCTTAATGTGCCAGTGGGAGCAATAACCCTGGCTATCTCTGTGCATTTCAGTTCATAGTGGGGAATAAAAAATAAAATAAAATTACAGGACCATATTTACTAAGTGGTGTTACAGCTACGGCCGCATTTATCCTAATGCGGCCGTAGCGGCGCAACTCTGATAACCGCGGGCAGATGCAGTATATATTTTTTTTTCCGGAATATGTTCCGGTATTTTAGCGCTCTTAATATTAGCATATTCTTAGCGCTGTCTGCAATACTGCAATACCGTCTAAAAACTCAGGTGGGCGTTCGCGAACTGTTGTCTTCAAAGTCTAATACTGTAGCAGTTCAACCTACGTCAGTACACAGTCTGCGTGTGCGCGCGCAGTAATTGTAGATTTGCATATTTATACATGCATGTACAGTGCTGTATGTCTCATTTGAACATTGTTGAAATGCATAGGCGTGTACTGTAACAGTATCACATTTCGGCGTATACGGCGCTCTCCCCTGCCTTGCCCCCGCACACACACAGGCTAATGTACTGCACTGCAGGGTATTTAAACTTCTTATCTACAGTACACCTCTCCCATACCATTCCTTTGAATGGATGGCTTTCTGTCTTCAATCACATTCCTGCGTGTATAACGTGGAGTGCAGTGCAGAGCCTGGTTTGATTTAGTCTTCTGTGTTGATTATTAATGCTGCCTGTTGAAAATATGTCATGTCTTTGAACTACGGTACAGCTAATCCTTCATGCAGCTTTAACCCGTCCCCCCCCCCCCCGCAGACACACAAGGCTCGCCCAAGGATTTCAACCTCTTATCGACACCTCTCGAAAACCATTCATTTTCATAAGCTTGTCTTTGTGCTTTTAATTGTCCCGAGCCGAGCATCACCTCTCTGCGCCTGCGTGTAATCCTCTTTAGGAAGGGAGCTAGCTGATGATTACTGCGCATGCGCCTATAACTTCACCACTGCTTGCTTGCAAAGTTCAAGAGTGACCCCAAATTTTTTTTTTTTTCTCGTCATTTTTTATTTTCTCAACATGAACATGTGCCTGCCTAAACCATCTTGATATTACGATATTCAATCTGTGCTGTAGCTTTTGACTGCGACACTGTTCGTTTGACTGCACGTGATTGATTTGTGTGATTTTTATGTATTTGGGCGTGTGGGGATCAAATTATTATGATAACCTGCCTGAGGAAAATATGTAATGTCTTGAACTACAGTACAGCTAATCCTTCATGCAGCTTTACCCCCCTCCCCCCTGCAGACACACACAAGGCTCGCCCAAGGATTTCAACCTCTTATCAACACCTCTCGAAAACCATTCATTTTCATAAGCTTGTCTTTGTGCTTTTCAACCTCTCTCAGACCATTCGTTAATTTTCCTATTGTTGGATTTCCCTTATGTTAATCTGATTATGTAACCAATTATTAAAAAGGTAACCAATTATTAAAACTGTATGTCTTCTTGAAGAATCCCCCCCACACACATTCACCATGAATTTAAAGTTCAAAGAAATAAAATCTTGGTGTAATTAAATATGTATTTTATTTTATCAGGAAAGATAAATACAAATAATCATTGAGAGAGGTTGGGGTTTGTGGAAATCATGACTGTAGATACACTATTGAAGTATGCAGAAGAGAAATAACAAAATAGTACAGCACAGTTGAAAATTGAGGACCGGTGGATAATCATGAATAATGCACATTGATAATAATAAAAACAGTAATACAAATTTTCCGTCTTTACCTTCTTCCTCATTCTGTGTAGTTCATTGAGGGGAGGTTTTGTGTAAATCATGACTGCACTTTAGATAGACTTTACTGTACACACAGTTCACAAAATTTACACATGATACCCCCCCTCGCCCTGTATATCCTTTTTTCTCTGAAAAGACAAGAAAATAAAAAATTAGTGCAGTTATGTGCATACTGTATTACGGCATTGTGTACTGTATAGCTACTCCATATTGGACTACAGTATGCAGATAATACTGTCAAACTAGTCTATACTGTAACTACTGTATACTGTAACTACTTTTAAATACTTTGTAACCAGATGGCTAGTGCTGCTCTCTCAAGAAAGAAAAAATCTGTGCCATACTTACCTGTATCATACTGTACTTGGTGTGCCTGTACTTGCCATACTACAGTACAGTACTATACCATACTACCTTCCTGATGCTTGCCCATTACGCTCGTTCACAATAGGCAACACAGTCACAATATGGTCAATATATTTATTGCATCGTTCCACGGTGACTACATCGTTCCAAAAACTCATTATGCCTTGCGCCAACTCATCCTTTTTGGAGGGTTTCACGACTTTTCGGATATGATCCTTCAGCTGATGCCAGACGATTTCGATAGGATGACACGGTTACCGCACTTACTCCGCTGGCGTCTTCACCCAGTTGATACCGCGCTCAAGAATATGCGCTATTGACGCGGTGTGCTTCAGATCGTTGTCTTGGTAGAAACAGTGACCATCTGGGAACTCACGTGTGATGTATTCCACAATCTCAGGCACAATTTGCTCTTGGAAAAAAAGCTTTATTCATGATTCCTATAACAAAAAAAGAAAAGTGCTCAAAAAACTGCACACTAGTACAGTACAGTGCATAAGGCAAAAGTGTGTGACTTATTTTACCTTCAAAGATGACAATGCATCCTGGTCCATGCCTAGAGATGGCACCCCACACATGCATCTTCACTGGGTGTTTTGGACGCGGCTTCATAGATATGCGACCTTTTTTGTGGACTGCAAAGGTGGCAAATCTCTCCAGCGATACAGTAGACTTGTCAGTGAAGATGCAATCCTGGAACGTTTCTCCACTATTGATCCATGCCTGGGCCTGGACCACTCTCTTGATCTTGTTAACGTCCCTTATCATAGGGTACGCTCTGTAATGACAAGGAATCATTTTATAAGTACAGTTTCTTAAACAACACTTTAACCTCCTGTACTGTCCAGTACTAACCTCACACGTCCATATTTCCATCCAATTCTGCGTCTCATCTTCTTTATGCTGGTCTCGGATACAGTGAGATTGTGATTTTGCAGCAGAGTATATTTGACCCTTAAGGCACTCTTCTCATCATTCTCTTCACTTATTTTGTCGACCAGAAGAGTTGTCTCCCTACAGTGTAAAAAAAAAAACAACAATCCTGTAAGTTACAGTGCAGTAGGCCACATGTACAGCACATCATTTACAGTAAACAATAATAGATAGATATACTGTATTATATAGTAATATAAATAAACAGAAATAGCTATAATATTAGATAGATCTATACTATATAGTTATATTAATATGCAGCAATATAAACAATAATAGATATATATACTGTATTAAATAGTAATATAAATAAACAGAAATAACTATAATATTAGATAGATCTATACTATATAGTTATATTAATATGCAGCAATATAAACAATAATAGATAGATATACTGTATTATATAGTTATATAAATATACAGAAATAACTATAATATTAGATAGATCTATACTACAGTATATAGTTATATTAATATGCAGCAATATTAACAATAATAGATAGATATACTGTATTATATAGTTATATAAATATACAGAAATAACCATAATATTAGATAGATCTATATAGTAATATTAATATGCAGCAATACTGTATAAACAATAAAAGATAGATATACTGTATTATATAGTTATATAAATATACTTACGCGTTAGTTACCATTGGTGTCCTCGTGCGTTGTTTGGTCTTACCGTGTGCATGATAGCACACGGTGGTTGCTGGTACAACGAGGCCAGAAGCAGCTAACCAGCGTTGGATATCTGCAATTCATTGTCCGCTCGTGTACATCTCCTTAATTCTCATGCTGAGATCCTTTGAAATCTTTTTAACATACATTGCTGCGAGTAGAAAGAAATACAAGCACAAGCATGTATATTCGATGTTTAGTCGATGTGTATTCAATGTGTAGTGAATCAACAAAATGGATGGTGTATTTATACTTTAATGACTCACATTAGAGTACGCCGACTTTTAACACCTGTACCTCGTTGCCATGCATAAAAGGTTACACACTTTGCATAGCCCACCACTCGATGATCTGTATCTGAACTTTCCCTTGTCCAGATACTGCATTTTGCCATCTGCTTCCATGGATCAACCCCGATTCTACGGACGCAGGAACCCACTCGCTTCTGCCGTGCCTGTCATGCAGAAAAATTGAAAGGCGGGAGCCATCTCCAAGTCAATGCCTAAGCGAAAGGCTAAGGCTAATAAAGAAAACCTGCTGACCCCAAAAGCTATGGGTTTTAATACACGTAAGCCTTATTATGTCAAGAAGAAATTCCGTGATGTACACGCAAAGCAAAACAAATGGCAGCCAACCCATCGAACATTCAGGCCACTTCCTCGATTACGCTTCGACGACTCTGCCGCTGCTCTCCCGGAAATCCACAGCCCATCTTCTCCACTATTCGTCCACGATGCTGCCGCTGCTCTCCAGATGTCCACAGCACCCCATGCACAAGATCCAGCTCGTTAGACCGCATGCTGAATGGGTTAAGTGTCGATATACCCGGGAACTCTACTATGCTGGTAAAGATAGATCTTCTTTTAGAGACCATGCTAAATATGGATCAACGGATGGAAAAGATGGATCAATGGATGGAGAAGATGGATCAACGGATGGAGAAGATAGAGACTGACAGAACGGGGATTCATAATTTGCTCGGAGTTCATGCTCCTGTATTTCCAACGCCAGAGCAGGAGGGTGGCATGGATGGGATGAATGGGACCTTCGACCGCCTTCCATCACCAAGCACACCCCCTCCACCAGAAGAATATGTGTACATGTATGCCGTTGAAGAGGCTGACATGACAAACCTGTCAAGGCCACGCCAGGAAACAACACGGCGACCAAGACAGGAGGCATCGTCCCAGACAACCTACCCTCGCCCGCCGCCACAAGCACACCTGCTCCCAGAAGAACACCCACTCCCAGAATCCAACCCACATACGCTTGCATCGATACGGTGCCCGACATCATCCTGTGTGAGCTGCCCAATCCACTCAGGGAGAGGTATAGGGTGATGAGTGCTGGTTTGCCCCAAAAGTATGCCATGTTAATTTTAAGCACCACGTGTCCTACTTGGTGCACTGCGGGTGGGCCAACAATGTAAACTACGAAGGAAATCGCAAAAAAAGGGCGCTTCCTGAAAATTTAAGAAGGACTATTGTGGAGGAATTGCGGCGCTATTTTTCAATTACAGATCCTGTAATGAAAATCATGAGAGACGCCATTAATGGCATTTTGCATCATACAAGGCATCGGCCCTGGAAGGACAATCTGGTGGGGATCGAATTTGCGTGACTGTTCAAATGTTGTTTATTTTTTGACTTGTTGCTTGTTTTAACTTGTATTAATAAAGAAATGTTTATACTTACACAAGACCTGCAGAACTCCAGTCCTCGAGGGCCGCAAACAGACCCGTTTTTCAGGTTAACCTGAAAACCGGGCCTGTTTGCGGCCCTCGAGGACTGGAGTTTATGCAGACCTGACTTACTGTTCAGCACACCATCCTTGTTTTAAATTTTATTAATAAAGAATTTTTTTACTAACACCATACTGTTGTGCTGTAAATGTTTTGACTTTCTGTACTTTAATAAAGGAGATGTTGCGTGTTTTAAATTTTATTAATAAATTATTTTTTTTACTAACACCATACTGTTGTGCTGTAAATGTTTTGACTTGCTGTACTTTAATAAAGGAGATGTTGCGTGTTTTAAATTTTATTAATAAAGATTTTTTTTTACTTACACAAGACCTGAACAACTCCAGTCCTCGAGGGCCGCAAACAGGCCCGGTTTTCAGGTTAACCTGAAAACCGGGCCTGTTTGCGGCCCTCGAGGACTGGAGTTTATGCAGACCTGACTTACTGTACTGTACACCACCCTACTGTAAATGTTTTGACTTTCTGTACATAAATGTTTTTACTAGCAGTACACCATACACCTGTAAATGTTTTGAATTGCTGTACACTTGAAATGTTTTTAAATTTTATTTGTAAAAAAATGTTTTACTTACTCCATAAATGTTTTTATACTTACTCCACCAATAAAAGAAAATGTTGATTTGTTTTAAATTGTTCCATTTTCTCCTTTTATACTGTAACAAAATACAGTGTTTCTAGAACATATAGTCAAGTACTGTCCAGGCATACTATACAGTACTGTACTGTATACTGTAGGCATGCTCAGTACATCACAAGAGTATTAAAACAATTCATGCTGTACGGGTTTAGAATACACATATGTACTGGAATACATGTAGAATAAATGCATACTTTTTATTTTTCGGTTTATTATACAGTATATATATAAAAAGTATTGTATACGGTCTGAAAACAACAGCATACTGTTTCAGGTTTTCTATGAAGCTCTCAGTTACAGTATTCTATCCTAATCAATAACAATGGCCACTAAACTGTTGACTCCAGTACGTGTTTTTTTTTACACAAAGCGATATTATCCATCGAAATCCCTCCATTTGCCATTTTCCGCATGAGATGACAAAGTTTTCTTTTCTAAGGAAAAACAAAAGTACAAGTTTTACTGTAATGGTCAGTCAGTCCCCTAAAGACGTTCCCACAGTCAGTCCCACCAATAATTTTCTCGGGGGGAGTCTTCTGTTCACATGCGCATGCGCCTACTGTCGGTGTGATGACACGCATATGCGTTTCAAGAAGGTTCCAATGCGCATGCGCCTAGCTTTCCACCAATTGTTCAGTATCTACTGTAGAAACTGCTCAGCCAATGATATTGCTTACAGGAGAATCGCTTGACTGTGCACTGATATTGATATTTCAATTGACAGGTGACAGCGGGACTACTACAGTAGTTGACAGGTGACAGCGGGACTACTACACCTGTAGTCAGCTGATGAGACTGGAAATCGCTTTGGTACATGCAAGCTTGCTGGAATCTGTACAGGAAATCCGGCTCAGGCTGCAGGTATTCGGGCGGGGACAGACAGCAAGGGTTGCCGGTCACCAGGTTTTCACTGACGGTCGGACCGTTATTGGAAGCCGGTGTTGGCGCTGGCGCATTGCTTGCCTGCGATTGACGTTTCTTAGTTGGTTTTAACATGACCTTTTGCCTTTTGAAGTCTCCATGATCAAAGATACGGGAAAAATCTGGTGCTACACACCAATACCCTCCTTTAACACCGTGTGCGGTATCAATACGAAAAAAACACGGATCGATACATAACTTTTCCTTATTGCACGCTTCCACACATGAGCATCTGGTGAAAAATTGTAAAAGTCATAGTTTTCGATAAAATACTGATCCATTTGACCAACTGTTGCCATCTTATCATCTGTTGCATTAATCGCGGTCCATATTAAATAAGCGTACGTTATGTCGGGTTTTTGGAACACGGACCGCAGTGGTGCACTCATTTCGGGACTTGCAGGACAATAAAACAACACCAGACACTGCGCATGTATTTTTTTAATATGAAAAGCCTAAATTGATACATTATTGTAACTTCTTCAGTACCAAGTTCAATTTACAATGGGCCTATAACAGGGGACTTATCCCTGTTCAGTAATGTGCCTTTAATCCAGCAGTGTGGTGGTTAACCTCTGGTTGTTAATTACTAAACACCACCTGCCTGATTAGATGGCTTAGAAAGCCTGTCTTTTGAAACAGGATGTGAGAACTCTTTAGCTGACACCTGAGCTGAACTTGGAGACACACTTGTCTTGAGCTCTGCCAAAAGAGAGCAGAGCTGCTTTCAAGACACAGGGAAAACTTCTAAACCTGTATGCTGACAAACCCTGAAGACAAGGGAGCTGAAGCAGGGACAGTAAAGATTTTCCCTCCAAACCACAAGGACCAAATAAGACTTCTAAAACATGGATGCTGATATTTTCTGTGCACGCATGGGTGCGGATCCAGGAGAGCAGAGAAGCTTACAAACAGATAAGACTTTTATTCTTAAGAGTCTGCTTATATCTGCTTATTGCATGCTATGTTTGGGGCTGGGGAGAAATGCTTGACTAGGGAGATGTGAATTGATTGCATAGTGTTTTCACTAGAAATACTCCCAAGTGAATGGAAGCTTTGTTCCCCCCCTTGTTTGGATGTTTTCCTGATAAAAAGGAAAAGGCACAATAAAGCCTTATTATAATTTCACATTATAAAGCCTCCTAATTGCGTACCTCTGTGAACGTCCGTCCACAGGGCCACTGTGGTATTTTTTTTTAAACACCTGCAGATTACTGAAGCGCATGCACATTACATCTCATGAATATCTGCCACCTGCCGGATACGCGAAGAATTGCAACAAATTAAATCCGAACCATTATCAATAAACACATCAATAAACACATCAACCGCGGGTGACGCCGGCATGAATGCAACATGAATGCGGCATGAACACGGTGAAGTGCGTGGCATTAAGAAAAAATCCCCGAAAAAAATCAGAGATATCGGAGAATAAAACGGGCCGCAGCTGTATGTCATAAGACACTTTCAAATGCTGGAGAGTACTTTACATAAATGTCCAGAAACTGTCTCTCTGTGCCAGTTGGTGTCTGGCACTGATTAATAAATGCAAAGACAGAGATTCACTCGGCGCTCCTGTGGGTGTTTGTGCGTTTAACACTGAATTGATACTGTGACAACGCTGTATGTATGGTATAATAAAAAAACATCAATAAAGATAAATAAATGAAAAAAGAAAATAATAATAAATAAATAAAACCCTGAATACAGACAAAGGTGAATTGCAGCTCAACCTTCACTGGACCTTCCTTGGTGGTCCTCCGTTGTTGTAGCAGTACCCTGATTCTTCTACTGCTACTTATTAATAAATATATGTCACAGTCTTAGGCTGCAGCCAGGCTGGGAGCGTGTGCGTTGGCGTTCCAGCACCGTGACGTCATGCACTCTGCTTGCCGTACAATTCCTGGTCAGCTTGTTGCGCGCATGTGGGGGCATGTCGGGAGGCGCAGCTATGACATCACAGAGTTGGTTCACCCTCATTGGGTGAACCGCTCCCGTCACGCTGCAGAAACAAATTTACTTGTCTCTGCAAGCAGCTGAGCGCTGTGCGCTCACGGCACATGCAGGCGAGCGCTCACACTGGCCACACACATTGTTGCAATGTGTTTCATCGCAGCGAGCACGCACGTCCACTCAGCATCACCCTAGCCGCAGCCTTAGTAGTAAGATCCAAAAAGTTTAAATGTTTTTGTTGACAAAAATACGTTCACCCCACACAACAACAAACTTCCCCCCACCATACACAATCATACCCCTACTCCCCCCGATAACAACTCCCTCAACCCTCACAACAACACAATTTAGCCATAACTGAACTGGACAATGACCTTGACACTAAACCTACTGAATACATTTACTAGCCAGAGGTGGACAACATGAAAGCCACGAATCGTACACCCATTTATTCAAATGGCACCTGGGCAGGGGTGATGGAATGCAAGCATCTCTAGATCTCAGAGTGTGGCTGCAGCTGCTTCTGCCATGTACTGTATGTCTTGTGTTTTCTGTTTTTGTGTGTAGTTGTAGACAGTACATGCACTGGTTTCAGTGGATTTAAAGGGACTAATACTTTATTTAAAATTGATTGACAGTATGCTGTAGCTTATACTGGTTATTGGGTGAGGGGTGGTTGAGTGGGCTGTAGTTATTTTTTTGTTAAATTATATATGTTATATATTGCAGTTAAGTTATACATGTTATATTATCGTATATTGTTGATAAGTTATACGTTACAGTATATTGTTATATACTGTAGTTAAGTTACTGTATGTACAGTATGTTATGGGTTTTAATAAATATTATTTATTAAATAAATAAAAACTTATTACAAAAATCCTCAACTCCCACCCACCCATTTCCCTCCATCAAAAGTACAACACCTTGGGTGGCGGACTTGCTGGACTGGGCAGTGACCTCTTCCTCATGTCAGAGCTGGACGAGGGGTCAGGCTTCATATGGGAGGTGGATGGGGCCTCCTCCACCGCCCCCTCCTCACACAGGAAAAGTAAGATATGGGAATTCTAGCTGTAGTTTTAAAATAAAATAAAATCAATTTAATACACACTCTCCAACTTTCTTTGTACATATTATTGTATGAAGCAGTGACGCATTCAACTCTCTACACTAGATACACTGAAAATATAGTATGGTATATTGCTATATTTATTTTGTATTTATATTATGACAAAGCCCTTTTAGCTAATTTTGTATAATATGGATGTAAAGGGGAAGGGAGTTAAGGGCTATCCCCCTTGTTTGCCATATGGGTTAGTATGGCAATGCCAAGCAAGGCCTTATTAGACTCTTTGTTATGCAAGAGTAGTGTTTTCGTAAGAATTTATTATGCCGTTAGTAGAGCTTAGTGGTCCAACTGACAAATGTAGTCCCCGCAACATTGTAGCCTTCCTCCACAGGAGAAGCTGCAAAACCTTATTTGCTGGCTGGTTGCACGTGATGTGGGTGAAAGGGCAATCCCCAGAGCTGCAGGGAATTGTAGTCCACTCAGGAACTCTGTAGCATTGGAACCGCATGCTCTATCTTTACTGCGCATGCGCGATCCTGTAATTGCTACCGCGGTGGCTCTACGCATGTGCGACCTCACGCCAACCTTAACCTTGCCGCCGGCACTCCTGGCACTGTATAGCACGTGTGCAACTACACTGCGCAACCGCGAGCTCCTACAAGATGGCGACGCCCTGTAACTAATGTCGCCGGCAGCCCCCACAGCTCCCCGACATACCACGGGGGTCCCCGTTCTCCTGTGGTGGTAAGGGGGGGCTAGGTGGAAGCCTGCTACAATTAAAACATAGTTAAAAATTATGGAGCCTATTCTATAAGCCTCGATAAGCCACTTATTGAAGCCTTTTTGGCCAAAATGCCTACTGCTATTCATTAAGCCTCTATAAGTGGGCGATAAAGGCATGAATCGCCAATTTTTCAGCTTTCCAAAACACATCACTGGGTGAGCTTATCGACAGGTTCTGAAACTTGTGCAATTGTAGTAGGCTTGTTTAGTTAACAAGGCTAATCGCGGCTCTAGAACGGCAAGTTTTCCCCAAAATTCTTACGCCAGGAAAAGTTGGCGTGAAGCTGGGGAGAACCTGCTGAGAAGGCGGCGAGAGAGGACTTAGAAAAAATAATGCTTTTTTCCTGCATCGGATTGATGCTGGGAGTCTCTGGAGCTGATACCCATTAATATCAGCACCGGAGGCCCCGGCATGAATCCCATGCAATAAAAAGCATTTACAGGCAACTTCATTACCTTAGTGGCTGACCGCTAAGACAATGAAGGGGTTAACTACCAGTGTCATGTTTATTGCGGGTAGCGGGGTGGGTGAAGGTGGTATGTGGCCCTTGGTTGGTGTTTGGCAGGGTTGCGGGTGGAATTACTTACCTTTGTGGTTAATACCGCTAAGGTAATGAAGGGGTTAACCCCACCGCTACCCACCCGGTAGGTATATACACCCACCAAGGGCCAAATACCAACTTCACCTATCCTCGCTACCCACAATAAATATTCCAAAACACAACAACACTACTACCCAACTCCTCTACCCCCAACAACCCAACACAACACATACAGTACATTAATGGGCAAAATAATAATCCAGATATGGATAATAGCTCATTTGCCCATTATAAATTCAAACATTAACCAGTCAGCATAAAAAGGGATGATGTCACATCCTTTAAACTAATGTAACATATCACATGGTACATGAACCAATGGGATTGTCTTAAATCCTATTGGCTGTAATACCATGTGATATGAGACATGTGGTTTTAAGGATGTGACTCACCTCCCTTAGAGATGATGTCACATCCTGTAAAAAAAAAAAAAAAAACAGAGGCAGCCACATGATGCAGCGTCCAATCGTATTGCAGCTGTACCATCTGACCCTAAAATGTGACGTCACAGGCCATATACAGTATGATGGAACAACATCCGTTATGGATTTAACATTGGGTTTTGGGTAGAAAGAAAGAAGATTAAAGAAAAGAAGAAAATTATGACAGATGAAGATAGAAGAAGTTGACAGAAGATCAAAAAAAGAAGATTTTTTTTACCTGATGCTGTTTTTCAAGGAGGATGGAGATGGATTGCGGGTGATGACGTCGATGGTCGAGAGCTTGCAGATACACCGGGATTCGGAGGGTGAAGACTTCTAAAGGTAAGTAAAATATTGCATGTATGTAAATGCCTTTTTTCATTTTTTTTAATTGTATTTATTTATTTATTTTTATGTTTGTGATTGCCTATTGACAACTAATGTATTAATCTGTGTCCCTGTAGCGTACAGATAAATAAAGTAACAGGCAATGTATTTTTTGGAAAATGCTTGTTTACAATTGATTGTTATTTTTCGTATTTCTGTTTATTTTTAGGATTAAATTGTTTGGAATTTGGATGGCTTGTTTTTAGTACATTTTAGTTTTGGTTAGCGTTTTAAATTAATTAATTGTTTTGTTGGCTAGTAGTTTTATCTATTTAATTAATTTGTAGGCTAGTGGTTATATTTATTTAATTGATTTGTTGGCTGGTGGTTTTATTTCTTGAATTGGTTGGATAGGTGTTTATTTAATTTAATTCTTATGTTTTGGAATAACATCATTTTTATTATTTTTCTGGTTTCGTGACAGATACTTTTTATTCATCTGTTCTATTTGGCGTGTTAATTCTTTAATTGTTGTGGTGTTTAGGTGCTTGTGTATTTCTTTTATTATTGTGTATTTTTGGCCTTAATGATTTTTATTAGGTTGACCAGTGAGTGCTAAAGTGGTTTATCATTTCCCTATTATATGGGTATGATGAACCACTGTGCTAAACAATGGGTAGAGGGTGGGTATAAAGGGGCTTGGGTGGGTGGTTAGGCCTTCGGGTTGGTAGCGTGGGACGGGGGTTATCCCCTTTATTACTATAGCGGTTATTAATCGCTATAGGGTTAGGGGCAATTAGATTGTATTTTTGTACTCTTGCTAGCAACAGAGGACATGGACTTGCAGTAAACTGACAAGGATGCCCTTAATGATGGCAGGGGTAAGTAGATAGTTTTATTTACTTTATTTATGCTGGCTGGCTAATGTTGGATTTTGAATGGTCAAATGGGCTGTTATCCATAACTGGATAATAGTTATTTTGCCCATTACTGTACTGTATCTGTTGGGGAAGGGGGGAATGTTGGGGGTAGAGGAGGTGGGTAGTAGGGTTGTTGTGTGTATTTTTGTTTATTGTGGGTAGAGGGCTTGGGTGATAGGGGTAGTAGTCCCAAGGATGAATTTTTAGGCCTACCGGGTGGTAGCGGGAGGAGTTAACCCCTTCATTAACTTTGCAGTATTAACCGCTAACTTAATGAAGGGGTTAACTCAACACACAACCCCCCCCCCCTCCCCGAAAGGCCTAAACACCACCACGAGCCAAATACCACCTTCACCCAACCCCACTGTGATGGTGAAGACGTACCCATGCCAGTACATAAAGGTACTATGCCTGGCTCGGTGCCCCTGAGCCTTAATGGGGAAAGGTAGATTGTTAGCTCTGCGACCCAGTAACAGCAGTAACACTGTGATTGTAATAAAAATGTCTGTGTGTCTCCCACCAGGTATAAGGTGTGAGAATAATATATTTCTGAAATGTATTACTGTAGCAGTGTTTCCCTGTAACCGCGCAAAGGAAAAATAGTTTTAAAATCCAGCGGCACACAGCACATCGCACGGCTGTTAGCTAACTTCCGCTAGAAAGGTTCTAGTGCGTTGAGATTTGCTGTGAGCGCTTGTTGGGCAGAATCATGAAAAAGTTTATAACACAATTTTTATAAAGTTATATAAAAATTGATGAATGAAAGTCCCCCTATTTTAATTGTTCCAACCTTATAGGCATAAGGGGATTTTCATTCAGCTAGCCAGAACAGAGGGAAACACTTAAGTTGTAATTACTGTACTTTAGGAGTGTATACCAGGAAGTCCCTGCATGGTGAGCAATGCATATGTAACTCGGACTTTTAAGATCCCCGTTGGCTTGGTTCCACCGGAGCTGAAAAAGTTTGTAGTTAAAAAGATTTAGCCAACTAAAGTGTAAAGTGGGGAGGGGAAATGCAAGTATTTCCATCTTGGTGAATGTCTGGGCAAATGGCCCAGATGTCCGTCCAGCTCAGACAAAATGTCGCCAGGTCGTCTGGTATGCTAAGCGGCAATGGTGCAAGGTTCACGCATGCCATTAGCAAACTAAGAAGCCTTCTGCCAGGTTTTGCCAATTATGGGCAACTCTGGGATATGTGGGAATATTATTCCCACGAACGAGATGCGGGGGATACAGATACGGATTTTTACTGCTTAAGAATCGCTGCAGCTGATCGGAGTCGGATTCATATAACCTGGATTTTAAACTTTGCAACATCATAACCCAAGTCAAGAGTTCATAAGAACTAAGGAATCCATAACCAAGTCTATGGCGGTAGAACGAAGTAAGCAGCTGTGGAGGATAAACAGTGGTTGCGAGAGGCGCCACTATCCAAAGACTGTTTTCGGCACTGTTTGCGCACAACTCCTGCTCCAGGGAAATTGTGCCAAGAGACTCTAATTCTAAAGATTTTGTTCTGGGAATAGAATATTTTGTTTTACCCCATCCCAATGAGTGCATTTCAACTGTTTTTTGTAAACTAAACTGTGCATGTTCATTCTGTAAACAAATCACAATTTATTTTATCAGTTGCTTTGCTCAAAGGATATGGGTAATTTGGTGTTCAAAGTTCTGGTCTACTGAGACCCACTACCCACAGAAAATCTGTCTACTGGCGGTTAACCCATTCATTGCCTTTGTGACTAGCTGCTAAGGTAATGAAGCTGTTTTAATCATTTTTTAATACTAGTGTTAATGAGCAGGGGGTCTCCAGAGCAGAACTGCATTGATTTAAGGTCCGGGGACCCCTGCTCCCCGAGATACAGGCCCTGTTATGGGGTGCCGGTAACTCCTATGCATTTTATTCCCACGGTCATTTGACGTGAGAAATTTAAATGCATAGGAGATACCAGCCCCCCATAATGGGGCCTGTATCTTGGGAACCAGGGGGTCCCCAGAACTTAAATCAATGTAGTTCTACCCCCGAGACCCCCTGCTCATGTACACTAGTATTAAAAATGTTATTAAAAGCCTGTGATTGCGACATTTTCAGCTGCGTGCGTCCCCGAGAGGTGCGCTGATGGGGGATGGGAGAGCTGCTGGGTTAGGGGGAGGGAGCGCAACACCTCACCGGGGCCATAGCACATTTAATGTGTGCGGGCTGCGGTAATAGGCCTGTGCTGCCCCCTCTCTTCGGATACAGTGGGATGGCTGACGCGATTCCATCAGTAATGAAGATGCATACTGTTGTAGTTTTCTTCTCGCTGTGCTTGATGATTTGTTCTGCACACAAGCATCATTCTCACCAACTTGACAGTGACGATCACTATGAGAATGGGGAACACAATGAGGACTATGACAGAGGGGTATTTCTTGGTGGAGAGGAAGGAGCGGAGGAGTTCACTAATCTAAGTCCAGATGAACAGATGAAAAGACTAAAGTCTATTATAAATACAATTGATACAAACTCTGATGGCTATCTCACAGAAGAGGAGCTGAGTTCATGGATTCAGCAGTCATTCAAGCATTACACTTTAGAAGAAACAAAAGAACAGTTTGTTGAATATAACAAAGATGGAAATGGGATTGTTAGCTGGGACGAATACAATATTCATATGTATGACCGTGTCATTGAGTACGATGAGAATACTATTCTTGAAGATGAGGAAGAAGAATCTTTTAGGCTGATTCATTTAAAGGACAAGGAACGCTTTGACCATGCTTACCGAGATGGAGTACTTCGGCTGAACTTGACTGAATTTACAGATTTTGAGCACCCAGAAGAAGCTGATTATATGTCGGATTATGTCATTGAGGGAGCTTTAGAAGAGCACGATAAGGATGGGGATGGATTTGTTAGTTTAGAAGAATACCTTGGCGACTATACAAAAGATCCAGGTGAAAATGAAGATCCAGAATGGTTAATTGTTGAGAATGACAGGTTTAGTAATGATTATGACAAGGACGGTGATGGCAAACTCGGCCCACAGGAGCTGCTTTCTTGGATTGTACCCAACAACCAAGGAATTTTCACAGGAGGAGGCGATTCATCTAATTGAAGAAATTGACAAGAATGGGAACAATAGGCTGAGTAAAGCTGAAATTCTAGAAAACCATGACTTATTTCTTACCAGTGAAGCCACGGACTATGGCAGGCAGCTTCAAGATGAGCACTTCTACCACGATGAACTTTAGTCCAACCAGAATGAACTTTCCTTTCATTCTACAACTGAACTGATTCATTTTTATTAATAGTACATGATACAAACCTCAACTAACTTGGTTGAATATATATTGAGGTAAAAAAAACAAATCCAGTAAAGAGGGAATTTATATGGTTTTAAAACATAAAAATAAATTGGTTTTTCTTCGGCTATTAAAAATTTGGACCAATGTAAAAAAAAAAAAAAAAAGCCTGTGATTGCTGGCGAGATATGCACAGGGAGAGGCGACTCACTCTGTGCGGGCTACCAGCTGCTTGCCTCTGTTCTGGTTGTCCCCGCTGGCTTCTTCCGGCGTGGCTGACTGCGTGCTGTGACACGTCAAGGAGCTTGTGATTTCAGCGAGTGCCGCGTCATGTGGCATGCAAGGGAACCAATGACGGATTGTATCCCTGCAGCCAATCCGATTACCCCTCCCTGCTCCGATCCCCCCCTTCTGATTCACCCCCCCATTCCAAAATGCCCCCTCTGCTCCTACCCCCCTTCCGATTCCCCCCCTGCTCCGATCCCCCTCCGATCCCCCCCCCCGGGTCCAATTCACCCCCTCCCTGTGTGTATTTGCTTGTGTGTGTGGGTGTGTGAGTGGAGGGGAGCAGGGAAGGAGCTGCAGGAGGGGGGGGTCGAACGGACAGACCCTCCGCTCACCGCCCCCTCCCGCTCCAGCTCCATACAGACCGCAGGTAGCGGTCACTTGCCTCTCAGCGCGCCGCCTGTCTGCAGTGCGGGCGTGCTGACTGAGGCCGCGGTGCCTTAGCCTAAGGCTTTTTCAGAGAGGCGATCATCACATCGACGGCTACTCGCTCGTTTTGGGAAAAAACGGCAGTAGCCGTCCAGTTCACTGGAAAGTGCTGTCAGTTAGTAAGGGGAAGCGGAGGAGCGGTCACGTGACCGCTCCCATCCAATGGGTCTGCAGCCGGTTCCCTACAGAGCCGTCATTGCCAGACAGAAGGTGGGGTGTGTGTGTGTGATGCCCCGATCGCTGTCTCCCTTCTGCCCTGGTCCCTGCCCCCCTTCTGCTCCGGTCCCTGCCTCCCTTCTGCTCCGGTCCCTGCCCCGATCGCTGTCTCCCTTCTGCTCCGGTCCCTGCCCCCCTCCTTCCCCGATCGCTGTCTCCTGTGTGTGTGTGTGTGTGCATTGTGTGCCTTGTGTGTGTGTGTGTGTGTGTGTGTTTGCATTGTGTGTGTGTATGTGTATGCATGCATGCATGTGTGTGTGTATGTGTGTGTATGCATGTATGCATGTGTGTGTATGTGTGCATGTGTGTGTATGCATGTATGCATGTGTGTGTATGTGTGCATGTGTGTGTATGCATGTATGCATGTGTGTGTATGTGTGCATGTGTGTGTATGCATGTATGCATGTGTGTGTATGTGTGCATGTGTGTGTATGCATGTCACCCACAGTACCCACAATAAAAACAATAAACCGCCCCACAATAAGCATCATTCTATTTATTAAATACATTACCCACCCCCTGTGCCCCCCCATAAATACATGATTTATCCTTTTACAAACAGGGTTCATAACACAGCCCCATGCGAGTCCCCGGCGGGCTGGCGGGGCACCTGACAGACCTACAGGGTACCAGCAGCTCATTTCAAACAGGTTCTGGAGGCCTGTTGGTGGGTCCCACCAAGCGCCATGGCCCCCAGGTGGTCTCCTTGGGTCACCGTGGGCCACAATTGGGTCCACACGGTAGGCCCGCGGATGTCTGGGAGCCCCGGGTCATACCCACAGGTGCATACAAAGGAAACTTATCAAAATGTGGCGCTCTAGATATTCAGATATTAACCATTAATAATGATATAAATAATACAGTGATACTTATGCAAATATATTAGAAGATGCAGCTGTGACCCAGTTGAGGTTTGCTCAGTCAATCCTCATGTAGTATAGTAGCGATGAAGTCTCCGGGAAGCGCAATATATGTAAAAAAGAATACAATGGTGATAGTGCAATATTGTTAAGGTAAAATGGATAAACTCAAATAAAGATGACACTGCTCTCAATATATATACTCACAAACATGTGAGGTTTTGCAGGCACATAAAGGTATCTTTTAAGGCGTTCTTATCAGTCACTCAGTGACCAGGAGATGCAGCAGTCAATGTAGCCCCATATAGATGGACTCCCAGGAACCTTATTAAAAGATACAACTGGACATAGTGCAGACTGTATGTATAATTTATAGAAGGTAAGTAAAACAAGTTTACACTCACATAGTTTCAAATAAAGGTAAGCATTTAGATCTTAATGGATCTCTCCGGCCGGGTGGATGGTATCTCCGCTTCCCCTCTCTCGTGGCGTGCGTTCCACTGGTGCGTTCCAAACACCGGATGTGGTGTCATCTGCCGCGTCCACTTCCTGGGGTTCTGGCCGTCTCAGGGATAGAGCGTCACTCTACGCGTTTCACCACATAGGTTTCATCAGGAGTGACATTCTATTGCTTAGTAGGGATATATATACCCTAAATTATGTTCTCATTGGCTGGTAATTCACCTGATTCTATTAGAGTTGATCATATATACTTAAGACTATAATGAGACTGGAACAGGACTCTCTCTATATTGCATATATTATAGAGTCATCTACTAACAGTGTTCCAGTGTGAATCACAGATTATTGATACAATTCATCATAAAATACACATCTTTTATACAATCAATTGAAAATACATATGTTTATTTCGTCCTCAGACCACAATCAATGTTAAAATTGTTAAAATAATTATAAAATCAATTTAAAAAGATTCAATATCAAAATTACTAAAATCACTATACAAATTTAAAAATAACAATATAAAAAATATTAAAAACAGGTATTAGAAAGGGGATGTCCCTATTCTATGGGGAAGGGTATAAAGTGCATAACATTATTCGTTTTGGCAAAGGCAATTTCTAAAATGAAAACAGAAACAAAGTGTTAATTCATTTACAATCACAGAAAAGGTTTCAAATCGAAGTCTAGATTCAAACCGGACGGAGACATGGTTTTTAATTCAAACATCTAGAATGATTCTCTTTTAATCAATGCTGTGTGTCTGTTTCCCCCTCTCCAATGGGGCATAACTTGCTCTATAGCTTTGAATTTTAACCCTTTAGGGTCCGCGTTATGTACCATCAGAAAGTGGTTTGGAACACTATGGGTTGTCATTTTCCTTTTTATATTACCTATGTGTTCCAAAATGCGTATTTTCAAGGGTCTTATAGTTTTCCCTATGTATTGTAAGCCACACTCGCATTCAATCAGATAGATAACAAAATTGGATCTACCGTTTAAGTGGTGTTTTATATTATATACCTTCTTAGTGATATTTGACTGAAAGGTATTCGTATTTTTACAACTGTAATGGCAGGCAGTGCAAAATTTACCATCAAAGAACCCTTTTGGTGGTTCTAGCCACGTGGGGCTTTTTATAATTGGAGAACCCCTCAAAGCGCTAGGTGCTACTAGTTTCTTTATATTTGGTGCTTTCTTATACACCATTTGGACTCTGTCAGGTAGAGAGGTACCTATGATGGGATCATTCTTTAGGATAGACCAATGATTGTTCAGTATATTATTTATTTTATATGCATCCCTATTATATTGGGTAATGAAGGGTACTTTTAAATTGTCATCCCTGTTAGTTTTTACCTTAGGGGTTAACATAGATTCTCTTGATACTTGTCTTGTTTTATCTAATGCGTTTTTTATGACACTGGGTTTGTAATTTCGCTCTGAAAACTTTCTGGACAATATATCAGATTGTTCTTCATACACCTCATTATCAGTGCAGTTTCATTTAAGTCTGCAGTATTGGCCATATGGAATATTATTGATCCATTTATTTAAATGGCAACTTGACTTCAGGATGTAATTATTCATGTCTACTTCTTTAAAGAAATTCTTTGTTTTAATAGCATTATTTTCTATATATATAGTTAAGTCCAGAAAGTTTACAGTGGTCTTACTGAAGGTGGAGGTAAATTTAAGATTTAAATCATTATTATTCAGATATATAAAAAATGTGTCCAAATCCTCCAATGTGCCCTTCCAAACAAAGACAATATCATCAATGAACCTCCGCCATGTGACCAAATTCGCACCCAGACCTATCCAAGACCATATATATATATCTTCCCACATGGCCATAAGTAAGTTTGCATAGCTGGGCGCAAATTTGGTCCCCATGGCGGTTCCACACAATTTTAGAAAAAACTCATCTTCAAACCAAAAGAAATTTTTTGTTAAAACAAATTGAATACATCTGATGAGGAATTCTATCTGTACCCCTGGGAGTTTCCCCTCTTTCTCTAGGAACATTTGTACCGCCTTGCAGCCATCCTCGTGCTGTATGGATGTATACAAGGCTGTTACGTCAGTGGTCACCAATGTGTAGTTATCCTGCCACTCTATGTTCCTGAGGGCCCTGATTGCATCACTGGTATCTTTTAAATAAGATTTTTGTTTTTCACACTATCCTGTAAATAACTATCAATAAATTCTGACAGGTTTGCCGTTAATGATCCAATCCCAGATATTATTGGTCTCCCTGGGGGGTGTGTAATATTTTTATGGATTTTGGTAGGAAGTAGAAGACCGGGAATATTGGATCCTGCACGTATAGGAACTGATATTCATGTTCCTCCAAAATTCCCAGTCTTCTACCATCCTCCAGTAGGGCTTGAAGTTCCTTTTTATAAAGTGTTGTGGGGTTAGACTTCAATTTCTGATAGGTTATTCTATCACCCAATATTTTCTTTGATTCTTGCATATAATATTCATGATCCATAATTACAACACCTCCCCCCCCCCCCCCCCCTTGTCTGCTGGCTTGATCACAATTGTTTTGTCTGTTGTTAATCCTTCTAACGCTATTTTTTCTTCTCTAGTTAGATTGTTATGCTGCCTATCTTTATTGTTACATAGAGATTCTAAATCCTTTGTTACTAGTTGAAAAAATACCTCAAGATGATTTCCCTTAGCAAATTTGGGAAAAAATTGTGATTGAGGCTTAAATTTCAAGTGAATAAAGTCTGGGTTGTCAGTATTGGGAATTATTGGATTGATATTTTTATTTTTATTTACCCAATTTCTAGACTCTACATCTTTATTCATAAAGAACCTTTTCAGAGTTAATTTTCGTAGAAATTTGTGTGTGTCTACATAAAGACCAAATTTATTTGGTCCAATGGTGGGAGCAAATGTGAGTCCCTTTCTAATCACTTTATTTTCACTGTCTGATAATTTTTTTTTACTTAGGTTAAAAATGTTTTTAGTATTTACTATATTTACTGTATTTTTCTTGCCTTTCCGTAATCTCCCCCCTCGTCTCCCTCTGACATGCGTCTTTTGTTTCTTTGAACAAGACCTGGTTTCGGAATTGTTAGGGGGTGGAATGGGTTCCCGGTTTCCCAAGAACTCATACACCCCCCTTGTGCCAAAAAAGAGGGAGAGGGTGACTCAGTTGGTTGACCCATTTTTAATTTTTCCTTCCCAGAGGATTCTATGATATCTTTAATCCAAATGTTTGGTTTTCTCTTTGGATTTTCCCCCAGTGGATACATGTTTAGTATCATTTTTCTTGACTAATACCTGTGGTAAGAAACCTGCATGGTTTTTAGAGTAATACTCTACAAATCTCACTCTATATGAGGTGTCCATAGTGGAAGTAGTAATGGGATTTTTATCCCCTGGGGGATCAGGACTGGTAGGTGATTTTATGCCATTTTTTGAACCTTTGTTCCAGGTCCTCTCTATTCCTTTGGCGTAGTCGTCCTGATCCCTTCTGAATTTTTGTAATTTAATTTCAATTACTTCCTTTTTAAAATTGTCAATGTTTTTTTGTATTTTTTGGTCTCGCTCATTATAGTCTTTAATATTTTCAAGAGATCCTAGTTCTAAACGTAGATCTTCTATTTCCTTATCCAATTTTTTTAAATGCTTTTCCTGTTGTGACATAATGATTTTTATTAAATTAAAAGAACATTCGTCTTGTGCACTATTCCATTTAGACAAAAAATCTTCGTCACTTAAATCCATGGACGGATTTTTTTGGACCCTCAATCCTCTTGGTATTATTTTATATTCTACATATTTCTTTAGAAACAGTAGATCTATCCATTTTTTAGTATCCTTAATCATTGTACGTTCTAATTTGATACAAGTAGCATTTATCTGCTCTTGGTCCTCTTTAAATGAAAGGTTGGCATCCTTAAAATATGTGTCTAGGTTTAGATGTCTATTGTTCCTATTTTGAAATATATTAGAACTTGCCATCAAGTCTAAGTGTAAAGTGCAATACAAAAATCTAAATTAAATAGGTGCAGCCTTGATAATATAGAGAAAGTGCATACAAAGGAAACTTATCAAAATGTGGCGCTCTAGATATTCAGATATTAACCATTAATAATGATATAAATAATACAGTGATACTTATGCAAATATATTAGAAGATGCAGCTGTGACCCAGTTGAGGTTTGCTCAGTCAATCCTCATGTAGTATAGTAGCGATGAAGTCTCCGGGAAGCGCAATATATGTAAAAAAGAATACAATGGTGATAGTGCAATATTGTTAAGGTAAAATGGATAAACTCAAATAAAGATGACACTGCTCTCAATATATATACTCACAAACATGTGAGGTTTTGCAGGCACATAAAGGTATCTTTTAAGGCGTTCTTATCAGTCACTCAGTCACCAGGAGATGCAGCAGTCAATGTAGCCCCATATAGATGGACTCCCAGGAACCTTATTAAAAGATACAACTGGACATAGTGCAGACTGTATGTATAATTTATAGAAGGTAAGTAAAACAAGTTTACACTCACATAGTTTCAAATAAAGGTAAGCATTTAGATCTTAATGGATCTCTCCGGCCGGGTGGATGGTATCTCCGCTTCCCCTCTCTCGTGGCGTGCGTTCCACTGGTGCGTTCCAAACACCGGATGTGGTGTCATCTGCCGCGTCCACTTCCTGGGGTTCTGGCCGTCTCAGGGATAGAGCGTCACTCTACGCGTTTCACCACATAGGTTTCATCAGGAGTGACATTCTATTGCTTAGTAGGGATATATATACCCTAAATTATGTTCTCATTGGCTGGTAATTCACCTGATTCTATTAGAGTTGATCATATATACTTAAGACTATAATGAGACTGGAACAGGACTCTCTCTATATTGCATATATTATAGAGTCATCTACTAACAGTGTTCCAGTGTGAATCACAGATTATTGATACAATTCATCATAAAATACACATCTTTTATACAATCAATTGAAAATACATATGTTTATTTCGTCCTCAGACCACAATCAATGTTAAAATTGTTAAAATAATTATAAAATCAATTTAAAAAGATTCAATATCAAAATTACTAAAATCACTATACAAATTTAAAAATAACAATATAAAAAATATTAAAAACAGGTATTAGAAAGGGGATGTCCCTATTCTATGGGGAAGGGTATAAAGTGCATAACATTATTCGTTTTGGCAAAGGCAATTTCTAAAATGAAAACAGAAACAAAGTGTTAATTCATTTACAATCACAGAAAAGGTTTCAAATCGAAGTCTAGATTCAAACCGGACGGAGACATGGTTTTTAATTCAAACATCCAGAATGATTCTCTTTTAATCAATGCTGTGTGTCTGTTTCCCCCTCTCCAATGGGGCATAACTTGCTCTATAGCTTTGAATTTTAACCCTTTAGGGTCCGCGTTATGTACCATCAGAAAGTGGTTTGGAACACTATGGGTTGTCATTTTCCTTTTTATATTACCTATGTGTTCCAAAATGCGTATTTTCAAGGGTCTTATAGTTTTCCCTATGTATTGTAAGCCACACTCGCATTCAATCAGATAGATAACAAAATTGGATCTACCGTTTAAGTGGTGTTTTATATTATATACCTTCTTAGTGATATTTGACTGAAAGGTATTCGTATTTTTACAACTGTAATGGCAGGCAGTGCAAAATTTACCATCAAAGAACCCTTTTGGTGGTTCTAGCCACGTGGGGCTTTTTATAATTGGAGAACCCCTCAAAGCGCTAGGTGCTACTAGTTTCTTTATATTTGGTGCTTTCTTATACACCATTTGGACTCTGTCAGGTAGAGAGGTACCTATGATGGGATCATTCTTTAGGATAGACCAATGATTGTTCAGTATATTATTTATTTTATATGCATCCCTATTATATTGGGTAATGAAGGGTACTTTTAAATTGTCATCCCTGTTAGTTTTTACCTTAGGGGTTAACATAGATTCTCTTGATACTTGTCTTGTTTTATCTAATGCGTTTTTTATGACACTGGGTTTGTAATTTCGCTCTGAAAACTTTCTGGACAATATATCAGATTGTTCTTCATACACCTCATTATCAGTGCAGTTTCATTTAAGTCTGCAGTATTGGCCATATGGAATATTATTGATCCATTTATTTAAATGGCAACTTGACTTCAGGATGTAATTATTCATGTCTACTTCTTTAAAGAAATTCTTTGTTTTAATAGCATTATTTTCTATATATATAGTTAAGTCCAGAAAGTTTACAGTGGTCTTACTGAAGGTGGAGGTAAATTTAAGATTTAAATCATTATTATTCAGATATATAAAAAATGTGTCCAAATCCTCCAATGTGCCCTTCCAAACAAAGACAATATCATCAATGAACCTCCGCCATGTGACCAAATTCGCACCCAGACCTATCCAAGACCATATATATATATCTTCCCACATGGCCATAAGTAAGTTTGCATAGCTGGGCGCAAATTTGGTCCCCATGGCGGTTCCACACAATTTTAGAAAAAACTCATCTTCAAACCAAAAGAAATTTTTTGTTAAAACAAATTGAATACATCTGATGAGGAATTCTATCTGTACCCCTGGGAGTTTCCCCTCTTTCTCTAGGAACATTTGTACCGCCTTGCAGCCATCCTCGTGCTGTATGGATGTATACAAGGCTGTTACGTCAGTGGTCACCAATGTGTAGTTATCCAGCCACTCTATGTTCCTGAGGGCCCTGATTGCATCACTGGTATCTTTTAAATAAGATTTTTGTTTTTCACACTATCCTGTAAATAACTATCAATAAATTCTGACAGGTTTGCCGTTAATGATCCAATCCCAGATATTATTGGTCTCCCTGGGGGGTGTGTAATATTTTTATGGATTTTGGTAGGAAGTAGAAGACCGGGAATATTGGATCCTGCACGTATAGGAACTGATATTCATGTTCCTCCAAAATTCCCAGTCTTCTACCATCCTCCAGTAGGGCTTGAAGTTCCTTTTTATAAAGTGTTGTGGGGTTAGACTTCAATTTCTGATAGGTTATTCTATCACCCAATATTTTCTTTGATTCTTGCATATAATATTCATGATCCATAATTACAACACCTCCCCCCCCCCCCTTGTCTGCTGGCTTGATCACAATTGTTTTGTCTGTTGTTAATCCTTCTAACGCTATTTTTTCTTCTCTAGTTAGATTGTTATGCTGCCTATCTTTATTGTTACATAGAGATTCTAAATCCTTTGTTACTAGTTGAAAAAATACCTCAAGATGATTTCCCTTAGCAAATTTGGGAAAAAATTGTGATTGAGGCTTAAATTTCAAGTGAATAAAGTCTGGGTTGTCAGTATTGGGAATTATTGGATTGATATTTTTATTTTTATTTACCCAATTTCTAGACTCTACATCTTTATTCATAAAGAACCTTTTCAGAGTTAATTTTCGTAGAAATTTGTGTGTGTCTACATAAAGACCAAATTTATTTGGTCCAATGGTGGGAGCAAATGTGAGTCCCTTTCTAATCACTTTATTTTCACTGTCTGATAATTTTTTTTTACTTAGGTTAAAAATGTTTTTAGTATTTACTATATTTACTGTATTTTTCTTGCCTTTCCGTAATCTCCCCCCTCGTCTCCCTCTGACATGCGTCTTTTGTTTCTTTGAACAAGACCTGGTTTCGGAATTGTTAGGGGGTGGAATGGGTTCCCGGTTTCCCAAGAACTCATACACCCCCCTTGTGCCAAAAAAGAGGGAGAGGGTGACTCAGTTGGTTGACCCATTTTTAATTTTTCCTTCCCAGAGGATTCTATGATATCTTTAATCCAAATGTTTGGTTTTCTCTTTGGATTTTCCCCCAGTGGATACATGTTTAGTATCATTTTTCTTGACTAATACCTGTGGTAAGAAACCTGCATGGTTTTTAGAGTAATACTCTACAAATCTCACTCTATATGAGGTGTCCATAGTGGAAGTAGTAATGGGATTTTTATCCCCTGGGGGATCAGGACTGGTAGGTGATTTTATGCCATTTTTTGAACCTTTGTTCCAGGTCCTCTCTATTCCTTTGGCGTAGTCGTCCTGATCCCTTCTGAATTTTTGTAATTTAATTTCAATTACTTCCTTTTTAAAATTGTCAATGTTTTTTTGTATTTTTTGGTCTCGCTCATTATAGTCTTTAATATTTTCAAGAGATCCTAGTTCTAAACGTAGATCTTCTATTTCCTTATCCAATTTTTTTAAATGCTTTTCCTGTTGTGACATAATGATTTTTATTAAATTAAAAGAACATTCGTCTTGTGCACTATTCCATTTAGACAAAAAATCTTCGTCACTTAAATCCATGGACGGATTTTTTTGGACCCTCAATCCTCTTGGTATTATTTTATATTCTACATATTTCTTTAGAAACAGTAGATCTATCCATTTTTTAGTATCCTTAATCATTGTACGTTCTAATTTGATACAAGTAGCATTTATCTGCTCTTGGTCCTCTTTAAATGAAAGGTTGGCATCCTTAAAATATGTGTCTAGGTTTAGATGTCTATTGTTCCTATTTTGAAATATATTAGAACTTGCCATCAAGTCTAAGTGTAAAGTGCAATACAAAAATCTAAATTAAATAGGTGCAGCCTTGATAATATAGAGAAAGTGCATACAAAGGAAACTTATCAAAATGTGGCGCTCTAGATATTCAGATATTAACCATTAATAATGATATAAATAATACAGTGATACTTATGCAAATATATTAGAAGATGCAGCTGTGACCCAGTTGAGGTTTGCTCAGTCAATCCTCATGTAGTATAGTAGCGATGAAGTCTCCGGGAAGCGCAATATATGTAAAAAAGAATACAATGGTGATAGTGCAATATTGTTAAGGTAAAATGGATAAACTCAAATAAAGATGACACTGCTCTCAATATATATACTCACAAACATGTGAGGTTTTGCAGGCACATAAAGGTATCTTTTAAGGCGTTCTTATCAGTCACTCAGTCACCAGGAGATGCAGCAGTCAATGTAGCCCCATATAGATGGACTCCCAGGAACCTTATTAAAAGATACAACTGGACATAGTGCAGACTGTATGTATAATTTATAGAAGGTAAGTAAAACAAGTTTACACTCACATAGTTTCAAATAAAGGTAAGCATTTAGATCTTAATGGATCTCTCCGGCCGGGTGGATGGTATCTCCGCTTCCCCTCTCTCGTGGCGTGCGTTCCACTGGTGCGTTCCAAACACCGGATGTGGTGTCATCTGCCGCGTCCACTTCCTGGGGTTCTGGCCGTCTCAGGGATAGAGCGTCACTCTACGCGTTTCACCACATAGGTTTCATCAGGAGTGACATTCTATTGCTTAGTAGGGATATATATACCCTAAATTATGTTCTCATTGGCTGGTAATTCACCTGATTCTATTAGAGTTGATCATATATACTTAAGACTATAATGAGACTGGAACAGGACTCTCTCTATATTGCATATATTATAGAGTCATCTACTAACAGTGTTCCAGTGTGAATCACAGATTATTGATACAATTCATCATAAAATACACATCTTTTATACAATCAATTGAAAATACATATGTTTATTTCGTCCTCAGACCACAATCAATGTTAAAATTGTTAAAATAATTATAAAATCAATTAAAAAAGATTCAATATCAAAATTACTAAAATCACTATACAAATTTAAAAATAACAATATAAAAAATATTAAAAACAGGTATTAGAAAGGGGATGTCCCTATTCTATGGGGAAGGGTATAAAGTGTATAACATTATTCGTTTTGGCAAAGGCAATTTCTAAAATGAAAACAGAAACAAAGTGTTAATTCATTTACAATCACAGAAAAGGTTTCAAATCGAAGTCTAGATTCAAACCGGACGGAGACATGGTTTTTAATTCAAACATCCAGAATGATTCTCTTTTAATCAATGCTGTGTGTCTGTTTCCACCTCTCCAATGGGGCATAACTTGCTCTATAGCTTTGAATTTTAACCCTTTAGGGTCCGCATTATGTACCATCAGAAAGTGGTTTGGAACACTATGGGTTGTCATTTTCCTTTTTATATTACCTATGTGTTCCAAAATGTGTGTTTTCAAGGGTCTTATAGTTTTCCCTATGTATTGTAAGCCACACTCGCATTCAATCAGATAGATAACAAAATTGGATCTACAGTTTAAGTGGTGTTTTATATTATATACCTTCTTAGTGATATTTGACTGAAAGGTATTCGTATTTTTACAACTGTAATGGCAGGCAGTGCAAAATTTACAATCAAAGAACCCTTTTGGTGGTTCTAGCCAGGTGTCTGCGGGGCCTCGGGTGGTTCCCACGGGGGTCTGGGGAACTCACGCGTGCTCACTATGGGTCCGCGGTGCCCCCCCGGATGTGGGACCACTGCTTCATCCCCGCACCTATGGGTCCGCGGTGCCCCCATGGATGTGGGACCACCGCTTCATCCCCGCACCTATGGGACCGTGGTGCCCCCATAGATGTGGAACCACCGCTTTATCCCTGCAGACTACAGGTCCGTGGTGCCCCCACAGATGTGAGGCCACCGCTTCATCCCCGCAGGTGTCACCCGTGGAACCACCAGCCTGATACCCGTGAGATTCCCGAGGAGACCGCAGGTGGTCTCCAGAGGTCTCACACAGAACCACAGATCAAACCCTGAATGTAAAAAAAATAAACCTGGCCTATACATTCAATACATACACCCCCCCCCCCCCCCACCAACACCTACAGTACAATAATGCGCTAAATAACTATTATCCAGATAGGGATAATAGATTATTTGCCCATTATTAAACACATTAACTAGCATATTCAAATAAATAAAGTACTACTGACCTCATCAATAAGAAACCCCCGTCGCTAGCAACTTCCTGGTCTTTCGTTGCCCACAAAATACATAGCCAATACAAAGCCAATACATTGCAATTACATTCAGATATCAATTAACCCCTTAAACACCTTATCGGATAATAACCGCAAAGGTAATTAAGGGGTTAAGCCACACAGGCCCAATGCCCACCCTTCACCCATTCATTTGTACAGTGGCTTCATCATGCAACTATATATATATATAAACAGAGAGAGAGAGATATATATATATACACACACATGATGAACAAATAAACAAATAAATGTAGAAGGGTTATCAAAAACATGCTGTACTACAAATAACACTTCTCCATACAGACACACTACAATAAAATCAATTTCCTTTAATAATCCTATCTGATCTTACAATCAAAATCCTCAAATGCCAACCAAAAACCTCAAATGACAATCAAAACATTGCATTTACATTGTATATATGATACATACAATCTATGCACCATATACATTCTGCAAATGAATGTTAACAATAACATTCAAAACAAAATACCAATATCTCCAAACAAGAATACTATTTAAACCAATCCAGTAAACATAAATCAATTAGCATTCATTAATGACATCCCTAAACAATTTACATTCCATCTGTGAACGGGGAGTAATCCCTGTTCAAGTAATGTGCCTTTAATCTAGCAGTGTGGTGGTTAACTGCTGGTAGTCAATTAATAAACACCACCTGCCTGATTTGGTTGCTTACAAAAGCCTGTCTGTTGAGACAGGAAGTAACTCCTTAGCTCTGACTAAGATCTGAACTTGGGAGAGAGAGCAGAGATTGTCTTTGACTCTCACAACAGTCTTGAGCCCTGCCAGAAGAAACAGCAGAGCTGCTTACAAGACACAGGGAAAACTTCTGAACCTGAATGCTGACACACCCTGAGGGAAGGGAGCTGAACCAGAGAAGATTTTCCCTCCAAGGAACAGATAAGACTTTAATTCTTAAGAGACTGCTTATATCTGCTTATTTCATGCTATATGTTTTGGGGCTGTGAGACATGCTTGACTTAGGGAGTTGTGAATTAATTGCATGGTATTTTCACTGGATATAAAATACAAATATACTGTGACAAGCGCTTAACCTGAATAATACAGTGCAGTGCACAAATGACTAAGCTGCCTGGTAACCTACTGAGACATCCCATATGTCTCAAAACATAACAAATATATACAAAAATAGATATAAAACCTGGCGCATATGTGAATAGTGTATATAGTCCAAAATGAAGGATATAGTGAATGAATGTCCTAGTTCTGCAACCTTGAACAGCCGGTGAGAATTGAACTCAGTTCACAGTTCATAAGGACAATGACCAGTTCTCTTCACGAGGTGAAAATAATCCTGTATATGTGAGACATCAAACAGAAAGAACAAACATTGCGCAGTATGTTTAAACAGCCAAATTATATTCTAAATGTTGAGCTCACTGAATTGCCTACTTACTAGAAGTAGCTAGATCGCATACAGGGGAGAGTGGGAACCATGACGAAAATGTGACGTCATAGGCCTTTAAAAGCCTATGTCATCTCATTTTGAAGCCAGACGCCGAGGAGGAAGGACCTCCTACAGAAGAAGAAGGCCAGGGCGTGGCCGTATAAGACAAGAAGACCCCGGAAGAGAGCCGCAGATAGAAGAAAGAAGAATACAGATGAAGATGGATTACAAATAGAAGACCCGTGGATTGTTTTGGATTTTTAGTTTAATGTTTATTATGTGATGGTTTGTTATTTTATGGGTTCTTGTGCCTGGTGGATTGGTTCGAGAGTAAGCTGTTCAACGGGAGTCGGTGTGTGGGTCAAGTAATGGTAAGTAAACTAAAGAAATGTATTTTATTTAACTTGCTAATTTTTTTAAAAGCTTTTTTAACATGTGTATTTCTTTATTTTTGGTATATCATTTCTTGCCACTGTATGTATGTATGTCTAAATCGATATATACATACAGGGTAAGAAATGATGTTGGTTTAAAAGCTTGATTTGCTGTGTTTTAAATTATTTTGGCTATGCTGCTATGCATAAATGTGTGTGTCATGTATTTTAAATTAGATAGATGTAATTATTGCTATTGTATGGTGTACTTTAGGTCAGGGTCAGGCTTGCTTTTCTATATTGTATTCTTGTTGGTACTTAGATTTTTTCACAGGATAAATTGTTATGTTCAACGCTTAAATTAGTTAATTGTTTAATTGTTAGGGATGGAATGTAAATTGTTTAGGGATGTCATTAATGAATGCTAATTAATTTATGTTTACTGGATTGGTTTAAATAGAATACTTGTTTGGAGGTATTGGTATTTTGTTTTGAATGTTATTGTTAACATTCATTTGCAGAAGTATATGGTGCATAGATTGTATGCATCATATGTACAATGTAAATGCAATGTTTTGATTGTCATTTGAGGATTTTGATTGTAAGATCAGATGGGATTATTAAAGGAAATTGATTTTATTGTTAGTGTTATTTGTAGTACAGCATGTTTTTGATAACCCTTCTACATTTATTTGTATATTGGTTCATCATGTGTGTGTATCTCTCTCTCTCTCTCTGTATATATATATATATAGTTGCATGATGAAGCCACTGTACAAATGAATGGGTGAAGGGTGGGCATCGGGCCAGTGTGGCTTAACCCCTTAATTACCTTTGCGGTTATTATCCGATAAGGTGTTTAAGGGGTTAATTGATATCTGAATGTAATTGCAATGTATTGGCTTTGTATTGGCTATGTATTTTGTGGGCAACGAAAGACCAGGATGTTGCTGGCGACGGGGGCTTCTTATTGATGAGGTCAGTAGTACTTTATTTATTTGAATATGCTAGTTAATGTGTTTAATAATGGGCAAATAATCTATTATCCCTATCTGGATAATAGTTATTTTGCACATTATTGTACTGTAGGTGTTGGGGGGGGGGGTGTATTTATTGAATGTATAGGCCAGGTTTATTTTTTTTACATTCAGGGTTTGTTCCGTGTTTCTGCGTGAGACCTCTGGAGACCACCTGCGGTCTCCTCGGGTATCTCACAGCTATCAGTCTGGTGGTTCCATGGGTGACACCTGCGGGGATGAAGTGGTGGCCTCACATCTGTGGGGGCACCGCGGACCCATAGGTGCGGGGATGAAGCAGTGGTCCCACATCCGTGGGGGTACCGCGGACCCGTAGTGAGCACTCGTGAGTTCCCCAGACCCCCGTGGGAACCACCCGAGGCCCCGCAGACACCTGTGGGTCTGACCCGGGGCTTGAGCAAAGGAATAGAAGCAGGCACACGGTCTTACTAAAGGTGCAGTTTATTGTGCCACCAAAGGTCCAACGTTTCGGCAAATAGATTGCCTTTATCAAGGAGAGGGCTACAGAACATGTTAAACATACCACAATATATACACAAATGGGTACTCACCCCCCCACGATCACTGCTGCCTTGCTCCTGGATGTCAACGCCCCCATCGTGACCTGCACTCGGCGCCGCGAGGCAGCTAATGTATGTAACAGTGTGTGTGTGTGTGTGTGTTTGTGTGTCACTGTGTGTGTGTCTGTCACTGTGTGTGTGTGTGTGTGTGTGTGTGTGTGTGTGTCCCTGTGTGTGTGTGTGTGTGTGTGTGTCCCTGTGTGTGTGTGTGTGTGTGTGTGTGTCCCTGTGTGTGTGTCCCCCCCCTGTGTGTGTGTGTCCCTGTGTTCCCTGTGTGTGTATCAATGTGTGTGTGTGTGTGTGTGTGTGTGTGTGTGTGTGTGTGTGTGTGTGTGTGTCTGTCTGTGTGTGTGTGTGTCTGTGTGTGTGTCCCCCCCCCTGTGTGTGTGTGTGTGTGTGTGTGTCTGTGTGTGTGTGTCCCCCCCTGTGTGTGTGTGTGTGTGTCCCTGTGTGTCCTTTGGCCCATCACTCCGCCTCAGGCCAATGAGAGGTGTGCGGGGGCGGGCATATTATTAAATATCTAGTTTACTATCATGTTTATGAAATTGAAAGTAGAAGAATGGTAAGACAAATCTAGGAAAAACATGTATTAAATATACAATATCAAAACCTGCTCATTACAACCGATGTGGACATTCACTGCTTAGTGGAAAGTTTTAATAAAATGCTACATATACTATAATGGTTTATGTGTGAAAATATATTTCTATTTTGGGAGTTGAATCTGTTTTCATTTATTTAAAATTGTATATTTAATAAATGGTTCACCCTAATTCAAACCAAATGGCACTTTAATAGGCTAGTGGATTTTATTCAGGACATTAAAAATAAACCACTTGTGTAACAGATCTTTATTTAGTAAGAAAATAAATGGTTAATTTCCTTTTAGAACTGAAAAAAAGACAAGCAGAACTGTTTCCATGGATTTGGTGATTTTTTGTGGGTTTTTTTTGTTGCAACTCGCTAAGGGGGTTAAAGAGAAGGTTTGGAAGGAAGGAGCTTCAGTTCCAGGATCCTTACGCTCCCATGAGCTCCATTAAGGAAGGGGGAAGGGTTTCCTGCTAAAGCAGCCATCTGCAACAGTCTGTGAACAGCAGGAACTGAAAGGACTGTGAAAAGACAGACAACCCAGGGTGACTAATCTGTCTGCATTAAAATAAAAGACTCGTTGTTACAGAACGTATCTTCCAGGTTTAATTCGCAAATGTAAAATATTGCTTACAATATTTTGTTGTCCAGCAAGTTGGCAATATACTGTATATATGGCTAACTGCTAAGGTAGTGAAGGGGTTAACCCCTATCTCCCCCCCTCCCCTGGGTAGCATAGCCACTAAACCCAGTCTAGACTAATGCCCAATATCCCTATTGGCTAATAGTGGTTTGGGGCATTAACCAAAATAAAAAAAAACATATTGTACAGTACAGTACAGTAATCACCAATAAAATAAAATACATTTTAAATATAAAATCCTTGTCACTGTGGATTACTAGACCGTATCAAAGGAGAGCCTAGATAGCCACATTGGCAATCAATATCAAGTTTAAATTTAAAAAAAAAAACACATTAATAATTAAAATACATTAATAGACCCCCTTCATTACCTTAGTGGCTAACTGCTAAGATACTAAAGGGGTTAACCCTCACACTACCCCCTCGGAGGCCTAACCATCCTCCTCGGGGCAACTAACCCATCACCCACCCTCTACCCACAACACCCCCCCCCCCTCCACCACACACAGTAATGGCTATCTCTGGCTAATAGAGCTTTGGCCCATTGAGAAGCATGAAAAATACAAATGACTAAATACAATAACGTATGCATACAATAAAATCAAACACTAGCCATCAAATCATTGAATGTCAATGTGGTTACCTATGCCTTCAAGGGGGCACATATACCCACATTGGCAATCAAGGCAACCCCTCCAGTAAATAATAGTAATACTTACCATTGCCAGAATGATGTCCGTCCTCGTCCTTCTCGTCAGTGGCACCAACATCCAATAAAAGGCCAATGCCCACCCATTAAAACACTATCTACTGGTCAGTAAACCCTTAATTACCTTAGTGGGTAGTAACCGCTATTGTAATTAAGGAGTTAACCCCTGCCGCTTCCATCCTCCCTGGGGCATCTACCCCAATCACCCACACCCTCTACCCCCAACAAAACCCTCCCCCCTCACCACACACAGTAATGGGCAATAGCCCTATTAGCCAAATATGGCTAATAGCGCTTTTGCTCATTGAGAAGCATAAGAAAAACACAATAAAATACAAATTGCAGTACAATAAAAACAAAAACTAGCCATTCAATCCATTGATTGTCCCTGCGGCTATATAAGCCCTCAATGGGGGCAAAGATAGCCACATTTGCAATCAATGACCACCCAATAGTCAATAAATGTGTTTATTACCCTTGCCATGATGAGGGATCATCCTCCTCATCCAACTGTGGCACCTCACTTGACCCACGAAGCAATGATCCTCACCTTATCCCAAGCAATAATCATCACCTTGACCCGAAGCAATGATCCTCAGCTTGCATTAAAATTAAACAAACCAAAAACAAGTGTAGCCAGGCCTGGTTTCACTGGCTACTAGTCTGCCCTCCTCCTGGCGGTAAGGTCTAGTAAAGCTGGCTGCCAGGAGTAATCATGGGTTTTCCCCACCTCCTGGAGCTTCAGTGAGTCACAGGGGAGGCGGTGCAACATGGCCTTGTGTCCAATCAGGAACTCAAGGCTGGTTCCTGCTTTTCCTGTACTTAACGAGCTGCATTTCCTGATTTAGTCAGTTAGCCTCTACCCTTGAGAGAGGCCAGTCAACCCAAACCAGTTGGCAGGACTCTGTCAATCTGTGGGCCCACTCTTAGGGGAGCGGCGGGGGACTATTCCTTACTCCACCAGGGAGTAAGAGAAGAGCTAGGACTGCTTCTGGTGCCAAAGGCTGGGAGTGCAGGTCCAGGGACATCCTAAGGGTGAAGGCCCTAAGCTCTACTGATGGTTGCTGTGTATGCTGTGTAAAGCCTTCAGTGTATAATAAAATGTTCCTGTTTCTATAAATCTGCCTGAGACTGCAATCTATCAGGGTTAGGAAAGAGAACTCCTGCAGGAGATTCCTCCCCTCATTCCAGGAGCCTGCAAGAGATGGAGGTGCTGTCACTGTGAGTACATTATCTGTCTATACCCCAGAAGCCTGTTCTGACATCCCCTACCATCATGCAGGAGACTCATATCTACTGTACGCCAGCATGTATGCACCACCACACTCCATGTAGCAGCAACATCTCCCAGAGGGGAGGGGCGGTGGGGGAATATGGGCTACACTAGAAAAAACAATCCATGCACGATGGCACAAAAATAAACCCCACAAATAAACACACAAAAAAACAAAAAAAATTAAATAAATCCAAAAACCAGAAAAAACACTTAATGCCTCATGGCACAAAAATAAACACCAAAAAAATTCAGAAAACAATCAATCCAAAAAACAGAAAAAACTATTCATCCACAGTGAAATTGGCGTTCTGAAAGATGTCCATGTTTGTCCTGAGACTTCTGACCTCCTGACGAGAGACATACCTCTCAGTAATGAGACTATGAACCTCTTCCCAGAAGACCTGCTCAGTACCGAAACTGTGAAATCTAAGCAGCTATTTTAAAAATCCAAGTTTTTTCTCTTGCATATGTGGCGGGGTAGACTTTGGCCACAGTCAGTACCTTTTGTGGGTCACCATCTGTTGCAGTCCCCCCAGTCAGATTGTGGCATTGTAGCTTTTCGGCCTGGATGTCTAGCCTTTTGATTGTGGTCACTTCTGCATGTGGTTTTTTTGTTGTTGATTTTGGATGCTCAAGATGTTACAGGAACTGTAAGCAGGGACTATAGGCAAAAAAACATACAAAACATTTCCTGGATGGTCTCCGGGGACCTTTGAAATTCAATGGCCTCCTCTCATCCCACCACTGCCATCATATGTAGGAGATCTGTTGTCTGGGGTTCTCTCTGGCAGCACAGTCCTTCTGTGCTAGAGAACCACCTGCAGTTTGTGCAGCACACATTTAAACCTGCTTGATGAGTCAGGTTGAAACTGGCTAATTAACTCTAGCTGCCAATAAGCAGCTCCCTGCTGAACTCATGAGGCTTTAAGTGTGGTGCCTTTTTAAACTGGGGAAAGGTCCTGTCACATGGGAACTATCAGGTGAAGGGTTATGATTGAAGTTGGATCATAGCACTTCTGTACTATCAAGATGAGGTAGTGACCTATCTCCCTAACAGTCCCCTTCTACTCAAAGACTCCCTTTTTATCATGTCCTTCAGTTGGTTGGCAGATTTAAGCCCGACAACCTGACTGTCTCACGTGGATACTGGCCACCATTGCTACTGATTCTAGTTCACTCTAAGTTGTCCTAACCAACCACAAATATAGCCTACCTCAGCCTAGGACCCTCTCCCTTTTCTAGACTCCTTCTGTGAGGGGCCCTGCACTATTGTAAGAGATTAACTCTTTAGGTGCCACACTAGTGGCTGGGATGGTTAAACCCTTGGTAGCCACATACTTTCCCGCTGCCGGGGTTCCAATTCCCTCCTCCTACTGCCGTTCCTGCTCTCTCTGCTCCATGGACAGCCCGCCATGCTAATACCTCCTCATTGCCTCCTATGTCATTGGTTGTCCTCTCTTTTATATGCTCAGCTGTGCCACTGGCACTGGTTTCGTAGTGTTCACTGCTGCTTGGCACTGAAGTCTTGTCTTGCTCTTGTTGATCCTAGCTCTCCAATCCGCACCTCTCCAACCTCGACCTCAGCAACGTACCTCGACTACTCTCCTCTCCAATCCTGACCTCAGTTTATAGTACCTGCAATGTTCCACTACTCTTCAACCCCGACCTCAGCTAGTATTACGACTCTCCTTACCTCTTCAATCCTGACCCGGCTACTTCGACAATCCTACTTTCCATACGCACCCTCGCAGCTGTGGGTGGCGTTTATATCTACCCCCAATTCGGCCTTGCGGTCCCGCCTTGTCTGTGCTGAGCACTGCGTTACTGTATGCTCAGTACAGCAGACATGGACCCCGCTGAGGTGGGGTGAGTCTTGAGCACTCATGCAAGCATGTTCGCAAAAGTAGAGAGGTACTTAGAGCAAACCGACCAACGCATGGACCTGTTACAATGTAACCTTCAGTCCCTCACTGACCGCTCTCTAGCCCCATTGCTTCAGTCCCTGCTGGTGCTACGGCTAGTTCTATGTCTCCGGCTTCCGTGTCCGAACCCCGACTTCCGGCACCTAACCACTATAGTGGAGATCCCCACGGATGCCGAGGGTTCTTAAATCAATGTTTTATCAAGTTTGAAATCACACCCTCTCGTTTCTCCTCTCCAAGATCTAAGTGGCATACATCATTTCGCTTCTCACCAGTGATGGGCCTTTCCCATCTGGGAGTAAAGATCAGACCTCATCCAGGATATCGGACAGTTCTCCCGGGAATTCTGTAGAGTTTTCAACACACCTGGTCGCAAGGTAACTGTGGCCTCCTTTCTTTTTCACCTTTCCCTGGGGAATCAACCTGTCGCTAGATACAGTATGCCCTGAACTTCCGCACTATCACCGCGGAGACAGCTTGGAATAATGAGGCGTTGTCAGCTGCCTTTTGGCAAGGACTCACAGAGACTCTTATAGATGAGTTTACCGCACACAAACGCCCCACTGACCTCGAGGAGCTGATCGCCCTATTTATTCGCGTAGACCAACGTTAACAGGAAAGGAGATCCGAAAGATCCCGTCATCGTCAACTTACTCCCAGGTACCCTTCTCTGCAAACCAATACAGTCGAATCTCTTCAGTCTGATCTCCCTTGGTGGCAACAAACTGTCTTCCTCTGAGAAGCAACGCCGACGCAACGCCGGTCTTTGCCTGTACTGTGGCAATCCCCATCATCAGGTACTCAATTGTTCCCACAAATCGGGAAATGCCAGATCCCAATGATGTCCAGGGGAGTCACATTGGGAACACTCACCACCTCCCCTATCTCTAAAGTTATCTTACCCACCAGGATTTCACTCCCAGTTTCACTCTCCGGCGAGATCTTCCATACCACCGCTCTCGCGTTTGTGGATTCCGGGTCGGGAGGAAACTTTATAGACCAGAGCTTCACCGAAAGGAATAACATCCCTCTCATCCGCAAAAGGTATCCGATAGGCCTAGAAGCTATTGGTGGTCGACCTCTGCAGCCAGCTTTCATTTCCCTACAAACTTCTCCTTTCCACTTACAGATGAGGACCATACAGAACTGATCCATTTAGATGTCATCCACACGCCATTGGTCGAAGTGATCCTCGGTCTTCCCTGGCTTCAATGCCACAACCCTCATGTCGATTGGACTGGCAGGAACCCATTAGTTGGAGTACATTTTTCCCAAATTCCTGTGCAGTGCCTTTCAAGAAAATGTGCAGCCTCGTGATGTATGAAGTAAAGAAAGATCCCCTGGTAAGAGGTTTACCGGGATTTCCGCGATGTATTCGACAAGGCACGATCAGAGGCCCAACCACCCCATCGTCCTTTCGATTGTCCCATTGACCTTCTTCCCGGTTCAGTCCCTCCTAGGGGAGCTTCGTATCCACTCTCTCTTCCAGAGACCAAGGCCATGAGGGACTATATCCAGGACAATCTGCAGAAAGGCTTCATCCGAAAATCCTCTTCCCCAGCTGGTGTAGGCTTCTTTTTCATAAAAAAGAAAGATGGATCCTTGCATCCCTGCATCGATTACAGGGGCCTTAACAAAATCACCGTTAAAAATTGCTATCCTTTGCCTTTGATTTCTGAACTCTTTGATCGCCTTCAAGGGGCTACCATTTTCACTAAATTGGACATGCGAGGGGCCTACAATTTGTGCAGCACACATTTAAGCCTGCTTGATGAGTCAGGTTGAAACTGGCTAATTGACTCTAGCTGCCAATAAGCAGCTCCCTGCTGAACTCATGAGGCTTTAAGTGTGGTGCCTTTTTAAACTGGGGAAAGGTCCTGTCACATGGGAACTATCAGGTGAAGGGTTATGATTGAAGTTGGATCATAGCACTTCTGTACTATCAAGATGAGGTAGTGACCTACCTCCCTAACAGTCCCCCTCTACTCAAAGACTCCCTTTTTATCCTGTCCTTCAGTTGGTTGGCAGATTTAAGCCCGACAACCTGACTGTCTCACGTGGATACTGGCCACCATTGCTACTGATTCTAGTTCACTCTAAGTTGTCCTAACCAACCACAAATATAGCCTACCTCAGCCTAGGACCCTCTCCCTTTTCTAGACTCCTTCTGTGAGGGGCCCTGCACTATTGTAAGAGATTAACTCTTTAGGTGCCACACTAGTGGCTGGGATGGTTAAACCTTTGGTAGCCACATACTTTCCCGCTGCCGGGGTTCCAATTCCCTCCTCCTACTGCCGTTCCTGCTCTCTGCTCCATGGACAGCCCGCCATGCTAATACCTCCACATTACCTCCTATGTCATTGGTTGTCCTCTCTTTTATATGCTCAGCTGTGCCACTGGCACTGGTTTCGTAGTGTTCACTGCTGCTTGGCACTGATGTCATGTCTTGCTCTTGTTGATCCCAGCTCTCCGATCTGCACCTCTCCAACCCCGACCTCGGCAACGTACTTCGACTACTCTCCTCTCCAATCCTGACCTCAGTTTATAGTACCTGCAATGTTCCACTACTCTTCAACGCCGACCTCAGCTAGTATTACCCTCGCAGCTGTGGGTGGCGTTTATATCTACCCCCAATTCGGCCTTGCGGTCCCGCCTTGTCTGTGCTGAGCACTGCATTACAGTATGCTCAGTACAGCAGACATGGACCCCGCTGAGGTGGGGTGAGTCTTGAGCACTCATGCAAGCATGTTCGCAAAAGTAGAGAGGTACTTAGAGCAAACCGACCAACGCATGGACCTGTTACAATGTAACCTTCAGTCCCTCACTGACCGCTCTCTAGCCCCATTCCTTCAGTCCCTGCTGGTGCTACGGCTAGTGCTATGTCTCCGGCTTCCGTGTCCAAACCCTGACTTCCGGCACCTAACCACTATAGTGGAGATCCCCACGGATGCCGAGGGTTCTTAAATCAATGTTTTATCAAGTTTGAAATCACACCCTCTCGTTTCTCCTCTCCAAGATCTAAGTGGCATACATCATTTCGCTTCTCACCGGTGATGGGCCTCTCCCATCTGGGAGTAAAGATCAGACCTCATCCAGGATATCGGACAGTTCTCCCGGGAATTCTGTAGAGTTTTCAACACACCTGGTCGCAAGGTAACTGTGGCCTCCTTTCTTTTTCACCTTTCCCTGGGGAATCAACCTGTCGCTAGATACAGTATGCCCTGAACTTCCGCACTATCACCGCGGAGACAGCTTGGAATAATGAGATGTTGTCAGCTGCCTTTTGGCAAGGATCACAGAGACTATTAAAGATGAGTTTGCCGCACACAAACACCCAACTGACCTCGAGGAGCTGATCGCCCTATTTATTCGCGTAGACCAACGCTAACAGGAAAGGAGATCCGAAAGATCCCGTCATCGTAAACTTACTCCCAGGTACCCTTCTCTGCAAACCAATACAGTCGAATCTCTTCAGTCTGATCTCCCTTGGTGGCAACAAACTGTCTTCCTCTGAGAAGCAACGCCGACGCAACGCCGGTCTTTGCCTGTACTGTGGCAATCCCCATCATCAGGTACTCAATTGTTCCCACAAATCGGGAAATGCCAGCTCCCAATGATGTCCAGGGGAGTCACATTGGGAACACTCACCACCTCCCCTATCTCTAAAGTTATCTTACCCACCAGGATTTCACTCCCAGTTTCTCTCTCCGGCGAGATCTTCCATACCACCGCTCTCGCGTTTGTGGATTCCGGGTCGGGAGGCAATTTTATAGACCAGAGCTTCACCGAAAGGAATAACATCCCTCTCATCCGCAAAAGGTATCTGATAGGCCTAGAAGCTATTGGTGGTCGACCTCTACAGCCAGCTTTCATTTCCCTACAAACTTCTCCTTTCCACTTACAGACGAGGACCATACAGAAGTGATCCATTTAGATGTCATCCACACGCCATTGGTCGAAGTGATCCTCGGTCTTCCCTGGCTTCAATGCCACAACCCTCGTGTCGATTGGACTGGCAGTAACCCATTAGTTGGAGTACATTTTGCCCAAATTCCTGTGCAGTGCCTTTCAAGAAAATGTGCAGCCTCGCGATGTATGAAGTAAAGAAAGATCCCCTACCAAAGGTTTACCGGGATTTCCGCGATGTATTCGACAAGGCACGATCAGAGGCCCAACCACCCCATCGTCCTTTCGATTGTCCCATTGACCTTCTTCCCGGTTCAGTCCCTCCTAGGGGAGCTTCGTATCCACTCTCTCTTCCAGAGACCAAGGCCATGAGGGACTATATCCAGGACAATCTGCAGAAAGGCTTCATCCAAAAATCCTCTTCCCCAGCTGGTGTAGGCTTCTTTATCATAAAAAAGAAAGATGGATCCTTGCGTCCCTGCATCGATTACAGGGGCCTTAACAAAATCACCGTTAAAAATTGCTATCCTTTGCCTTTGATTTCTGAACTCTTTGATCGCCTTCAAGGGGCTACCATTTTCACTAAATTGGACATGCAAGGGGCCTACAATTTGGTGAGAATTAGTCAGGGGACGAATGGAAAACGGCCTTCAACACACGTGATGGTCACTATGAATATCTCGTCTTGCCCTTCGGCCTCTGCAATGCCCCTGCTGTTTTCCAAGACTTTGTCAATGTGATTTTCAGGGACCTTCTAAATCAGTTTCTTAATGTTTACTTGGATGACATACTGATTTTTTCCAAATCCGTTCACGAACACATCGACCCATGTCAAACAGGTACTACAACGTCTTTGCGAGAACCTTCTTTTTGCTAAACTAGAAAAATGGCACTTTCATCAAACATCCACAACATTCCTGGGGTACATCATCTCTGACACAGGTCTCACCATGGATCCAGCTAAAGTCAAGGCTGTACTGGATTGGCCGTACTACTACTTTTAAGGCTATGCAATGCTTCCTGGGCTTTCCAATTATTACCGCAGATTTATTTTAAAAAATTCCTTGTCAACGTACCACGACTACTCTACTCTCCAATCCAGAACTCGGCTTATAGTATCTGCAACGTTCCGCTACACTCCAATCGAGACCTCAGCAATTATTAAGACTCTCCTTACCTCTTCAATTCTGACCCGGCTGCCTCAACAATCCTACTTTCCAGACGCGCCCTCACGGCTGTGGGTGGCATTTACAGCTACCCCACTTTGGCCTCGCAGTCCCGCCTTGTCTGTGGTGAACACTACGTTACAAAATGTTTGTGTGCGGCTCTTTTACATAATCAGTTCTGCGGCAAATGATGATAGCAATTAATCTTCATCCATAATACTGATGTGGATAGTGCATGGATGGCATACTTTGGGTTCACAAACAAGCTATAACATTTGACTTAAAGTGGCAATCCCCAAATATTTATTTACATAGAAATAGTGTCCCCTGGATCTGAGCCGCCCTTCTCATAGCTTCAGGAACTTCTTTTTAACAGACATATAATAATTTTAGCTGCTGGAATAATGAAAGCAACGATCAAGATGGCTGTCTGGATCGTCTAGTAGGCAGCTACAATTTCATACTCTGATGCTTTCTTATGACTCATGGGATTGAGATTGGTGGCCATATTTGTTTCCCATGGGACCAAAACATTGGTATATAAAAAGTTACTACAGCTCAACCCCATTATTGTGTGATCCGCTACAACGCGGATTCGCTTATAACGCGGTCTGAGCGTGGCTCCCATTTTTAAAAAGCTAAGCTGCATTTTTTTTTAATAGTAGAGACTAGAGAAAGCAAACCCTATTACAAGCACTCAGTGTATTATGGTTGATACGATTATATCTTTAAAATCAATTTTAATGATATTAAAGTAAAAAATATATGCATAACAAAGTGAATAAATCACTATGGTGACCAAACACATACAACAAGACAAACACTGTGTACATACATATCAAAAACTGAAACCCAAGGTGTAACTAAATATTGAGTACAGATGCTCTTATTGGTGAGTAGGACCTAAATAGGTCATAATAGATTATTACTAGCCCTTGGGTACAGCACTAATAGTGTGAGTTAAAAGAAACCTGTATATAGTGAACAGGTAACGTGCAGACTGAAGATATATGTATATATGTAATGCCTAGAGGCACGGATCGGAGTCCGTATCAATTTATAGCCCCTTACAACACCTAAATTAGCAAGGCACTAGGGGCTATAAATTGATACGTATTCGATCCGTGCCTCTAGGCATTATTTACTATTTTGTGTGCCTATGTAGAATAGCTATTACATTTAGTAAATTACAGATTATTTGTCTTATAATCATTTCAACCGTAATACACCGAGTGCTTGTAATAGGGTTTGCTTTCTCTAGTCTCTACCATTACCCCTTACTCCCTTTTGCACCTTTGTGTTGTTATATTTATTATTTTTTCATTAGGCTGAAGCGAGAGTTTTTCCCTTCCCTCCTCCCCCCTCCCGTACCTTCCCCCCCCCCCCCCCCCTCCTTTTTTTTAACTTTTTTTTTTAATACAAATATTCAATGCTTTATTGCTAGAGACACACATGGGGAGAGACACACACAGGGAGAGACACACACACTGTCTGCCCTGGGTATCCTCCTGCAGCCGCATCTCTCCCATCCATTCCGTCGCTCTGGCCTCACCACTGCCACCCGCTCACCATCCTTCCAGATCTGACCACGCCCATCGTCTCTCACTATTGGCTGAGGCTCACATCTCAACTCCCTTTCCTGCTCCCTTAGGTGTCTCTTGAACCATCAGTCTACCCGGCTGTGTTTCTCCATTGGTTAACCGCTGTGTTTCTCCAAGGCATAAACCCCGCCTTGTCTGGAAATAAAGTATATTGTGAGTGCTTCTTGTAGATTGGGAAGGGAAGTCAGGGGGTTAGAAAATGTCAGAATAATATCATCAGCAAACAAAGATAATTTTACATTTTCCGATCCGATTCTAATGCTCTGTATATCGGGGTTTTTCCTAATTCTAGTTGCAAGAGGCTCAATCGTTAATGCAAAAAGTAAAGGAGATAAAGGGCAGCCCTGCCTAGTACCGTTCCTAATTTTAATTTGCTTTAACTCACCTCCCGGTATTAAAAAAAAAAAGCCATTAGCGAGTCATATAGGGGCTGAACCCCTTTCAGAAATGGGCCAGAGAAACTGAACGCTTGCATACTGTAGTTCTATCCAGAAAATCCCATTTGATTCTGTCGAACACCTTTTCAAAATCTAAACTCAGTAACATTGCTTTGGGTCTAGAGAAATGTATATAATCTATAATATTTATAATCTTACACGTATTATCCGAGGCTTGCCACTTACTTATAAAACCGACCTGATCATTATGTATTAGATGGGGAAGAATTCTCCCATCTAATCCGCTATTATTCTATTCACTAGTATTCTACTATAAATGCTTAAATCTTTATTAAGAAGTGAAATTGGCCTAAAACTTGCGCAACTCATTGGATCTTTACCTTCTTTATGTACCACTACCAAATTTGCTTTAGACATTTGCATAGGAATCTGGGTACCCTTTAAAATATGATTGAACATGTCTAGAAAATGTGGAGCTAAAATTCCAAAATATGTTTTTGAGGGTTTCAAACCTTTAATAACCTCTCTTAACTCTATAATATTTATTTTTGCGTTGAGACCCACCAGCTCTTCCATAGAGAACTTTAGGAAATCGCAAGCCTGTAAAGAGCTATCTATTTGGTCCATAGATGCTCTATTAAAATTAGGGTCTGATGAATCCAAATTATACAAATTATTATAGTATTTAGAAAACTCATCTGCAATTTGGAAAGGGTTATATGTAATTTCCCCATTACCCCATCTTATCGCGGAAACGTGTGTTTTAGTTTTAACACCACTTAACTTATTTGCGAGCAATTTATCTGCTTTATTTCCTTTATCATAATAGGTCTGATGAGTCAATTTGAATGCCTCTTCTGTGTCTTCCAATCTTAGTCTATGTAGTTCCTCTCTGGCATGGTGTAGAAGTTTTTAAATTTTCCTGCATGGGCATTTTTTATGTTCCTGTTCTAAATCAATTATTTTTTCAATTTTTTTTCCGTGATTAAGGTTTTTGACTATTTTCCTATATGAAGCTATTGAAATAACTTGACCTCTAATTAAGGCTTAGTGAGCTTCCCAGAGAGTGGTCAGGTTTTGAACTGAATGTTTATTTAACGTAGAATAATATTCAAATAAATTCCCTATCTCCTCCTCAATCCCAGTCTGATTCAGAAGGGAATCATTTAGATGCCATTGAAAACCTTGGGTCTAATAAAGGGGGGTTTCCGGACCAACTCCATTGGGGCATGGTCCGACCATGTTTAGAGTAAAGAGAAAAATTCTTCAAAGAAAAGAACTACCAATAATTAGTGGAGAGCAATTGAAATTTATAAATTCTACAACTAAACCCGAGGAAGTCACAGGAGCAATCAGGAACCTGAAAAACTTCAACGCCCCAGGCCCTGGCGGTCTCTCGGGTGAATACTTTAAAATGCTTAGAGAAGAGATGAGTGTCCCGCTAGAGAGAACATATCACTAAAATACTATAAAAAATACTATAAAAAATGAATCACTGCCCTCTAGCGAAATGGCCCATATTAAATAATTCATAAACCCGGAAAGAACCCATTATTACCCGAGCCATACAGACTAATTTCCCTGATTAATCAGGACACTAAACTCTTTACCAAAATAATGGCAGACAGATTGGCCCAGATACTACCCGCAATAATACACGTAGACCAATAAGGATTCATCTAAGGCAGATACACGGGAAGAATATAAGAAAGGTCATCTCCATAATAAAATTGGCCACAAATAAATAAATTAAAACACAGCCATGATGGCCATCGATGTCGAGAAAGCATTTGTTAATTTACATTTGGATCATGTGATATATACTTTGGAAAAATTTGGATTTAAAGGGATGTACAACTATGTTATAAGGACCCCCCCTAACAAACCTAAGGCTAGAACTATCGCTGCTGGATGTCTGTCTGAACGAGACAAGGATGCCCGCTGTCCTCCCTAATCTTTTATCTTGCTATAGAGCCTTTAAACCACGTTCTGCGACAGCTAACAGATTTCGAGGGAATAAAGATGGGAAAAAAACAATTTAAAATTAGTTACTGTATGTCCGCGGACGATATTCTTCTATTCTTATCTAACCACAATAGATCATTCGAGAACATTCTTGAGACAATCACAAGGTTTGGCTCATTTGCTGGATTTAAAATAAATGTATCTAAAACTGAGCTCATATACATAAACACGCCAGAGAGAGCCACAAAAAAACATCAGGGTACCGATAAAAGTAACAAAGGCCCAGATAAAAAAACCTAGGAATATACCTAGAAGCAGATCTCATGAAACTATATGAAAATAACAACAAGCAAATAGTTTTAAAAAAAATCCTGGAAGAGATGAGATCCTGGATGACATTTCCATTGTCATTTTTTGGCAGGGCATGTGTCACAAAAATGATATCATTCGCAAGGCTGCTCTTTCCCCTCCAAACACTCTCACTGCTAATCAAACACAGCGATGTTAATGAACTAAATAAGGGATGAGCAAATTCCTTTGGCAAGGGTAAAAAACCAAACTGACCTTTTAAATAAGGGTCTTTCTTCTAGTGCTATATCTGATCCTTTTGAGTTCTTTGTGGACCTCAATCGATTTGTCCGTTATCTTACATTAAAAAGACACTTTCTTTTGAAAAATAAAAATATTGATTCTGATGAAGTACCTATTTTTCAAGTTGATGCAAGTGATCTATCGGATATTCTCACCTCTTTATGGACAGAATCAAATATAGAGCAATGCTCCTTTGAAGACACCTTAACAACTTTTTCCCAACAATTGTCTATTAGTTCAGGTGCTGATACATGCACTATTATTAAGACTCCTTTTAGATCACAATCCTATTTCTTTCCTTATCAGTCTAAAGATAGTTTTATTGAAACTTTTTACTCTTTAGTTCATAGAGATTTACAGAAATTATGTATGGATTCTAAACATAATAGGAATTTATCTTGGGGTGAAATTGGTGCCCTTCAGAAACTAAAAAAGAGTAATAATGTAATCATAAGACAAGCCGATAAGGGCGGCGGTATTGTCTTACAGGACCGAAATATATATATCATGGAGGCTGATCGTCTATTGTCTGACTTAGTTTCATATATTACTCTTCCGCGGGATCCAACTAAGGAATACCAGGAGAATCTACATATTCTTTTGAGAAATGCATCTAGTCATCTTATCACCGAGGTTGAGTTTAGATTTCTATATATCACACCCTAGGATTCCCATCTTTTGTTACTTACCTAAAGTACACGTGTTTGGTGAGTCCCCCTGGCATGCCCATAGTCTATGGGATGAAGTCGATTACGTCCAATCTGTCCCAGCATGTTGATTTTTTTCTACAGACCTATGTTCAAGAACTCAGGTCACAAATTTGGGACACCTTGCTTGTCATCGATTCCGTCTCAGATATTGTTTGGAAACCATCTTATGTATGGGCTACATGTGACGTTCAGTCGCTCTATACCTGCATTGCACATGACATGGGTCTGTCAGCGGTTTAACATTATTTTGAAGGTGACACTAATATGGCAGACACTCAAAGTGCATTTATTTTATCTATCATCAAATTTATTCTCACTCACTATTATGTTTTGTTCCCGTCACAATTTTATTTGCAAATCTGTGTAACGGCTATGGGCACAAGATTTGCCCCCAGTTATGCCAACTTATTGATGGGGTTTTGGGAGGAAAGTTCGGTCTGGACCAACAACCCACTGGGGCCGGCCTGGTATACCATGGCTGTTTCATAGATGATATTCTTATTTTTCTCAGTTTGGGAATATTTTGGATTTATTTGCGCAGTTTAATTGTAATCGGTTTGGTCTGTTGTTGATCCTGTGGAGATAGTGTTTTTGGATCTTAAACTTAAAATTGATTCTGACTGCAGGATTCAAACTGATGTACATAGAAAAAAGGTTTTGTTAATACAGTAGTTATATCCATGCTAAAAGTAGCCACCACCCTAAGTGACTATCAAACATTCCTTTCAGCAGTTTAGCAGGTTACGTCGTAATTGCTCTACTGAGCTGGATTTTGTGGTACCGTCAGATCAACTCAAGGAGAGGTTCATATCCAAGGGTTATGACAAGTCCCTGGTAGATAATTCCTTTCTCAAAGCAGCCAAGTCAGATAGAGATGATCTCCTCCAGGTTTCTAAAGATAAATGGACCAGTATTTCTAAGGGTAAAAAGGATTTTGTGAGAGGTCGCACAGTCTATCTGACCAAATATAGTGACTCATCCTGGTCCTTGGATGTTATTATAAGGAAACAGGTCTGTCCTTAAAGGAGACCCAGTTCTGGTAGATAGTTTGGAAGAAAGACCTTTCCTTGCTTATAGAAGGGATAATAGCACTAAGAATTTACTGCTAAGACCTGAATCCAAATTGGTTTTAAAACCAGTTGGTAACTTTAAGTGTGGTTGAGGGAGATGTATTACATGTACATTTTTGAATTGTAAAAAAAGAGTTTAATTCCACCCTCCCTGGCAGACTATCTTTTTAAAGTTAAAGGATTTGCAAACTGCCTAACCACCTATGTCATGTAGTTACTGACTTGCAGTTGTGGCCTACATTATGTAGGAAGGACATCTAGGTCACTTAGTACACACTTTCTTATGAACACAGAAGAAACATTATTAATAGAAACATTATTAATTATTAATACATCCATTATGTATCTAAACATTTTCTAATGGTGCATAATAAAAAGCCTGATGGTTAAAAATAATGGGACTGGAGAATATATCACCCTCCGTGCTGGCTGGTGAACATTTTAAACTACTTTCTAGGAAAGAAAGTTACTGGATTTTCAAATTGAATTGTCTTGTGCCGTTTGGTCTCAATGAAAATCTAGACGTCAGTACTATTGTGTAGGTCTTTTTCTGTTATACAGTTTACATTATTCATTTCTTTTTAGTCTTTGTCTTTTTCCCTTTATTTCAATTTTTTTCATTTATTAGTTATCTCCTCTTTTTATCTATCTATCTATCTATCTAAATATATAGTTTTCCTTTTTCTCTTGTCTTTCCTTTTCTTTTCTGTTCTCCTCCCCTCCTCATATATTTCCCTATACATTTCCCCAATTTAATATTTTTTCATCGGCTATCTCGCAATGTAAATTTCATTCATCTATTTTTGCTTATCTTTTAACTTTTTACCTTCATTTATGTTTTATACTTGTCATTTTATGATTTTAGTTGTTTATTATTGATATATCAAACATAGATCAGTTGCCTATTTTAGCTCTGGTTTGGAGTTTTACTTGCTCCATTGTTTACACTAGCTGTGTCCTTTAGTTTGGTTTTGTGGTCCTAATTTGCATTTTTAAATTGCATTTGTTTGTATTTAGAGGTATAGTAGTCGGTTTTTCAACATTTGTTTCTTTATTTATATTTATTCTTTATTTAAACAGAGCATTCTGATTATTTCTATTAATTGCTTAATATGTATTCCGCTGCTGACCAATGAAATTTCTTCAGCACTGTCTATAAGTTACCAATGCCGTGTTTTATCCGGGTTCCCTGATGAATTCAGCTGATAATGACGAAACGCGTTGGGAGTGACGTCATCACACTACTTTGAGATGTGAGTTGTATGCCTAAGGGAATTCCTCCAAATCACGTGGATTGAGTGGCTGTCAGGACCTGATCTATCTGCGCCTACACTGCCGTTTATCATTATGAGCAGTGTTGGGAGAGAGTGGGGCTATAGGGGTACTCTCAGAATGAGGTTCATGTTTGGTGTTTGGGTTGCATTTCACTAATAAGTTAGTAGCTCGCCCCACAAAGTAATCAATGAATGTATTTGCAGTCTCAGTGGGATTTGTCAGAGTAATATCCTGCTTAGTGATATTACTTGGTTGTTGATGGCTAGAAGGCTGGAATATATTGTTGATAACCTTTCAGACGTTAGCTGGGTTTGATGTATTCTGGTGAAGAGTGTCAGAGTATTATCATGCTTTTGCATGTGTTTGCACATATTCCGCAGGCATCTGTAGTTATTAAGATCCTTGGTATTGCTAGTTACTTTGTAGCTTTTTCACAAGCATATACCCCACATATATTTATATATAAGAAAACTGGACAGACAATTTACAAAAGGTTACAATAGGTGTAGATTTATTCTCAATGTTTCGGCTCCCAATGAAGCCTTTCTCAAGAGCACCCGTTAAACGACTTTAACGTGAGTGCCTTGTCTTGAACTTGTATATACTGTATATACTGTATATGACAAAACACCTCATAAATGCACGTTTAAGTGATATAACATATATTGTTACACCTTGATGGTCCTGCTCAGTGTCTGAGGTCCTACACCAGATTGTCTCAGGGGGAATATAAAAAAAGGAAATGGCCTGAGCGCAAACAATAAAGAGGAGAATAAACTGGCTAAATAAGTGTAAGTAGTGGAATGTGTGAGAAATATATCTCTGGAGGGTCTTGGACTATTTGAAACCATAGATGAAGGTCCAATTTGTGAGGATTCGACCTCGGTCCCGCCCCCATGATGTGTCCTGGGATGCTCCGCGTGCGAACACCACAATATTACAGCTGGCACCGGACCTATGTTCCGCCCCCATGCCATGTCCCCTGAGGCAACGGAGGACGCTACATGACCAGAAATCATAAGAACATCAACCAGAAACACTCGATGAGTTAATGCTGACATCAATTACTCCACAGCTGTTATTCACTCCACCCCTGCCTATGAGTACACAGCCTACCTATAATTATGCATGACTCACGGCCTAGAGGAGCCTTCCAATTGGCTCCCTGCTCCTTATATGCTCAGACAGCTCTGAGGCAAATTGGCTGAGCATAAACCTAGTGTTTAGGTTTCGTGTGCTTGCCTCAAGCATCCTGCTGTTGCTTTGCATTCTGCCTTGTTCTTTCTCTAACTTTTGACCTCAGCTTGTACCCGGACCTCTACCTTCTCTGACCCCTGGATCTCGGCTGCGCACAATGACTATTCTGACCTCTCTACTCCTGGACCCGGCTGCGTACCACGACCTCCGATTTCTCCAATCCTAGACCACGCGAGTATCACGACTATTCTGAGCTCTCCTACCCTGACCCAGCGTAAACTCCCCTAGGGAGGGACATCACGTGATAGCCTTCTATATACATAGGTTGGGCGTGTTACAAGTCCTGTTTATGACTGTGTCATTTATACACCTCACCTAGCATGAGAGATTTAGTGCCTGATAAGAGAGTTTATGCATAGGATTGTTATGACGCATTAATAGCAATTTATATATTTGTTAGCAGTGCTCTAACAGCAAACTATACAGGATCACATAGCTCACTCCACTCCCTGTACCCACTCCCTGTTTCTTTTAATATTTGTATTAGTCTTTGCATAACTGTTTATATAAAAGTATTTGAACTATATTTCACTAAATGGTGTATGGGTTTTTACCCAGGGATTGAATTCTTCCTAGCCATTTATTAGTATAGGGGAGTGCAAATAGGAATTATTTTGGTTAGCCTTTAACCTTCTCCCGTCTTGCTACTGTATATGTACTTGGTTCCCGTATGCACCCCTTATCTATATGTATATATTTTCTGTACATTTGGAGAGCGGCAATACCCCTTGTTTCATCCTTAGTGAATCACCCTGACTCACTATCCTCCAATACAGGTTATCAAACACATATGTTTCCTTTATATAGTTTCTGCTTGCTCTATAGCAGATTACATTTTCTGTTCAGCCAGATTCCTAATGTATCTAAGCTTTGTTGTGCTATCAGCACATTTCATTGTCAGTAGGTTTGCTAACCATGCATTTCTTTAACCCAGTGTGTAATATTGCAGGCATACACTTATAGGGATTTGTGTTAAAATTGGAAAAAGTGATCCACTGTGAGTGCCTATTTGCATGTCATTACCAAGAAGTCCTGGCTGCAGTCGAGGCATTGCATGCTGAATATAATGGGGAAATATATTTATTTATTTATAAAATATTTTACCAGGAAGTAATACATTGAGAGTTACCTCTTGTTTTCAAGTATGTCCTGGACACAGAGTTAAGACAAATAATACATGTTTACAAATACAGTTACATAAATGAGCAGAGTATACATTATATACAAGACATTGCATGCACAGTCAAAGATAATATATATTATGGGCGTGTGAAACAGTTACAGACCAGATTAAAATGTGTGACAGCCTTAGATTTGAAAGAACTTAAAATGGTGGTGGATTGTTCCAGTTTTGGGGTGCATGGTAAGAGAAAGAGGAGCGGCCGGATACTTTGTTGAGCTTTGGGACCATGAACAGTCTCTTGGAGTCTGATCTCAGGTGATAGGTGCTGCATGTTGTAGGGGTGAGGAGCTTGTTCAGGTAGCTGGGTAGCTTGCCCATAAAGAATTTGAAGGCAAGGCAGGAAAGGTGAACTTTGCGCCTAGACTCGAGTGATGACCAATCTAGTTCTTTGAGCATTTCGCAGTGATGTGTGTTATAGTTGCATTGGAGAACAAAACGACAAATTGAATTGTAGAGGGTGTCAAGTTTGTTAAGGTGGGTTTGAGGTGCCGAGCCATATATTATGTCTCCATAGTCAATAATTGGCATTAGCATCTGCTGTGCGATACGTTTTCTGACCGGGAGACTTAGGGAGGATTTGTTCCTGTAAAGTACCCCTAGTTTGGCATAGGTCTTGGTTGTCAGGGTATCAATGTGCATCCCGAATGTTAAGTGGGAGTCAAACCATATGCCCAGGTATTTAAAACTAGTAACAGGAGTTAGGGTGATGTTAGTGTTGGTTCTAATCTGTAGCTCAGTCGCTGGAAGATTTAAAAATTTAGTCTTGGTCCTAAATACCATTGTTACAGTCTTGTCAGTGTTTAAAAACAGTTTGTTTTGGGAAATCCAGTTTTCGAGTCTTTAAAAGCCAGACTGAATTATGTGTTGAAGGTCAGAGAGGCTATGGTTGTGTGCAAATAGGATTGTGTCATCTGCATACATGTGTATTGAGGCTTCCTGACAAGCTGTGGGAAGATCATTGATGAACACTGAGAAGAGTAGGGGCCCCAGAACAGAGCCTTGCGGGACGCCACAGGTGATATTCAGGGGGTTAGAGTTAGAGCCAGAGATGGACACATGTTGGGATCTACCTGATAGGTAGGACTGAAACCAGTTTAAAGCATGCTTCCCTATTCCAGAACTCGGGAATTTGTTAAGCAGGATAGCATGATCAACAGTATCAAAAGCGTTGACCCCGTTCCATTCCACACTGGATTTCATTGCAAACTTTTAGCAGGGTAGTTATGGTAGAGTGTTTGGGGTGAAACCAAGATTGGAAGTGGCTGGGGAAATTTGTCTGGTTATACTGCTGCGGCCGAGTTTATTCGAGCATTTGCCCGTTCTCAGCCGCAGCAGTAACCTGGCGCGCGCCGGAGGATGCCGGGCGCGTGCCGAAGCCTCGGAGGAGAGGCCCGCCGATCGAGGCTTCCCCCTCTCCTTACCGGGTCCACTGGGTCCCCCGGAACGTCCCGCCGCCGTCGTGACATCCACGCAACACCTTTTGTTTTGTTGACACGTGTTTTTTTACACTCCTTTACTAATTGATCACATCAGCAATTTCATAACAGATTCTGTCATAAAATGATTCTGTCATTTTATTAATCTTTTCCTAAAAACTTTATTAAAAAGGCAAATGAAGCACAGCCATTCTGATTGGCTGGCATCATTCCCTTTAAGTGACATCATTAAAAAAAATTCATTCAAGTCGGAACATGGTTTTAACAGCCAATCAGGTGACGGTTAACCATTTTGAGGCTAAATGTGACGTCACAAGCCCTATTTAAGGCTGTGACGCCTCATTTGAGCCCAAGAAGACGACGAGACAACATCGGTTTGGATTGACCATGTGGCTTTTTGGATTGACAGATGAAGATAGAAGATAAAGAAGATCAAGAAATGGTGACAGACGAAGATAGAAGAAGGTGATTAAAGAATGAAAAAAGAAGATTTGGGTACCTTATCCGGATCTTCATGTATTGATGTTTATTAAAATGTTTTTTAATATAAATTTCTTTCATAGTGTAGATGTGCAGGGGGTCTCCGGAGCTGAACCGCGTTGGTTTCAGGTCCAGGGACCCCCTGCTTCCCAAGATACAGGCCCCATTATGGGGTGCCGGTATCCCTCTGCATTGAAGTGTCCATCGTCACGTGACCGGGACATTTCCTTGCATAGGAGATACCGGCACCCCATATAGGTGCCTGTATCTCGGGAAGCAGGGGGTCCCCGGACATAAAACCAACGCGGTTCAGCTCCGGAGACCCCCTGCACAGCTACACTATGAAAGAAATTTCATCCCTACTCTGATTGACTCTAGTATACCATGTGACAGAGGCTTGGGGGGAAAAAGGATGTGACGTCATTGAAAGCTTGTCACATGGTACTAGAGCCAATCAGAGCGTGGGAACTCCATCCCTACTCTGATTAGCTGTAGTACGTCACATCCTTTTTCCCCCCAAAGCCTCTGTCACATGGTATACTAGAGCCAATCAGAGTAGGGATGGAGTTCCCACGCTCTGATTGGCTACCATACCATGTGAGGGTGGCCATGTGTCTTTTCATGACGTCATCTTAAAGGCAATTGAAGCAAAGCCATTCTGATTGGCTGTGCTTTCATTCCCTTTAAGTGACGTCATCATTTTTTTTTATCGGCCAAAACACATGGTTTTCACGGCCCAATCAGGACCATGGGAACCATGATGAAAAATGGGACGTCATAGGCCTTTTAAAGCCTATGTCGTCTCATTTTGAAGCCAGACGCCGTGGAGGAAGGACCTCCGGGGAAGAAAAAAGGCCAGGGCATGGCCGATGATGGAAAGAAGACCCCGCCCCGCCCGGAAGAAGATAGAAGAAAGAAGAATACAGATGAAGATGGATTACAATTAGAAGACCCATGGATTGATTTGGATTTTTAGTTTAAAGTTTATTTTTTTATGGTTTATTATTTTATGGGTTCCTGTGCCTGGTGGATTGGTTCGTGAGTAAGGTGCGCAACGGGAGTCGGTGGGGGCAAGTAATGGTAAGTGAACTAAAGAAATGTATTTTATTTAACTTGTTAATTTTTTCAAAAGCTTTTTTAACATGTGTATTTTTTTTTTTTGTGGTATATCATTTCTTGCCACTGTATGTATGTATGTATATATGTCTAGAGAGATATATACATACAGGGTAAGAAGTGATGTTGTTTTAAAAGCTTGATTTGATGGGTTTAAATTAATTTGTCTATGCTGCTATGCTTTATTGTGAGTTTAAAGTATTTTAAAATTAGATAGATGTAATCGTTGGTATTGTATTGTGTGTTGCCTTGGTTTTAAAGGTTGTATTCTGGTCGGTACTGTATTTTTTCACAGGCTAAATTGTTCTGCTCCAGGCGTGAATTAGTTAATTGTTTCATTGTTCGGGATGGAGTGTGAATTGTTTAGGGATGTAAATAATGATTGCTAATTGATTTTTGTTTACTTGGTTGATTCATTTGCAGAATGTATATGGTGCATAGATTTTATGCATCATTTATATTGGAATGTGAGGTGTTTCATTGGCTTTTCATTGGATTGTGATGCTTTAGATTGTAAAATCAGTTGGGATTATTAAAATAAATTGATTTTAATGTAGTGTGTCTATGGAGACGTTCTATGTAGCAGTGTTATTTGTAGGACAGTATGGTTTTGATAACCCTTCTACATGTATTTGTATATTGGATCATCATGTGTGTGTATATACTGTATATATATATATATATACTGTATCTCTCTTTCTCTCTCTCTGTCTCTCTCTGTATATATATACACTACCGACACACTTTATTAAAGTGTGGCCGGTACCGCAAGCCGGGAGATTTCCCGGCTTGCTAGTGGCCGCCCCTCGGCGTGCCGCGCGTCATAGACGCGCGGTCACGCGTCTTCTGGAGCCTGCGCCCCCTGCACGCGCGTCCAGGGCTCCCCGAGGGAGCCCTGGTGTCCCGCGATCGCGGGACGGTGGCAGGGGGTTCCGGGGGACCCGGCGGACCCTGCAGCGGTAGGGAGAGTGCCCCGATCGGAGGGCGCTCTTCCGCTGCTTCGGCGCGCGCCCGTCACCCTCGGTGACCCTCGCGCCAGGTGACCCTCGCGCCCGTTACCCTCGCGCCAGGCTACTGCTGCGGCCAAGAACGGGCAAATGCTCGAATAAACTTGGCCGCAGCAGTATACAGTATATATATATATATAGTTGCATGATGAAGCCACTGTACAAATTCATGGGTGAAGGGTGGGTATCGGGCCACAGTGGCTTAACCCCTTAATCACCTTTGCGGTTATTATCTGATAAGGTGTTTAAGGGGTTAATTGATATCTGAATGTAATTGCAATGTATTGGCTTTGTATTTGCTATGTATGTTGTGGGCAAGACAAGGATTTTGCTGGCGATGGACACTTCGTATTGATGAGGTCAGTAGTACTTTATTTATTTGTATATGCTAGTTAATGTTTTTAATAATGGGCAATTAATCTATTATCCATATCTGGATAATAGTTATTTTGCACATTATTGTACTGTAGGTGTTGGGGGGGAGGGTGTATGTATTGAATGTATAGGCCAGGTTTATTTTTTTTACATTCAGGGTTGGTTCCGTGGTTCTGCGTGGGACCTCTGGAGACCACCTGCAGTATTCCTCGGGTATCCCAAGGGTATCAGGCTGGTGGTTCCACGGGTGACACATGCGGGGATGAAGCGGTGGTCTCACATCTGTGGGGGCATCGCGGACCCGTAGTCTGCGGGGATGACGATGTGTGGTCCCACTTCTGTGGGGGCACCACTGACCCGTAGGTGCGGTGATGATGATGTGTGGTCCCACGTCTGTGGGGGCACCGCGGACCCGTAGTGAGCACCCGTGAGTTCCCCAGACCCCCGAGGGAACCACCCGAGGCCCCGCAGACACCTGTGGGTCTGACCCGGGGCTTCCAGACATCCGCGGGCCTACCATGGGGACCCAATTGTGGCCCACGGTGACCCAAGGAGACCACCTGGGTGCCATGGTGCTGACGGGACCCACCAGCAGGCCTCCAGAACCTGTGTAAAAAGGGCTAAGGTAAACTTTAGGTCTGTCCAGGTGCCCCGCCAGCCCACCGGGGACTCGCGTGGGGCTGCGTTATGAACCCTATATGTAAAAGGATAAATCTTGTATTTATGGGGGGGCACAGGGGGTGGGTAATGTATTTAATAAATATAATGCTGTTTACTGTGGGTCACTGTACTGTTTTTATTGTGGGTACTGGGGGTGGGGGGGGGTTTCCCCAACGGTATGTGGGTAGGCCTCCCTTGTGGGTACTGGGTGGTTAGGCCTCGGGGGGGGGGGTTAGTGTGAGAGGGTATGTAGGCATCCCGAGTGGTGGGTGAGGGTGGGTTAACCCCTTAATGACTGTAGCAGTTAATAACCACTATGGTGATTAAGGGGTTAGGGGACATTACTTTGTATGTTTTAATTTTTGTCTCTTTTTTGCAGCAGCGGAGGGGCCATGTGCAGGTGGGTAGTGGGTAGTGGGTGTGGGTGTGGTTATTTACACGGGATCCCCCTCCCCACGTTTACATGCAGTACACTGCACTCACAGAAAACACAGGCCAGGCAGATTTAACTGACACAATAGGGGGAGGGGGGCTTACACAGATTAGTCAAAGCAGGGAAGTTTAGCAGACACAATAGGGGGAGGGTTTTTTACATAGATTACAGTGAAGGCAGGGAGGTTTAAAACACACAATAGGGGGAGGGTTTTTTACATAGATTACAGTGAAGGCAGGGAAGCTTCACACACAATAGGGGGAGGGAGTTTTACATAGATTACAGTGAAGGCAGGGAAGTTTAAAACACACAATAGGGGGAGGTTTTTTTACATAGATTACAGTAAAGGCAGGGAAGTTTAAAACACACATTAAAAATATGTATGTAATGTATTTATTGTTTATTTTGCCTTAACCCTTCATTGCCTTAGCGGCTATACGCTATGGTAATGAAGCATCATTTCTGTATTTTTAATAAAATTGTGCAGGAGCAGGGGGTTCCCTGAGCATTAATTTCTGGCTCAGGGAACCCCTTGCTCACTGTACAATATTATTAAAATACAGAAATGCTGCTTCATTACCATAGCACATAGCCGCTAAGGTAAAGAACGATTCTTTATTTATATATGTGTTTTATTTATACTGTACATGTGCAGAGGGTCTCCGGAGCAGAACCGCTGTGGTTTTAGGTCCGGGGACCCCCTGCTCCCTGAGAAACAGGCACCCTTAGGGGGTGCCGGTATCCCTCTGCTTGGTTTACAGGTCGCGTTCATGTGATCGGGACCTTTAAACGCAGAGGGATACCGGCACCTCATAAAGTGGCCTGTATCTCGGGGAGCAGGGGGTCCCCCGACCTGAAACCAATGTGGTTCAGCTCCGGAGACCCCCTGCACATCTACACTATAAATAAAAATGTATTTCAAATGTATTTATTTATAGTCATTTATTTATTTAGATTTATTTATTTATTTTTTGGGCGGCTGCTGTGTGTGATTTTTTTTTATTGTGGGTAGCGGGAGTGGGTGAAGGGGGTATTAGCCCCAACGGTGGTTTTTTAGGGCTTGCGGGGGGTAGCGGGAGGGCTTAACCCCTTCATGACCGTAGCAGTATTAACTGCTACGGCCGTGAAGGGGTTAAGTGCACCCGCAACCCCCTCGCAAGTCCTAAACTCACACCAAGGGCCAAATACCCCCTTCACCCACCCCCGCTACCCACAATAAAGCGGGCACGGTGAGTTAACCCCTTCATTGCTTTAGCGGCTATACGCTATGGTAATGAAGCAGCATTTCTGTATTTTTAATAATATTGTGCAGGAGCAGGGGGTCCCCTGAGCATTAATTTCTGGCTCAGGGAACCCCCTGCTCACTATACAATATTATTAAAATACAGAAATGCTGGGGGAGTGCATTCGCGAAGGATCGGAATATGGAGGCATAAGAGACTAGCTCCGTCCCGCGCTATTAAAAGATAAAGAATAAAACTACCCAAAACACAAAACCGGGTCCTCACATTTATACCCAGAGCTGTATAATCACCCCAGGATGGCTCCGAAGAAGCCGGTGGGACAAAAAAAGCAAAAGCTATCCGATGTACGGACATACTTTGGAGGAGCAGCAGAAAGTGCCCCAACCAGAGAAATGGCGGACACAGAAATAGAAGGAGATGATGAGGACACGAATAGTCAGTCCCAACTCCCAGTCAGACGTTGCGACTTCGCACGACTGTACACCGACTTGAAAAAGCTTTTACAAGCGGATATCAAAGAGGTCAAGAGAGAGATTACCAAACTGGGAACACGAACAGATGACCTAGAAACTAAAGTCGATCTCACTATCAAAGCAGGAAAAAAAACGGATAAAAAAACAGCAGACCTGCAAAAACAATCAATGAACTAAAAGAGCGGCAAGAGGACGCTGAGAACCGCGATAGAAGAAACAACATAAGGATCCGCGGAGTCTCGGAAGAGATCGGGGACTGTGAGGCCTTCACCTCAAGATGGCTGGAGTCCCTGATGCCAGACAGCCCGAAAGAAATCCTCACAATGGACCGCTGTCATAGGGCCTTACACTCCCGACCAACTCAGAATGAACAACCGAGAGACATCATCCTCCGGTTGCATTATTACACAACGCGGGAAGCAGTGCTACGGCTGACAAGAGCCTTGCCGGCGGTAGATTTCGAGTCCAATAAACTGCAAATCTTTCAGGACTTGTCCCCGCTTACCCTGGCGAGACGTCGCTCCCTGTTCCCCGTGACAAAAGTACTCCGGGACAATAATATGAGATATCGTTGGACCTTCCCGTTCGGACTTCAAGTCACGAAAAACGGGAGATCCCTTACACTAAAGGATATTGGAGAAGGCCCAGGGTTCCTTAACGCACTTGGTCTGCAAGGCCCCCCGACTGAAGCGACAGAAGAAGAGCCAGCCCTGGAACCAGAATGGAGTGGAGGGCCGACCACACCAAAACCCAAGCGAACAAAATAAAAGTCGCAATATAGACAATATAGATCTCTTATGGACACATAAAACACTTTGTGTTCGGTTGTTTAAGTTACCAGGTTATCGGCCAAACTGTGCCATGTTGTGCTTTGAACCAGAGCTGGCCTACGCCTCTATCTCACCCTTAAACCTCAATCTGAGTACCTGCAGAACCCCTCTGAATGGACCCTAAGTCCCCCCGCTGATTCCGGTCAATGTCGCCAAGTCCTGGATGAAGAAATCAAGAAACTCACCTTTAGACGATAACCACGAGGCTGGAGGAAGATGGCCGACATGATGGTGCTTCTTGTGCCCCACCGTGAGGCGCAGATCTAGGAAGAAGTGAGAGAGCGGGAACAGAGAGCAGCACATCCTCCGCGAGGCAGCAGGAGTCCCAAAATGGCCGCCGCCGGAAACCGGAAGTCACCATCATCAGACAGCGCCAGAGACGCCGGCGCCATCTTGGAGGTGGCAGACCTCTCCGGAGCGACTGTAAGCTACGAAGGCCCCGCAGGCAGGAAGAGACAGCTAATAACAGGGACACAGTCATCATGCAAGGGACAGAGGCTTCGCAGAGCCACGATCGCGGAACCACTTAGGACAACGAGACAAAGGGACAGAAAAGGGAGGGGAAAAACAAAAAGCACACACACCAATGAGGGACACAGCGGATGGGGACAGATAGGGAAATCCCCATTACAGTATAAGGGCACATCAGGTGGGACACACATAGACGAGAGCAGAGGAAAGGGAGAATATGAGATAAGGAGCCACGGAGAGGAAGACAAAATTCTAGAGCGAGGCTAAAGAGCACTGTTGCTGTCTTAGCATACATGGAGATTATTGGCTGCACAACACAAGTTAAAGTTATGGAAATTAAAGAGACCCTAAATAGGGTTACAGTTATAAGAACAGTCTAACTCAACAGGTTAATAATGAGTAAACTGGTCAATTACATAGAATTGAAGGAGGTAGTTAAAATGAGAGAGCGGGCCGGAGGGTAAGAGAGAGCTTCATACCCCGAGGTCGGCATGTGCTATAGACGAGAACTGGGGCGGAGGGTCTCCCAGGATCCCATCAAAGTCCTTTGGGGAGGGAGAGAGGGTAATGGTCCTGAGGGTGCGGGGCCACACTCCCTGAAGGCGTTGAACTCTACTTAAGGACATTGGAGTCCTGAAGAGGAGAACATATTGTTTATACATGTGTATTTACATGATGTTTTTTCTTTTATGTCATTTATGTGTCTATCCTCTTGTGTCTTACCCCCCCTCCTCCCACCTGTCCCACCGGCGACAGAGGTCACCAGGACTGCAGCAGTCGCAGCTCAACAAGATCGAGATTGGAGAAAGACCCCACGGCGCGGGCCTAGCTCGGCCATAGCAGTTACCGTACAGGAATCACCAGAAGACGATCCTAATGGGTAGAGAGATACGTTGCCTCTCCCATAACGTAAAGGGACTGAATAACCCAGCTAAGCGTAAGTTGGCCTTTAAAGACTATACTGTAAAAGACACAAAGCAGACATCCTCTTCCTCCAAGAGACTCACTTTTCTAAAACTAGCTACCCCAAATACATCGACAAAGATTTTAACACAATTTACCTTGCTTCAGCTTCAGTGAAGAAAAGAGAGGTGGCCATTGTATTCCATAAAAATTTATTATTCAAGCTAGATAAAAAGGTGATAGATGCCGAAGGCAGATTCATCATTTTGGTAGGATCCATACAAGGTCAGGCCCTCACACTGGTCTCAATATATGCCCCTTGTGAACAGGCAGCAGATTTCTTTGCCCTCTTCTTCCGGCGTTTGCAGCGGGAAGCAAAGGGCCAAATAATACTGGCAGGAGACCTGAACAGGACTCTAAACCCAAAGCTAGACAGATGTACAGCCCCTAATCCCCCCAACAAACGAGACTAGTAGACATACTGCTGCGGCCGAGTTTATTCGAGCATTTGCCCGTTCTCGGCCGCAGCAGTAACCTGGCGCGCGCCGGAGGGTGTCGGGCGCGCGCCGAAGCCTCGGAGGAGAGGCCCGCCGATCGGGGCTTCCCCCTCTCCTCACCGGGTCCGCCGGGTCCCCCGGAACGTCCCGCCGCCGTCCTCACATCTGCGCGACACCAGGGCTCCCTCGGCACGCGTACAGGCGGCACAGGCACCCGATGACGCATGACCGCGCATCGGTGATGCGCGGCACGCTGAGGGAGTGCGACTCGCAAGCCGGGACATATCCCGGCTTGTGGAATGAGCCGTACTCAAATAAAGTGTGCCGCCTGTGTATGGCGGGAGCAACATCCACAGACCAAGGACTATACTTTTTACTCCCACCCTCATAACCGATATAGCCGAATAGATTACTTCCTTGTATCCAACAGACTGGTCCCAATGGTCTCCCATTCGGGAATACACGATATTTCGTGGTCAGACCACGCACCTATAGAGCTGCGGTGCGAGCTAAATTTACTAGATAGACCAGGAGCGAATTGGAGATTAAATGAGCTGCTGCTAAAAATTCCTAAATTCGACTTGGAAATCGCAGACAAAATCAGAGAATACTTCACGGAGAACGAGGGAAGTGTAACTTCACCTGCCACATTGTGGGAGGCCCATAAGGCTACCCTCAGGGGATCTCTTATGTGCCTAGCTGATAGACGCAAAAGAGAACAGGAGAGTCAGATAAAGGATCTAAAAGGGAAATTGGCGTCCCTGACAGCATTACACAAAACCTCCAAAAAGGAAGCGATCCTGGAACAAATCCAAGATACTAAAAAACAATTAAACCTAAAACTGACATCTCACGCAGAAAAAGAAATGAGCTGGACTAAACGTCGATTTTTCGAAAAGGCAAACAAGCCAGACACTCTTCTAGCGACTAGACTTAGAAATAAAAAAACAAATTTTCACATTCAATCCATACGCACGCAGGGAGGGGAACTTACCTCTAATCTTAAGCGAATCGTAGAGGAATTCAAGAGATACTACGAGTCGCTCTACGATGGGGGTAAAGTTATCCATAATCAGAAAACGAAAAATAATCTCCGAGAATTTCTGAAAGTGGCAAATTTGCCCACATTGAGTCGAACGGAAAGAGAGGCACTACAGGAAGACTTCTCTCTAGAAGAGTTGACAGATGTTGTAAAGTCTCTTAAGCCAGCCAAGGCGCCCGGCCCAGATGGCTACTCAAACCTCTACTATAAAAAATAACTAAAACTTCTAGCCCCACATTTATTGAAACTCTTTAATTCGGTACTACATGGAGCTTCGTTCCCAACGCAGATGCTCCAAGCGTCAATCTCACTGATCTATAAAGCAGGAAAGGACCCGACAGACTGTAAGAGCTACCGGCCCATCTCTTTAATCAACACAGACATAAAAAAATTCTCAAAAGTAATAGCCAATAGAGTGGGTATCGTCCTTCCCAGGCTAAAACATCCAGATCAGGTGGGGTTCATTAGTGGCAGGCAGGCGGCAGACAACACCAGACGAATAATTGATGTAATCGATCTGGCCCAAAAGCAAAATATCCCTTCGCTGGTGCTTAGTCTGGACGCCGAGAAAGCATTTGACCGGATTGACTGGCCCTACCTGAGAGAGACGCTGGGGGCATTTTGGCTTCGGAGGAAGTTTGTTGGGGGCCATTCTGGCACTGTACGAGGGGCCGGCAGCGGGGGTGAGACATCAGGGGTTCCCATCAGAGCTTTTCCAGATTCATAGTGGCACGAGACAGGGATGCCCGCTGTCCCCCTTGCTGTTTTCCCTATGTATTGAACCCTTGGCGGCGCATGTTAGGAACAGCCCGGATGTTGCGGGCATAACACTCAAAGAGCAGTCACACAAAGTGGCCCTGTATGCGGATGATGTGATCCTGACATTATCCCAGCCTCTTACCTCTCTACCCAATGTGTTCTCAATCCTAGGGAGATTTAATCAAATTTCGGGTTTCAAAATTAACCAGGCCAAATCAGAAGCTCTCAATCTAAATCTGCCCAAATCAACAGAAAAACTAATTGGACTCAATTTTAATTTTAAATGGCAGCCCTCCACGATCAAATATTTAGGGGTTAATCTCACCAAAGACTATAAAACCTTATATAAGGCAAATTACCCAAAGTTTAAGACTTTAAAAGAGGACCTACGGCGATGGGCAGAATATGGCATCTCGTGGATAGGCAGGATTCAAAGCGTAAAAATGAATCTTCTCCCACGGGTGCTATATCTCTTTCAGACCCTCCCGATTCCCCTGCCAAGAGAAGAGATCCTCTCTTTACAGTCCGCAATAACGAAATTTATTTGGAACAAAAAAAGCCCCAGAATTAAGAAAGATATCTTGAGGAGGCCGACCTCGAGAGGAGGGCTGGGGGTGCCGTGCTTGCTTGCCTATTACGAAGCAGCTCAACTAATGCAGATTCTGCAGTGGCACACAGACCCGACCCTTAGGAGATGGGTGGCACTGGAGAGGGAGTGCTGCGCTCTGGTGGATTTCAAAAACCTGATTTGGCTGCCCAGGAATAGCCATATACGGATGCAAACACCACTGCAGGCCATGAGAAATTCCCTGAAAATATGGGAGGCCACAAAATTTAGATGTTCTCTCACAACACAGCAGTCATTGATGACCCCCATATGGGGTAACCCAGATTTCGCTCCAGGCCTAGATAGCGCTCACTTTGCAAATTGGATCCAGGCAGGTTATCTCCGATTATATGATCTGGAGGGCAGGGATGTAATTAAATCCTTTGCTCATGTAAAAGAGGAAAAAAACATTCCGAACTCCAAATTGTTTAGATACTTACAGATCAGGGCTTTCTATAATAAGACCCCTATTCGGCCGCGGAGAACAAATTTTGAGCAGATGTGTGCCAGACAAATGGACACAAGGGGACTAACCTCTCGAATGTACAGGGAAGTGATCTGTCCGGAGACAACTGACGCGCCCAGACTTAACTACATGAGGCAATGGGAGACAGACTTAGGTGATACCTTAGAAGACGACGAATGGGATAGGATCCTACAGGCAGCAGCGAAGAGCTCTATCTGTACCACGCTAAAGGAGAACGCCTATAAAGTCCTGATGCGTTGGTACTATACCCCAACAAAACTCTCTAAATTCGTCAAAGGCTATTCTTCGCTCTGCCCCAAGCAGTGTGGACAAAGAGCAGACTTGCGCCACATGCTGTGGTCCTGCACTAAGGTGGCCCCGATTTGGGGAGAGGTGCAGGAGTGGCTGCAGCGGCTAATTGGGATCGAGGTCCCCATGGATCCGTGGCTGTTCCTGTTGGGTCGGCGGGTTCAGGGGTTCTCGAACGCAATGCACAAACTAATCGCACACTTTGCCACGGCCACCAGGTGTGAGATCGCAGCACTGTGGAAGCAACCGGAGATTCCAATTATACCCAAAATAAGAAACAGAATTTGGTTCGTCTGCCGGATGGAACAGTTGACAAGTCTGGTCAACGACACCGGCACAAATTTCCTAAAGGTTTGGTCACCTTGGTTGACACAGACAGACATCCCGGGTATAGATGTTACCAACATATTGCATTGATATCAAGAAAAGGCGCTCTCCGGTAGCGAAATGGATCCTAGACTTTAGACTTTGGGATAATTGACTTAAAAGTGCATATTTAACTGAATCATAACTAAACGTAGAGCAGGAGAGTTAGGCAAAAGTCACTCCTACAGCTGGGGTTCCTGATCCAACCACGGAAGATTAAACAGAAGAAGAACAACTAACGCCCGAGTCGCCCCCCACCCCCTACCCCCTCCTCTTCCTATCCCCGGTTCCTGTGTCCGTCCTGTATGTTATGTCACGTAATGTATGTCGAGTGGAGGAGAAAAACGGAAATAAGGTGACTCTTTGTAAGCCAATGGACTGTGTTAACATGTCTGTACTGTTTCACCCAATAAAATGAAAGTTAAAAAAAAAAAAAAAAATACAGAAATGCTGCTTCGTTACCATAGCACATAGCCGCTAAGGTAAGGAACGAGTGTTTATTTATATATGTTTTTTATTCATACTGTACATGTGCAGAGGGTCTCCGGAGCAGAACCGCTGTGGTTTTAGGTCCGGGGACCCCCTGCTTCCCGAGATACAGGCCCCTTTAGGGGGTGCCGGTATCCCTCTGCTTGGTTTACAGGTCGCGATCACATGATCGGGACCTTTAAACGCAGAGGGATACCGGCACCTCATTAAGGGGGCTGTATCTCGGGGAGCAGGGGGTCCCCCGACCTGAAACCAATGCGGTTCAGCTCCAGAGACCCCCTGCACATGTACACTATGAATAAAAATGTACAGTACTGTATGTTAGGGGTTATAGGGGACGGCTTTAAAGACAACAGCTCGCAAACGCCCCCATGCGTTTTTATACGGCATTGCAGTATTGCAGACAGCGGGAATAAAATGCTTAAATCACAGCCGCGAAAATAACGCTATATACCCCGGGCGAAAACGACACAAAACCGCACATCACCGGGATCTTCTGAAATCCGCAGAGCTAGCCAAGTAAGAATAAAGTTGGTCGCCACTGTACACCTTCTATTCACATACACATTATTCTTACAGCAGAATCGATTACATCTTTGTCACTAGTAGACTGGTTCCACAGATCTCCCATACTGGGATCCACGATATTTCGTGGTCAGATCATGCACCCATAGAGCTAAGGTGCGCACAAATTGGGCTGGACAGACCAGGAGCAAATTGGAAACTTAATGAGTCCTTACTCAAAATCCCGGAAGTACAGGAAAAAATTGGGGAAGAAATTATACAATTCTTTAGAGAAAACGAGGGAAGTGTGAGTTCCCACATCACCCTCTGGGAGGCACATAAAGCAACACTAAGAGGGACTCTCATTAGTTTGGCAGGCAAACGAAAGAGAGAAAGGAATACAAAAATTATTGAAGGGCGGACCGAATTGAAAGCCCTTTGGGATCGGCATAAGAGGTCTCCTGACCCAGCCATGCTCCAACAGATTAAAGATACGCAGCTCAAGCTGAAGTTGCTTCTTACCTCCCAGGCCGAGAAATCACTTACTTGGTCAAAGAGGAAATTCTTTGAAAAAGCCAACAAGCCGGATACCCTACTAGCCAGGATGATTAACCTTAAAGCAAAAAGCTATAATATACAGGCTATACGCACGCAATCGGGCACCCTTTCTGCCGATCCTAAAAATATAGTAGGGGAATTCAAAAGCTATTATGAGACACTCTATGACGGGGAGAAGGTGAGCTGCTCCTCTGGAACGGAGAGAGCCCTGCGGGATTTTCTGTAGAACTCAAATCTACTCAGAATGAGCGAGGAGGACAGAGAGGTGATGGGCAGGGACTTCACAGCTGAGGAAATATCAGAGGTCATCGTAAATCTAAAACCCTCTAAAGCCCCGGATCCTGACGGATTCTCGAACCTATACTACAAAAAATATAAGAAACAATTGATCCCCTATCTCCTCCGTATGTTCAACCAAGTGTTGGGAGGGACCCCTTTCCCCCAGCAAATGCTCCAAGCATCAATTTCTGTGATACACAAACAGGGTAAAGACCCACAGGACTGTAGAAGCTACAGGCCAATATCCCTGATTAATTCGGACATTAAAATATACGCTAAACTTTTGGCCAATAGATTGAGTCTCATCCTACCCAGACTGGTGCACCCAGATCAAGTCGGGTTCATAGCGGGTCGACAAGCTGCGGATAACACCCGACGAATCATTGATCTGTTAGAAATAGCCAATACAAGATCAATACCAGTTGTGGCGCTCAGTCTGGATGCAGAAAAAGCGTTTAATAGGATAGACTGGCCATATCTAGAGGCCACTCTTGGAGCATTTGGGATGGGAACGAAACTGATTGATGCTATATTCTCCCTATACTCGGCTCCGTCAGCCAGGGTCGCATCGGACCCCTTCTTAATAAAGAGCGGAACGAGGCAGGTCTGTCTGCTCTCCCCTCTCCTGTTTGCGCTATGTATGGAGCCCCTAGCCGCGCAAATACGAGACAGCAAAGATATCTCGGGTATTGACATTGGAAGCCAGTCACATAAGGTGGCACTGTATGCGGATGACGTGTTCCTGACAATATCTAAACCCCTTACCTCTCTACCAAACTTATTCGATTTACTGGGTAGATTTAATAGGATCTCCGGATTTAAAATAAACCAATCTAAATCAGACGCTATGAATATAAATTTACCAAAACACATGGAGAAGCTGATCACCCTCAACTTTAACTTTAACTGGCAGCAGACACAAATTAAATATCTAGGGATTAATGTAACCAAGACAACCAAACTGCTGTACCAGGCAAATTACCCCAAACTGATGCAAACCCTACGAGGGGACATAAGGGGATGGGCCAAACACAAAATCTCTTGGATAGGGAAAATTCACTGTATTAAAATGAACCTGCTCCCTCGCCTTCTTTACTTATACCAGACCCTCCCGGTGCCAGTGGGATTGAAGGACGTCCTCTCGCTCCAATCCGAAATAGATAGATTTATCTGGGGGGGGGAAGAAGGCGAGAGTGGGCAGGCAGATAATGCGCAACCAAACAGGGGCAGGGGGGCTTGCGGTGCCCTGCTTGTTGGCTTATTACAAAGCGGCTCAATTATGCTAAATCGTGCAATGGCACACCAACCCGGACTCCAAAAGGTGGGTTGCTTTAGAAAAAGAGATTTGCTCCCCGGTTGAACTAGGACATTTAATCTGGCTACCCAAAAAGGTGCAATTCAGTGCTAAAATACCGCTTTCCTCAATGGCTAACTCACTCTCGGTGTGGGAGAGCACCAGGCTTAAATGCAATTTGACCCATAAAGTATCAGGCATGACTCCATTATGGGGGAACCCATTGTTTGCTCCTGGACTGAACAGTGCAGACTTTACAATTTGGAAAGCTAATCATATTAATAGATTAGCGGACCTGGAGGGCAGAAGAGGCATTCAAACATTTGACATCCTTAAATCTAACAACAATATCCCCAATGCTGAATTTTTTAGGTACCTTCAGGTCAGAGCATTTTACCAAGCTCAACAACCTAGAAACCAATTAACTAACTTTGAAAAGCTCTGCCGAATAGGGACAAGCACAGTTGGACTCACATCGCAGCTGTACAGGGAAGTAACTGGTTCTAGCTCAACAGTAACAGAAAAACTAGGCTACATGACCAAATGGGAGACGGACCTAGGAGAAGTATTAGACGTAGAGGACTGGGCGAAAATCACCACGGCAGTCTCCAAAAGCTCCATGTGTACGACCCTCAGGGAGAACGCATATAAAGTTATGATGAGATTGTACCACCCCCCCACAAAATTGGCTAAATTCCTGCCCAGTTACTCCCCATTGTGCCCGAGACAATGTGGACAACAAGCAGACTTGTTACACATGCCCCAAGCTAACTAACGTCTGGGATTCAATCCATGATTGGCTGAGCATAATCCTAGGCATAAATATCCCGCTAGACCCATGGCAGTTTCTTCTAAACAGACCGCACCCGGGACTATCCAGAAAAACGAACAAATTAATATCGCACTTTGCGATGGCGGTTAGAGGAAAGATCGCAGCATGTTGGAAACAAAATGTGATTCCATCAATTACTGCAATTCGGAATAGAATTTGGACAGTCTGCCAGATGGAGCAATTGACGAGTATGGTCAACGATACTGGCACAAACTATCTCAAAGTATGGATGCTGTGGTTGGCTCAGACAGATATACCAGGGGTAGAAAGGTCCACGATATGGCAATGATTAGGATAGATGCGTTCTCCGCTGGGCTGTTGTATAAACATGGACTTACAGGATAAATCGGAATTACTCAGATTGAACCAGACAGGGAGGTGTCGGGGCCGCCGCCGGTGTGAAATCTGCCCACCCCAAGGAGCGATAAGCCGGAAGATGCAGAGCTGTCGGTGAAACCATGGTAGAAGGACCCCCCCCATCCCCCTTCCTCCCACCCCCCACTCTCCGGACACCCCTACCCCCCCCCCTTTCCATCAGATGCCTGTGTAAAGTCTGTCTGTCTTCCCAGTTTGTCCTGTATTCACCTGCGGAGAACCAAGATGCATGGGCGATTGATAATGTTATGAATATGCGGTTGATAAAAAACTTTGAAATGTCTGACAAACATGTAATCTGTCAATAAAATTTGAGTTGAAAAAAAAAAAAAAAATATTCATGCTGCTTCGCTACCATAGCAGATAGCCGCAAAGGTAAGGAACAAGTCTTTATTGATATGTGTGTTTTACGCATAGTGTAGATGTGCAGAGGGTCTCCGGAGCTGAACCGCTTTGGTTTTAGGTCCGGGGACCCCTGTTTCCCGAGATACAGGCCCCTTTAGGGGGTGCAGGTATCCCTCTGCTTTGTTTACATTCCACGGTCACGTGATCGGGACCTTTAAATGCAGAGGGATACCGGCACCTCATAAAGGGGCCTGTATCTCAGGAAGCAGGGGGTCCCCGGACCTGAAACCAATGCGGTTCAGCTCCGGAGACCCCCTGCACATGTACACTATGAATAAAAATGGTTTAAAAAATAATTTTTAATGTGCTGATGTTTGCACAGAGAGAGCAGTGGATCTCTCTCTGCTGCAAACACATCTCGGCAGGGGACGGCTTCTCGGCAGTTTCTCGCCAGGCAGCCGTCTCGCCACCAGTTACTAGCCATTTTATCAAATGGTGGTGGCTAATTCATTCGCCCCTTACAGCATACAGCGAGTTTAACACGCCAAAAACATGGCTAATTGCTAAACTGGCTAATGCATTTTTTCACTGCTTACTGCATGTAGCCTGGAGCTCCCGTGGCTCCTGGAGACCCCCCTCCCTTGGTGCAGCGCGGTCGCGGGTGCCCACAGACCCGACGGCTGCTTCCAAGGGTGGGGGATGGAGCAGGGAGCAGCGCGTCTTTCCCCGCATGCGGCCGGTTGCCGGGGACGCGATCGGGCCGTTGCTAAGGCCGCGGTCGCGTCTCTAAGGTCCCGGCGGCCGGCGAAGCAGGGCGCCACCATGGCTATGCGTGTTGCGCATGCGCAGGGACCCGATGTTACGGAAGGCCCCCAGATAGCTCGCGCATGCGCGGAAGGTAGTGCAGGGGTAGGAAAAAGCCCGCGAAGCCCTAGCCTACCAGGGAAGGCTCTGAGCTGGGACTACATATCACAAGAGCCTTTGCGCGCCCCACATGACACCAGGGAGCCAATAGGGCTTAGGAAGCCCCTGCAGAAGAGATACATTTTGCGCGCTTGCACCACGTTAGGTGTTAGTCAGAGACCGGAGCAGCCCAGGGAAGGAGGTAGGGTACAGGAGAAAGGGACTCCCTGTACTAGGCCAGCACCCCCAGGGTCTGAGGTAGCTAGACACCCGAAGATAGAGTGTTGCCAGGGACTGCTCTAGAGAGAGGGACCCTGTCACTCAGGTTAGTCCGTTGGAGCAAGGGAGCTGTGAGGGAAGGAAGGGTGCGGGGAGTGCGTACAGCTCCTGCGGCCCTGTAGGTACCCACACCCCAGATAGGCCCCAACCCCCCACTAGGGTAGTGGGTAACTGCTGAGGGAGGCCCAAGATAGGGACGCTACCCTTAGTGTTAGAGTGCTGCCTTGTCAGAGTCACGGCGGTCAGTGCTGTGAGGTCTGACAGGCAGGCACCTTGTTGCGCAGCACATTGGCTGCCAGCATTTAGTGAGGCTGAAGGGACTTGGGTAGTTAGGGGAGTGGGACAGGTCATTAACCCCTGTAGGCCCATAGGAGTTCCCCAAGCCACTACAGGTTGCTGTACTACAGGGACAGGCCCTAGGTTAGGGTTCCTGTCACATTAGTGCCAAGTGTTAGTTAAGGACTCAGCGGATGCTGCTGTTCCTGTGAAGCGGTTCAGACCCACGTTGGGGTCCACAGAGACTATTCCAGAGTGGGACCGCCCTGGCGGTCCACGTGCCCGGAGTTCGGTTGGAGGATCAGAAGGAGGCATCGCCCGACTGATCCTTTGCGAAGTATTGCTGACCCGAGCACAGGAGTGCTCGGCAGGTATCTACAATACATAAGTGCACCACCGGGCCCTTAGCTTAAATAGTGACTGCGCAGTCACCCATTGACTCTCTGCAAGAGTGCGGGACATTGGCGGGGTTCTTTGGACACTGGGTGGGATCACCTGGTGTTGGGGAATCGTCCTGCGAGACGTCACGGTTAGTGTCTCCTCTAGAGAGGGACACAGGTTATATTATGCATGTGATGTGTTATTCTTGCATGTAGTAAAGTCACTAGTTATTATAACTCACTGTCTATGTGATTATTGTGTTTGTCTTGCGAGGAACCACTCCCCCTTTGGTGGGAGCCATCGCAGGTGGAGGCGCGGCACCGAATGTAAGTGGTTGTCCATAGTATAATTGCCCCAGGTTCCCCGTGGCGGAAGCTCAGCCCTCCTGTGAGCCAACAGGTATAGCACCAAATACCAAGTAACATTATATGTTCCCGCACCCACACAGTATAATCTGCGATTAGGGGGGGGGGGGAAACCCGTTACATGCATGATGCCCTATGTTTCTACAGATCAAATCTAAGCATCGAAACGTTTAGGATGCCAGCTCATGAATCACATACTGTAAACTTTAGTAAAATAGTTTATTGTATACAGTGTATGCTGTGTGTTCGTCTAAGTGTTTCAATATATAACTAAATCCAGATTATCTAAATGTAAAACCACGTTAAGGGGTGCAGTATAATAAATCCCAGTGTTACACTGCTCCACCACTGCTGGCTCTTTGTTTCCTCTATTCAAAGTACCAGAGCCAGTTTCTTGGCTTCAATAACCCCCATATTTATTATTAGACAATCCCAAGTGTTTATAGTGTCTCATATGTGTTAGTTCAATCAAAACACTCCAAATTACACAAACTAAACACAAAATATGCATGCTAATTTCGTTTGTAGATACAGTGAGTTTGCAAAAACAACCATTTGAATTTGGGATAAACTAAATTTCAAGTTGAAAAAATAAACTTCACAAATGCAGCCAGGCTTGCAAAGCACATGACGACTGTAGTAAATTATCAAGAAAAACTACGGAATATCAAACATTCAGAAACTTTTTGGGGGGGGCTTCTAGTATTAAATAAAGCCCTACAAATTTAAGCAGCCTCAATTTTAAATGGCATATTAAACAAAATAATGTAAATGACATACCTCTAGTAGGGACTGATGGGGATCTATGGATTTCTACCATGCATTACAAGCAAAGTGGTGAAACCCCCAAAATGTGAAACTAAAAAAATATATAAATATCCTTGATGACCTTTCCAAAGCTAGAAACAGACAGAAACAGATTTTTCCGTATTTTAGTAGAGAAGGAGTTAATGGGATAGGTCTCATATTGCCAATAATAAGAAGTCGTTAACCATTCTATTGGGATATCAAATGATAATTAGAATGATGTTTTCAATTATTTAGGTCTCAGGCATTTTTTTTATTTGCAGAAACAAAGCAGCTCTAATGTAAAGTTGTCTGGTACCAAGTTTATTTTTCTGTTGATGTAACGATACCTCAGTCATCATTCTAGGTTATGCTAAACTGACTTTGTAGTGGAATACTTTCTACAATAAAAATATACCACATTCTTTTTATTCCTGAGAGGCCTCTACATATAAGAACACCATATTTCACTTGCCCCTTCGGTCACATATATCTTATACAGGTTTGAAAAATAAATACTTGACATATATGGTTTGGAAGAAAACATTCCATGCCATCACCAGATCCACTTCATTTTAAAAGGCTATGCAAACTCGAAACCTCTGCACTTGATTTTTTAAGTCTCGATATCAATGGAGAACATTTTGCTTGTCATGTATTTCTAATCCATTTCTTAACCCAAGATTTTATATCTAATAATTATAACTTTATTTCATACATCGCTTTTCTCCCAATGGGACTCAAAGCACATCACAATTTTATTGTTATGAAACCAGCAGTTAGCAATCATTGCTCTTATTCTGCAATATAAAAATTCCCTCAGGGGAAGCTCCAACCAGAAACATTGGAGCATACAAGTAGTGCAGTTTTAAGTATGCTATCATGTAGTTTAATAAACTTTAATTTGTATACATTTTATGCTGGACTGCTGTTTTTCTTCAGTGCTATAGCATCTACAATACCATAGGAAAATGTAGCCGGGATTTATCCCTGTTTTAGAGAAAAGCTGCCTCAGAGCTCTGAATCCAGCATGGAGCTGGTTAACTGCGCCACTCAATTGGCCAGTCTCCACCTGGACTAATCAGAGCTCTGTGAAAGAGCATCATGTGAGACACAAGAAGGAGATTTTCCTCAGCACACAGGGGTGCTGACATGAGGAGAGGGGTCTTGAATGTACAGGTAGACTGTGTGTTGACAGCAAAACACAAGGGTACCAGACCTATTTTCCTGGACACAGAAGACCCATGCACCTTAAGCACACCAAGACACCTGGGCACCACTGACATGAATGGCCACCTGTTTTAAGGTACCGCTGAGACTTTGGGGTGATAAGTGGGTAAGGGGTTTTCCCGCACTCCCCCCCTCTCCCCAGCCTTGCAGAGAGGGATTGGGGAAGTAAGTTAGCCCTTACAAAGGGATAGGTGTTTGTTGTTTTTTTATATTTTTGATGCTGTGCTGTTTAAAGGGACAGGCTCAATAAAGCCATATGTTAATTTCACCCTAAATGGGCTCGATTTGCATACAGTACCTCTGCACACATCTCTTGCAGAAAATAATATATTACAAAATATGAATGCAACGTTTTACCCCCTCCATGGATGTGTGATACTAGTGATCATACAAAAACAACAATTCTAATGAATTCAATAGTCATTTCTCCCTGAAAACACATACAGTATTACGCTTTCATAAATCTACCATTGGGCAGGTCTGGACAGTAAAACACTGGTCTCAAAGCTCTTCTGATCTCAAACTAGTACAATACAAGAGCAAAAGAAGCATTTCATTTATCAACTAGAAAAATACAACAGATGACATTTTAATGTATTATTTTATAAATTGAAACTGTATTTCTCTAGATTTCCAGCAGAGATAGGTTACCTCCCTAAAAAAAGATTCATAAAGCAGTTTTTCTGGATGCAAACCTGCTCCAAACATCAAGAACATAAACCAATTTGTATTTGTTAAATCTTATATTGCAAAATGTTTGCATTGGTTTTACAGGTTTGAGACCAGCCAACAAATAGCCGAGGTTGAAGTTGTCCCTAATATTATAGTACAAAGCTTATCAACATTCACAAAAACTGCAAATCACTACTTAACTTAGCATATGTAACCCCCTGTGTGATGAGCTCAAACACTGTTACACTGCCCCCTGGCAGATTTCCTCTCAAATGTGCTCTGAACATGTGACTGTGATTGACATGAGAGCAGCCAATAATAACGGTTGTGGAAGAGGAGGGACTATGAAGGAAAGGAGCCTTTAAAAAAGGGAGCAGCCATATTAGTACTCAGGTCCACGCAGACCTGATCTATCAGGTTCGTACAAGGTATGCTGAGAGTGAACGTGAACGTGTGCATGTACTGTACAGTAGTAACAGGAACTGAGAGCTATAGTTTCAGAATAGACAAGAGATCACGTGCTCCTGGAGGGGAACCTCAATGGCTATAAAGACACAGTTGTGCCAAAGCACCTTTTTGAAGAACAGGCCTGCAACAGGTTCAGTACACCATAAGCTCCCACGGTGTGCCGGCACCATCACCAGCCAACATACCCTGGATTGGCCCATCGGATTAACACAGCAGGGGTCCCTGGCAGTCCCATTCAAACTGACCAGGGATCCCTGCTGTGTTAATCCACCATTAGTCTTTCTGCAGAAATGTCAGAGAAATGTTGCACCATACCTGGGAGATTGCCCCAGATTTTTCAAAGTGGTGTTCGGATACTCTTATCTGTATATAGTTACATAGTAGATCTGGTTGAAAAAAAGACATGCGTCAATCAAGTTCAACCTATGCTAAATTTAGACGACAGATACTTTATGCTATATCCATCCTTACAGTATATTGATCCAGAGGAAGACAAAAAACCCCAGTGTAATATCATCCAATGATATCTCATAAGGGGAAAATAAATTCCTTCCTGATTCCAATAATTGATATCAGATTACTCCCTGGATTAACATCCTTCCCATGTTTACATATTTGGTATATCCCTGTATACCTTTCCTTTATAAAAAGATGGTCAACCTTTTTTGGAATAAATCTACTGTATCTGCCATCACAGTCTCCATGGGTAATGAATTCCACATATTAAACTGCCCTTACTGTAAAGAACCCTTTCCTTTGTTGCTGGTGAAATCTCCTTTCCTCCAACCTCAAGGGGTGCCCCTGTGTCCTTTGTACTGCCCTTGGGATGAATAGTTCATTTGAAAGCTCCTTGTACTGTCACCGAATACATTTGTATATAGTTATTATATCCCCTCTTAGATACCTCTTGTCTAATGTAAATCTAATTTAGCTAACCTCTCCTCATAAATTAGATTGTCCATCTCCTTTATTAATTTGGTGCTTCTTCTCTGCACTCTCTCTAGTTTCATAATGTCTTTTCTAAGGAGTGGTGTCCAAAATTGTACTCCACATTCAAGGTGTGGTCTTACTAATGCTTTATAAAGGGGCATAATTATGTTTACTTCCATTCCCTCTGTAGAACACATCACCTACATTACCCTGGTCTAAATTCCTACTTACAGTACCCCCTCAAAGAAACAAATAAGGTTATTGTGGCTGATCTATCCTTTATAAATTCATGCTGACTATTACTAATAATTTTGTTTTCCATTAGATATTCCTGAATATTATCCCATATTAAACCTTCAAGTAGTTTCCCCATTTCTGAAATCAGGCTTACTGGTCGGTAATTCCCTGGTTGTGATCTAGCTCCCTTTTAAATAAAGGCACCACATCTGCTTTACACCAATCTTGTGGTACTGAGCCTGTGGAAATGGAGTCCTTGAATATTAAATGTAATGATTTGCTATTACTGAACTTAGCCTCTTAAGAACTTTTTGATGTATGCCATCGGGGCCAGATGCCTTATTTACTTTAATTTTATCAAGCCGCCTATGAACTTCTTCCTCAGTTAATCAATTGTTAATTAATATAGAGTATTTATGTGTCTATGTACATACTGTACAGTAGTGCTTCACAGCAGTTATACAGTATGTATGCTGTAATACATAGTGGGAATAGGCGCTTCAAGCATAAAAGTAAACAGTAAGAAAAGGCGTCGCTAAAGTCTTACAATCTAAGTGGTATGTTTGGGAGAACATATACAGACAGTAGGAAGGTTATATGGTAAGAGCGTACAGTATGGTAAGTGCATATACAAGGGTGAGTACTTTGAAGCTAATGAAATGTTTTGTTAAAAGACAAGCCCTGAAGGGGGGATGATATAGGAGGAATTTGGCGGATATTGAGGGGAAGGGTATTTCTGAGGTGAGGAGCATTAAGCTTGTATGCCCCTTTAAAAAGGAAAAGGTATACTGAGATATGTGAAATAAGTTAAAACATACTGTAGACAGAGATACTAACAAATTGCTTTGCCTTGCTTAGAATACCTGGAAATCAGATGGTATTTTGTTAACCAGCTTTGCAGCAGGGATGGTTAAATGGCCACCAAATAAACAGTTATAACAATTTACTAAACCAATATAAAAATTTTCTTGAATAAACATATCTGAAATATTTTAACAAGAGGTTTGAGAAGAAAATGCAACTGGAACTGATAGGGTGTATTGTAACTGTTAAGGTTAGTGACCACTCAAGGTTAGTGACCAGTATGTGTATGCTACATTTACATTGTCATCTTATGAGTGCAGTATAGCTTCTAGCATACAGCGCACAAAACTTAGAAAATATTATTTAATTTCTCAATAGTTCCAACCAGTTTCCAAAACCAAGGCTAATTACCAAAACTACTTCAAGGGACTGTTGGGGTGGAATGAACTGTAATCTTTTGTTGTACCTGGTTGGCGTTATAAAGCTATTATTACTTGAAATGAGCTGCACGGGAGCAGTGATATGTTGCAGATTTTCTTACTACCACATTGCTGAAAAGGATAGCATCTTCTATTAAAACTCAGAAATCATGGAACTGCGTAGCTTACAGGACTGTGCATCAGGCTCCAATAATGGTACAGTTGTTAATGGCAAAAGATGTGTTATGCATCTTTAATGCATCAATAAGCTGACCCTAGTAAGTATTGTAGCTGTTGAATAAACAGATGCAAGCAATGAACAAATAATCACCAAATCTATAAAACTTTGCTTAACTTGTCATAACTCTAAGGGCTAGATTCAATAAAGGTCGATATTGCTGCGTTAAAATTAGGCATAACAAAAATTGGATTGCGGCGATTAATTTATTCAATTACCTCTGTATTTAGGATTTATGTATTAATAAAGAATTTGCGATATTCTTTTCCATTTCTTTGCCTGAAAATTGTGCTAACTCAACATTAAATAATGTTTTGTGGTAGTTACTAACCTCTTTGGTGCCTAAAGCTATCATTACATTGCCTGTTGACTATGACTAGCTGGCTGCTTGAGCTTATACTGTAAGGGGTTAATGTATTATTAAGTTCAACATTGTTAATATTATGTATTTTATCTTCTATTCTAGGTTGGCTACTTTCATCTTGCCTACAGCATGTCTATAGTGTCTATTATCTACATAGAGAAGACAGGCCTACAGCCAGCCTTGGGTAGGTAATTACAACTGGCGTTATTTTTTGGGGTGGGCCGATATCGCCATGCATCAGAGTTTAGTGAATAGCTTATGAATAAGTATGAATAAGTAATTAGCTCATCATAATCATTGCATATTGCCTTTAAAATTAATGCTTATATTGCCACAGTCACAAGTCCCTTATTGCTGTTTTAACACCTTTACCAAGCGATATGGCTTTAATAAATAAATAATTTTTTATTTATAACCCTGTAGTGAAACTACATGGCCTAAGTCTGGTACTGCCACTAACCATGGCCCTAATTATTACAAATGAATTAAATAATTATCAAAAATGGTAATTTACTCAGCAATGTTTAGAGCAATAGCAGCTTTTAGGGATAGTAGCATGCATTAATGCATATTAGCACAGTATGTTAATGGCATATATCAATTAGACTGCAGGGCTCTGGGCGCCTCTTTTTTGGATATCATACTGTATATCAATTAGTAAATTTCTCCCATTATCCTCCCCTTAAATTAGACTGCCACCTGAATTGGCATTAACCTTATTAGCTTAAAAAGCATGAGGCAAATGTGTCAAGCTTGAAAAATACTTCGCTTGACACATTCAGTAGTTCCCACAGAATGAAAGGGGAGTTATGAAACATAGACTGCAGTATGTGCAGTGTATGCATTATATGGAAAGTAAATGTATTTCAATGCTGCAAATCAATCAAATACGATGTTAGGTAACTTTATATCGGTATATACATTGACTTGCCATAGATAACAAAGCTGATACTGGATTTGAATGATGGTGTGACAAGGTAAGAGGGCCACATCATATAGGAATGAGCTGATTTTGACTGTCAGGAAAAACCACAGCATTGCTATGGTGACAGCAAATCACAGTCAGCCAATTAAGCCAGGGAACAGATGCGGGCTGGCTTCAGCTTTCAGCAGCCTTAATGTACGGTTCTGAATGCCTAAATACATTTCTATTGCTTTCAGAGGTACAGATATGGACTTTGAGGTTCAGCTGACACACCCTTAGATAACACTATAGATTTTAGACTCCGCATCATGTGTCTTTCATGATACATCTGTGTTTTATTTTATATGTTGCATTTCATGTCACAATTCTCCAAATATATGGTGTATGTACTGCACAACACAGGATTCTGCAAATTCTAATCTGTGTTTGATGGTGCTGAAAACCTTAATAACAATATAGCCTCAAACTGTCAAACTCACAACATCCAGAATGTAGAAAATAAGACAGATGCACATATTGTACTGTATATGTATGTATAGCTTTATTTATATAGCGCCCACAGCATACTCAGCACTTTACAAAAGGGACAATATAGGGAATTATAATACAATACGTGCAACAAACTAAATCAGACAATTGGAAAGTAAATCCCTACATCAGAGAGCTTACAATCTAAGTGGTATGTTGGGAGACTTACAGAGAGAGCAGCTGAGGGAATAAGTGCAGTAGATGGCAGTGCAGAGTTTTAAGGTTTGACTTTCACTTGAAGGTGGTGAGAAAAGGTGTTTGACATATACAGAATATGAGGGAGTTCAGTGAGGGGGAAAAGGTTTAAGACGAGAGAGAGCAGGAGAGGTGAAATGGGTGGAGAGGAGGCAGTTATGGGCAGAGCGCAGGAGATGAGCAAGGGAATAATGAAAGATCAAAGTGGATATGTAGGGAGGAGCAGATGAGTAGAGAGCCTGAAGATAAGGAGGAGAACTTTGTAGGTGATCCGAAACTCGTGGGGAAGCCAGGAGAGGGATTTAAAGGGGAAAGGAGCAGAGATGTTCTTTGAGAAAGTGAAATTATTGTAGCAGCAGAATTTTGAATAAATTGCCAAGAAGAACGTTGCAAGGCAGGGAGGCCTGTTAGCAGAATATTACAACACAATCCAGACTTACAGTATAAGGGAATGCATTAGTGCAGTTTTTCCTCAATCAGGGTGCTGGGGAATCCTGGTATGCCACAACCTTCAAATTTCCCACTTAGTACGGCTCTTTGATTCTCCTTCGGTTGTCTCTGGCATAGCCTCAAAGCACACCGTTTAGATCACCTGCATGAAAGGATTCAAGTGAGCTGTAGAGCACTAATCGGGTCCCCTTTTTCTATCTCCCCCTCTGCCATAGAAAAGCATAGCAGAGGGGCTGGCAACCAATCTGAGCGTGGATTCAGCTCAAGGACCATCAGGTAGCGATTTGTTACTTCCATGGACCAATCAGGGCTGGGGGTGGGTTTTCAGACTTAAAGGCTTTGTGGAGAGAAATTAAAATGGGCCAATAAGAGCATCACCAATCAGGTGGACTCGGCAAAGGGTTTGCCCAGCCAGCAGGATATCTCCTGCTGGCCTTGCGCCGCTCTGGCTGGGGAGGCAGCAAATGGTTCTGGTCTTTATGTGGATTCCCACCATCCCGATCTCTGCCCCTGGACACCATTTCCTTTGTCTTCTGCCCCTCTCTTCCCTGTCCAGACCCAGCATCAGCCATTTTCTCTTGACATGCAGGCTGCACAAAGGGTTTCTCAGCCCTGCATGTCCAGAGACGTTGGCTCTGCTTTATTGTTTGTATACACATTTTTATACTTTTTAATACAGTTTCACACACAGGAATTACAGACATGTAATAACAGGGTAAACCAGGGGTCTGCTGACCAGATGACTCCCAGGGGGCCAGGAACTGGGCTTATCCTTTATTTTAGTGGACCATTAACCCCTTTGAAATCACAGGCACGTCCTGCACTACCTGGAGACGAAGTGGCTGCGATTCACCTCTACTCTCTCAGCCTGGCACAGAGGAAAGACAAAGCCTCTTCATTTTCAGACAGCACAGGACATGCCCAGCTGACGTTGAAAGTGTGTGGGAAGGTTGGAGGAAAAGAGGAAGGAGTGAGGGCTTTGTGGGGGAGCAAAGTATGGTGACGTTCTCTGTGGGTATGTGTGATTGCTTTGTGTGAGGAAAGGAAGGATGGTAAGTGCTTTTGTGGTGTATGGAAAGGTGTGTGGTGTAAGGAAGAGAAGGGGATATGGTATTTATTAAGAAAGAGTGTGTGTGTGCTATGTAAGTGTAACAGCTTTTCCCCCACCCACTCGCAGATATTACTGTGGAGGTGTAGGAACATGCAAGGTTACTCAGGTGTGGTGCATTACCTGTTGGCTCACAGGAGGGCTGAGCTTCCGCCACGGGGAACCTGGGGTACATACATCTTATACATCTCTAGGTGCAACGCCTCCACCTGGGAGGGATCCCAACGGAGTGGGAGGAGGCCCTCACAGGAAACAACCACACAAAGCGAACGAATGTAAAACAGGACTGGCTTTACTGCATAACCAACTATATCTACATACATCAACACAACCTTCATACGCCACGGCGGACGCTAACCACTCTGGTCGTCACGGCGGACGCTACCACCTCTGGCGTCACGGCGGACGCTAATCACACTAGGCGTCACGGCGGACGCTAACCTCCCACAGAGTGATCCCACCCCGTGTCCAGTAACCCCCACCCAAATGTCTCGCACCCCCAAAGTCAAATACCACTGTGCATGTGTATGTGTGACTGCGCAGCCACTATGTCTGTGATAGGCCTGGTTGGTGCACGTGAGTTGCAGGTTACCTGCCCGGGCTCCAGCCACGGGTACCGCGATATCACTGGAGGTCCGCCCGATCCGACGTTGTCCTCCACACCGCGTTGGGTGAATTCCAGCGCGGATAATATCACCTAGTCCCAGGGTCTTTGATAGTGTTCTGAGCCCAGAACCCACCTCACAGGGCCGCACGGCTTTAGCACTGTGTCCCTGACTAAGTTACCAATAAATGGGGCAGTATCCCTATCTAGGGCCTGCCCCTATACTCCACAAGCTATTAAGTGACTCAGGACCTAACTGGGGGCCTGGGGGCTGCTGGCCTAATGCAGAGGGTCACTGACCCCTGCATCCACCTCTTACCCCTAGCTGGTCCGGATCCTGAGTGCCTGCGGGCTGCCAAAACCCCGCGAAATGTATCTAACTGGGAGCAGGGGAATCCGGCCTTCCCATTGGCTCCCTGGCGTCACGTGTCCCTGCCCCTGTGCACCCTGGGGGCTGTCCTTCCCGCCTTGCGTGTGCGCGAGCTGTTTGGGGGCCTCTCGCGCTAGCTGGCCTCCTGCGCATGCGCGAGCTGACTTTCAATGGCGGCGCCCTGCTCCGCTAGCCGCCGGGACCCTAACGACGCGATCGCGGCCTCGGCAACCGGCCCGCTCGCGTCCCCGGCAACCGGCCCGCTCGCGTCCCCGGCAACCGGCCCGACCGCTTCCCTAGCAACCGGCCGCAATTACAACCACGCGCGGCAACGGGGAAGGAGGGGGTGAGTGCGCGAGGGGGACCTGGCTACATCAGAAAGGGGCATACATGTGGTGTGTGTGTGGAAGGGATGACAAAATTACTCAAAATTACTCAAAAATGTTATGCTGCCTTGAACTTTTCACCAGATACGCATGTTTTTCTGTAGCAAAGGGTACATATATAGCAATATGGAATGAGCTCTACAGCCTGTGTATTCCCCTGATGAAAGACTCCTAAAATGCATTTGGTCACACCAGCAGAGCATCCTGTGTGTTCCTGGAGGTGGTGAGCAAGCCAGCAGCGGTGAGCACTGGCCACACACTAGCAATGGGGCAGTGGCAGTGATGGAATCCTCAGTGAGGGAGTCACAAACTCCAACATGGACCTACTCCTGGGCACCATAACAGTGTATGCCCTGTCTTATGTGTTTTTGTGGAAAACACGCACGAGTTGATGTCTGTTGGAATTTCTTTGCATTTTGTTAAAGGGTACTACACTATATAGATGTGTTTTTTGTCCATCTCCATTCTATTTCTAGCATTTAATGCAGACAGAAAAATTTCAGGTATTGAGTTTAAATGCATTAAGTGGTCTTCAAAATGGCCTCAAAATATTGGGGGCTACATCGGCCAATGGAAGCTACAGTCATCTGTTGTGGCTACTAGAAATGAGTGAATCCGGCCAAATCCATTTCCTGGATGGATTTAGATGGTTTTAATCCGCACAAATTAATACAAAAATACTATTGAATACAATCCATTGAAGAATTTGTGGAATCCAAAGCGTGGATTCAGTAATTTATTGGTGAACTCATTCATCAACTGATTGTGGAATCCGCTGAGTGTATTTTCAATAATTCTAAAAAAAATCTGCAAAATATGAATTGCCTTTTTTGAGATTGAAATCTGTGGACCAAATGAACTGGTTAAACCACTGCGGATCTAAATCCACCAAAAAATGTTTGCCCATCTCTAGTGGATACCTATTAAACCCCTTTCAATAATGCCAGTAGCTTCACTGGTAATTACCTCGAAGGGTGCCTGGTCCCTGGATACTTGAACACATATTTCTCGCATTTGCCAAGACTTTGCAAAGAGGAGTATCAGGTACAGAATTTCCTCCAGCAGTATGAATGCAACTTCGATCTGTACAGTATCATGCTTTAATTAAATTCTTATTTTGTTTTGATTAATACAAAACAAAAACTATATTGTACATAAGACAATTTCAGGGCTCTCAGAAGATGCTAAAATTGTGACATGTTTATAGAGACGCTTGTCAGGCATATAAAGAAATTTTTACCCAGTTAAAAGGGACTTTTGTTTAAAATACTATAGAAAAAAACTTTTATTGTCAATGTTTAACGAGTAATATGCATAGTGTTGTGATCTTCGAAATAATTCTTTGACATCATTTTTATCTGGACTACATATGGATTTATAGGAGTCCATTGAAAGTTCAAGGCACTAAACTCTTTCAATGATGTCAAAGTTACTGCAGAATGCGGAGAAAAGTATTTAACAAAGACTGAAAACAAGGTTGTAATTTTGAAAATTAGAACCATATTGAGTTGTGTTTAATGTTATGACAAACATTTAGTAAATCAATTCAAAGTGGATTAATTCTCCTAGCACATTACATAACAATATTTTTCAATAATGCATATGATTACTGAAATAATCCTACTCTATTATGGCCATAGCAATATAACCACCTGCACCAAATTTACACACAAGGAAACATGCTGCAGTATTTAAAGTGAGGCACAATGTAATCTTTCACTTATAACAGTTCAAAGATGAATTACTGTGTCTGACTTGACTGCACAACAGTATGCTAGCAGCTACTATGCCAATCATTATTAGATTTAGTGTTTGCTGTCTGAAACATGCAGTGTACCACTATTTGAAAACTAATTTTGTTATTTGTAAGACAAGAGAAAATAATTCATTCATACTATAAAATCTTCTTTTAAAATGTTAAATTGTCACCGAGATAATATTTTGAAATATGGAGTTATACCAAAAGAAGTGCCTCACTTGTCTCTGTGTGTTCTTCAATGATACATTGAATGTACTTATAATAAACATTAAAGGAAGATTTACTTAAAGTTGTATTGTAATGACAAACACACAACAGATACACACAGACACCAATCATCACCAACCTCTGCACAAAGCTCTCTCTAGTCCAGGGGTGCGCAAACTTTTCCCCCTGTGCCCCCTGCATGCAGTCCCCCCTGATCGCGCCCCCCCTTACCTTGGTACCAGCTTCAAATGATGCCGCTGGGCCATGTGACGCCGCAGGGTCATGTGACGTCTCGTTGCCATGATGAAGCGTCACTGGAAGCCAAAGTAGGTAAGTTACAGAGACCTCGCACTGTCCCCAGGATTTAATTTAAATGCCTTGGGGAAGAGCATGGGACCTCTGTAACAGCCGCGCCCCCCTGCTCTACTCAATACAACTTCCTCCTCTGCTGCAATAGCCAATCAGGAGGGAGTAAATTATACCTAGCAACTGCCTTGCGTTCTCCCTGCTGTGTGATAATGGGGTACCTTTCTTACGCCCCCCCGCTCCCCCCACCCACAGCACCAAAGGATGCCATGGAACCATGATTGAGAAACTCTGGTGTAAGAAATACAGAATTCACAAACCCCATCAATGTCTGAATACACAGCAATGCATTGCTTTACTTTCCAATGTGTTACTCTGACAGTTAGATCCTCTGACAGTGAAGGGTTAACCCATTGAGTGAACCAGGATGTAGTCAATATGTCATGTGGCCTGACACTCTGGGGGCCCCATGACATAGTGACTACATAATGCTCAAAGGGCTTGTTTTTTCAAGGTTAGATTGCGTCCAGTGAGAAAATGTGCTGGAAGGTTTGTTGCACTCGAGCACCATAACCCCTCTGGCACTCAAGGGTTAATATTCATGTGCCTTCGATGTTGTGTTCCAATAAAGCGTCTACAGTAAGAAACATGTGCGGCTACAGTACTGTATGTACTAGGTATTGCATTGCACGATTTTTACTCTGCTTCACATGTGCAGATGTACTGTAGTAGCAAAGGTTACAGTTTCTGTGCCGCGATCGTTCGTAGTTCCATGCCCTTGCTGATTGTGACCAGGGAGGATTAAAGCCTCGGGGGTTCCATTGAAAGGAATTGACCTCCTGCAGCGCCATCACGGCTGCAACCTCCCTCGGCACCGCGGAGATCCGATTGTCGCACCAATTCTAGCAATCTTTTTACATATGTATCGAGATGCTCGGCATCAGATGTTTCATTTGCATCGCAAAGAGATTCTGCAGTGGTTTTAGAGCAGTTATGGGAAGAGTTCCTTGGAGCAGACGTACAATGAGATGCATCATAGTTTGGGGTAGTGCAATGTTAAGCATATTTGCTTCTGAGTCTATATTTTTATATTCAGCCATTATAAAAATTGAATAGTGCAATACGTACAGCACATAATGTGGTCAGATCCACAGATATCATTGTATCCAATAATACCCAAATGAATAAAAAAAACAAAAGAAGTTAAACTAAACATGTTATTGATATTTTATACATAATCTTATCTGTTATATACATATTCAATTATTGCATTTTCATTTAGAGTTATCTGCTCCTCCGACACAAAAGAAAAACAGTACATACTGTATCAAGGATATTCCAGTCTGACACACCCTTGATTGTGTATCCTATCTTTAAAGCACAATATAAATGTAGGGCCAGTGAATATTAGAAAAAAAATGTTTTCATTGGCGCTCTTTGCTGCTTAGTATTCATGGGCAAACATGAGAGGACACTGGATTATGTTAAATTGACTGAGACACCACAGAACATTCTGTACATTTTGATTTGAAAGATCTTGCTGCACGAATCACCCAAGGGAAAAAAACCAGCAGCACTGGGTCATCAAATCAGAACTGGAAACCTGCCATGTTTTAATTAGCTGCTCTGTTTTATATTGAACTCACAGTTACAGTAAGTGCATTTGTTAACCATGAGAACACATATATACGTTTCTAATTATACAGTTAACTATTCACACCTTTCCTAATACAACATGCAGATCTAACTTCAGTACAAATTTTAAAAAAAATAAGCCAGTAGTGTCTTCCTTCACTACATGGGTAACATCTATAATCCTTTACAAAAGCAGGGATTCATATTTATGTTGATTTCAATGGTATAATTTTGGACCAAGCAATATTTAAAAAGGCAGAACTCCAATAATAGTTCTTTCAGACATTGATATTCCTTGAATACTGATATGATCGCTCTGTACAACCTTATTCTCATAAAAAAAATTCCCCTCCCTCCTTACTTCCGGTAGCGCCACAAGGCCCTTCTGCCAGGTCTGGGGAATCCATCGTCATGGTTTCTTCTGACCCGTTGCTCCTCTTCTACACGCTAAAGGGGGCAAGTCCATATATATATATGTGTGTGTGTGTGTGTGTGTGTGTGTGTGTGTGTGTGTGTGTGTGTGTGTGTGTGTGTGTGTGTGTGTGTGTGTGTGTGTGTGTGTGTGTGTGTGTGTGTGTGTGTGTGTGTGTGATGTATGTATATATATATATATATATTTTTTTTTTCACAGATGCATCAGATTCAACCTCACCCACTCCAGGGGAAATCTGCGTTGCCCCAAAGGCGCACAGCCTGATGCCCCCCCCCCACCACCCCCAAGAACTGCTCCCCTCTGCACAGGACCAGCGTGCTAAGGGTTAACATGTGCTTGTTCTTTGTTGAATCGGCAACCCCACCCACTGGAATGTTAATGAGCCATGGGGACACAAAGAAAAGACCTTTTTGTTCACAGATGCATCACATTCAAACTCACCCACTCCAGGGTACATCTGCGTTGCCCCAAAGGCGCTCAGCCTGAGGGGGCCCCCCCAAGAACTGCTCCCCTCTGCACTGGACCAGCGTGCTAAGGGTTAACATGTTCTTGTTCTTTATTGAATCGGCAACCCCACCCACTGGAATGTTAATGAGCCATGGGGACACAAAGAAAAGATCTTTTTGTGCACAGATGCATCACATTAAACCACACCCACTCCAGGGTACATCTGCGTTGCCCCAAAGGCGCACAGCCTTTGGCGCAGCCAAAGGACGTGAGCCGTTTGCTGCCGTTCGCTGATGTTAGTTGATGTTAAAGCTGCTCTATTTGTATCTGAAACTCACAAGTTGTCACGGGAGACTCCTGTGGCGGGTAGGATCTCGGTGGCCGGAACAGCACGAGCGTAGTAGGGGTCACAAGCAGGGGTCCGAGGCAGGCGGCAGGTAGTGAAGTCAGGTAACAAGCAGAGGTCAGCAACGAGGAGACTGGAACAGGACAGGGGAGCAAGGACAGGTCTGGGGGCAGGGACTGAGAACAGGAACAAACAGGGACAAGCCAGATTACCAGCAAGGGCTTTTACTGTGAACAGACTTCTATGGTACAGGTACAGAAAACAGATCAGGATATCAGAAGCATGTGCATCAGGAATCTGACTTCAAGCAAAGGAAAAAACAACAGACTTGAAGCAAGCTATAAAGGACAGAGACAGGAGCAACAAGAAGACAGACAGACAGAGGAACCCAGAGCCAACAGAAGGCAGCAGCACACCCAGTGGACAAGGAAGCTATGGCTAGGCAGGAGGTCTAGGCGACCCTGACACAAGTCCTTTATCCCCTGTACCCAATTTTCCTACTTTATCTGTCCATGAAATGTCTGTGAAGTGACTGTATAATCCTGTTCTTTTATTGTAACCATATATTCTGGTGGTCTGTTTGCCTAGGATCCATTAAAGCCTTTTGGAACGCAAGTCATTCTCCTTCTTCATTCTGGTGCAGCGTCGCTGTTTCTTCATTTTTTGGTTGGAGTTAAAGACATTGCCTGAGACTTATTCATTTGCTCCTATCGTGATAGTCCCAGGATTGTAGGCAGCCTTCTGTATGATTTTTAGCAGAAAGTACAGACATAGTGTGGATGTGATCCGCCCCACAGATTCACAGTCACTAAGGCTGGTGGATAGGAAATCCATACCAGACTTTTCAATGGTTCTGGTTCCCCTCACCTGCTCACCTAATTACTAGAATGGGTATTTAGAGCAGAGAGGGTTGCTTTTTCAGTCTCTCTTTTAGAGCCTGGAAGCTGGGAGGATGTTGCAGGATCCAGTTCGGGTAGATGGCCCCCTCATATGTTGCAGCATTTGAGAATCTATTGGGACGTTGTCCCCATCTGACAGTTTAGAATTCAATGTTATATCTGTGTGTTATTTAAAGTGGGTAACTGGCTTACCCAGCCAATATTGCAGATAGGGATATGCATGTGAATTAGACTCCTTACAGGAGTAGATGTTATTTTTATGGTTTCTTTTGTTTCTTAAAGTGCCGGTGTTTGAAATGTTTAGTGTCACTAATGGAAAAATAAACCGCTGAAGGTTGAGTGCCTCTTGTGTATATAAACATATTTTTCCTACTTTTCTATAAATTAAACCCTAGAAGACTGTGCCGCAAAGAGTCTGGTCAAACGGCAGCGCTACTCAAAGGGAGCCGTTTGCCACAGTAGGCAAATGTGTAGGAGCATAGGGATAATAGTTGGAACAAGAGGTTTTAGGAGATGGGAGAGAATGCGGTAAAGAGTGCAAGTTGTAGATGGAGAGCAGCAGTTTCCTCCTCTGTGACAGCGGAAAAAATGTTTTTTTTTAAATAAATGTTTCTATTGTGCCATGCTATATTTTATTTCTACTAATTCATGGGTACATGTGTGTTTGAGACTTCGTGGATCCAGCTGTCTGATTGAAGCTAAAGACATCTTCCATTGCCTGAGACCTATTCATTTGCTGTAAGTAGGTATTTGACTTGTGCAACTATTCACACTGTGGAGTTACTGCACAATTGTGTGTTTTCTTCTTTTTTGTACCTACATAGTTTCCAGTCTTTGAGGAGACTTTTTTTGGGATCAGCGGTTACTCATTGTGACTGATCTATGTATTATAATCCAGGACTGGTATTATTTACTTTTTTGCTCCAAGGACTTTTATTCTCTTTATTAACCCATCTCTACCGTATGACGACCGTGGCAGAGCATTTGCGCAGATAACTTTCTCTCTCTAACATTCTTTGGATAAGAGCTCTGTAGTATTTGGAAGTGTTAGAATGCTTCTCTTCTTTCTTTCAGTGTCTGCTCTGATCTGAGAGTTCTAATTGAAGAAATAGGGATTTGCTCTTTTCCTGCTAAAAACGTCCTCTGCTTCTTTCAGTGCTAACTGTACTTCAAACTTGACTTTGACTTTTGATATAGAATGATGCAATTTATTTGTTCTGGTCTTTATTTTGGATTGGATTAATTGATTGGTGGTAATTTTGTTCTGTTTACTTCTTGATTTGTTTTTATTTTCTGATTGTTTGGATTGCATTGCATCTTGTTTGTGAATGTTTATTTTAGGTGGACCATTGCCTGACAGTGTTAAATCATGCCCATATTATATGGACATCATGTACCCACTGTGCCATTCAATTGTTTTATTGGCCTTTGTTACCTATTTAGTTGGCTATGCAATGTGTTTTATTTTGCTATGTAATGTGTTTTATTTGGCCCTGTTTTTTTTATTCCTTCCCCATTTCTTGCTTTACTGGTAAATCATGCCCATATTATATGAGCATGATGTACCCACTGTGCCAATGAATGGGTGAAGGGTAGGGGTAGTTGCCTGGGGAGGGTGGTTAGGCCTCCTAGGTTGGTAGTGGGAGAGGGTGGGTTAACCCCTTAATTACTATAGCGGTTACTAATCGCTAAGGTGATTAACGGGCTAGGGGACAATAGATTGTATTTTTTTAATATACTGTATTGTTTGTGGCAATGGAGGACATGGACGAGGATGAGGACGGCTTTCATCATGGCAGCCTGGAAGGGGTGACTGGAAGATTTATTTACTTTATTTCTGCTGCTTAATGTTGTATTTTAAATGGCCAAATGCACTATTATTCATATCTGCCCATATTTGCCCTTTATTTTACTGTATGTGTTAGGGGACGTGGGGGGGAGGAGAGATGTATTTATATAAAAGTATATATATCTTTTTTTGGGGGGCACAGGATTGGTACCGCAGGCTAGTGGGGACCCCCGGACACCTGCAGGGACCACCCGGGGCCTCCAGACACCCGCGGGGAACACCCGAGGGCCACCACCAGCCTATAGTAACATTCATATGCTTTAAAAACAATAAATACATGTAATTTATGTTAAGGGGTGTCATGATAATGTCATGAGATATTGGGTATTTAGCAGTTCAAAGAAACAGTTCTGACCTGTTTCAGACTCAGCATTTTGTATTTTTGTTAAAAGTGTAGCTCATTAACCCCTTAAGCACCAGAGGGATTAAAAATACCCAATATCTCATGACATTATCATGACAAGGGGGTATAGGGGTTGTTGGGGGCACTAGTACATATTGCAAGGTTTATTGGGGGCAATTGCCACCAATAAAGCTGCTATTGGGCCTTAACCCCTTCATTGCCTTGATGGCTTGCTAAGGCCCCGTTATGGGGTGCCGGTATCCCCTTGCAGGATTTAAATCCCCCGGTCACGTGACGCGGGAGCTTTAAAAGCATGAGGGATACCGGCACCCCATAACGGAGCCTGTATCTCATTAAATATGGGGTCCCCGAAGTTGAAACCAATACAGTTTAGCTCGGGAGACCCCCTGCTCACACTAGTATTAAAATCTATATTTTTACAGTTCGATCGCCTGTAAGAGCCATGCATGGAGACTCAACGTCTCCATGCAGCTCTTACAGGCTGCTTTTTTTTCTACCAGCAATCATGCTTTACAAGTTTAAGCACGATAGCAGTTGAGAAAAAACTAGCTCACGCGATACAGCAGTTTTGTGATCGGCCTTAAGAAAATGACCTTCACGTGTTAGTAAATCCCGACTTAATTTTTTTAAGTATGATCACAAAATGCCTATGTGAATGCAAAAGCTCACTGCTTAGTGCATAGCCCCCTATATAGTATATAAAGGCCTGATGTACTTTGACTTTTAAAGCTTGGTGAATTTCGATGAAGACTGGTGATTTATGAGAAATTTCACTTAATGGGCAAACTTTAGCTAACATTTTGCACATCTCTAGTTATTAGTAGTGGCTTTACTGTATAATTTGCACACAATATTTCACAGTTATTGCTATTACTAACCAAAATGGTAAACATAGTCATTATAATCAGATGTTTCCTTCAGGCGTGAAATTTGTATTCTCATATTATATTTATTCTGAAGGTGTTATTGTCCATTACTTTAAATTAATCTATCTTTTGGGCATATGGAAGTATCCATGAATACATTGTGTGCCTTTTTTCCCGTTAGAGTTTTAACGCTCTGCCTTTTCAGGTCCAAGGGAATTACTAGCATCAGTCATCTGCTTGTCTTGTATGTGTTTTACACAATGGTTATGGAAGTGCACAATAAAACTTAACATTTCAAACATCTGTTTTTTAAGTTGTAGAGTTACAGTGACACATTATAAAAAACAGAGACTACAGGCACTAAAATGACCACATTTTGGAAAGTGTGATGTTTGTAGATGCAAATCGGGTCATCTATTACTATCCAAAACAAATGATATTTGTGGATTTAATTGAGAATTTTCACTTAAAATTGCCTACTGTATAGTAAATTGTTTCAGCCCAAACAGGTGATGCCTTCATTGAACCCTCAATTATTTTATAGAAAGTGTACTACTGTACATGAAAAGGTGTGTTGTATGTACAGAGCTTTGAATTGTTTTCCTATGTCTTATTTCATAATGCTGACATGACCTAATGCTGTAAGAATGTATAATTCAAAATACATATCTGAAAATAAAGTAGTTTAATGTTTTTGGGTCTTTGTCAACATAGAGTTCTATTCAGTTGATGTTGGTAATTTGTGTATTTATTTATGTGGTGATTTTTTTCCAAATTGCGTTACATAAATATACCACACAAATTAAGAATTGATTGTAATGTACAGTATGTATAAAATAATAGTAAAATACATATGAAAGAAACAAGATAAACCAGTTTAATTAATTGGGGAACATTTGTATATAGATAAGCATGTAAGGATCTTTCAAAAGAGATAAGGGTATATATTAATCTTAGATCCATACAGTAGGTAATTAATTTTATAACTCGAGACCAATTAAAAAAAGAACAACAATTTTGAGGGGTGAATAGAAATGTAAGGAAAACTAAGGCACTTAAAGCCATTACATTAAAAGGAATTTGAGCAGTTATTGGTTAGAGCAGCGGTGCAAAAACTGGGGGTGGCGAGATTTTTTTGGGGGGGTCGCGGGCGGTTACAGAGGTCCCGCGCTCTTCCCCCAGGCATTCAAATTAAATGCTAGGGGACCACGTGAGGCCTCTACGACTTCTACTTCCCGGGATTCTGCCGGCTTCAGCACGAGTGGTCATGGCAACGTGGAGTCAAACGACGCCGCGAGGTCATGTGATGTCACAGTTGCTATGGTAACGTGACGTCAAATGACGCCGTGGGTCACGTGAGTCATTTGTTGTCTCGCAAGGTAAGGAGGGGGGCGGCCAATGGGGAAGGTAATGCAGGGCGGGCGCAACAAAAAGTTTGCGCGCCCCTGGGTTGGAGACTTTTTGCAAATTTGTCCTAAAAGTTTGTGAAGGGAGGTAGAGAATTATTTATTTATTTATAAAATATTTTACCAGGAAGTAATACATTGAGAGTTACCTCTCGTTTACAAGTATGTCCTGGGCACAGAGTAAAACAAAATAATACATGGTTACAAATACAGTTACATAAATGAACAAGGTATACATTATATACAAGACATTGCATGCACAGTTAAAGAAAATATATATTATGAGCGTATGAAACAGTTACAGACCAGATTAAAGTGTGAGACAGCCTTAGATTTGAAAGAACTTAAGCTGGTGGTGGATATGAGAGTCTCTGGTAGGTTGTTCCAGTTTTGGGGTGCACGGAAGGAGAAGGAGGAACGTCCGGATACTTTGTTGAGTCTTGGGACCATGAATAGTCTTTTGGAGTCTGATCTCAGGTGATAGGTACTGCATGTGGTAGGGGTGAGGAGCTTGTTCAGATTGCTGGGTAGCTTGCCCAGAAAGTATTTGAGGGTGAGACAGGAAAGGTGAACTTTGCGCCTAGACTCTAGTGATGACCAATCTAGTTCTTTGAGCATTTTGCAGTGATGTGTGTTGTAGTTGCATTGGAGAACAAAACGACAAATTGAATTGTAGAGGGTGTCAAGTTTGCTAAGGTGGGTTTGAGGAGCCGAGCCATATACTATGTCTCCATAGTCAATAATTGGCATTAGCATCTGCTGTGCAATACGCTTTCTGACCAGGAGACTTAGGGAGGATTTGTTCCTGTAAAGTACCCCTAGTTTGGCATAGGTCTTGGTTGTCAGGGTATCAATGTGCATCCCGAATGTTAAGTGGGAGTCAAACCATAAGCCCAGGTATTTAAAACTAGTGACAGGTGTTAGGGTGGTTTTAGCGTTGGTTCTAATCAGGAGCTCAGTCACTGGAAGCTTTACAAATTTAGTCTTGGTCCCAAATACCATTGTTACAGTCTTGTCAGTGTTTAAAAACAGTTTGTTTTGGGAAATCCAGTTTTCGAGTCTCAAAAAGTCAGACTGAAGTATGTGTTGAAGGTCAGAGAGGCTATGGCTGTGTGCATATAGGATTGTGTCATCTGCATACATGTGTATTGAGGCTTCCTTACAAGCTGTGGGAAGATCATTAATGAACACTGAGAAGAGTAGGGGCCCCAGAACAGAGCCTTGCGGGACACCATAGGTGATATCCAGGGGGTTGGAGTTAGAGCCTGAGATGGACACATATTGGGATCTTCCTGATAGGTAGGACTGAAAAGGAATGGGATAAGAAGACAGAGACCCCAAACTCCACTTTAATTATATGCTCATTTGCATATGCAAAGTATATTTACATTACTTAAATTAGTATATTTTCCAGGTATCACAGGTGTGCTCATTTTTGTGCACAGATATACTGTATATATCTCCCTCTTTCTTTCTGTCTTCCTGTCTTCTTTCTGTCTTTCTAGAATTGGCATGATCTACGGTAATTGTGACACAATAAGACTTAATGACGACATACTGTAGGGCAAAGTTATAGCAGCATCAACTTCTGAAATCTGAAGCAAACAATAAAACATGTCTCCTATTTATATTTAGTTGTACAAAATAATAAACCAGAAACTCACTTAATTTAAAAAAATAATGCTTGGATAGATAATTAGAAAACCAAGTCTAAAAAGAAGTGTAATTCCAATAGAAGATAGTACATCTAGATGAAACTGTGATTAACCATGTAAAATGCCACTGAAAGGTCCAAGAACATATAATGGAATTCAACTTAGTTGTTGGTTACCATCCTTTATTACAACAGCGATCCCCCGATACTTGTGTAGCCCAGTGCCCCTGGTTATGTGTTTCCTGGCCCTAGCATATAAGTCCTAGTAAGTGCAGGCAGTGTTAGTGTTAAATCCCTTTAACATGGGCCAGGATGTGAGTCCAGTGGCACACTGGTTAATTTGTTGCCACAGCCAGGTGCAGGCTTAATGGCAGTTGGGAGCATCATGCCTGGGTGGGTGTTACTGGGTCACGTAACATGGTGTGATGCTGGTCCATCATCTAAAACCTGCCCAACTTGGGGCAGTGTTACTAACCCCTCCCCAGGTATATAAGATGCTTCCTATCCAAATTTAGAGAAGGATTCCAAGATGAAGTCTGCTCCTCAGAGAGTGAGGTGGTGTTCTGCCTTACCCGTCAGGGGGTAAGGTGTTGCGACTAGCCTCAGGCCCTTGGCGGCTTAGTAAGGGAAAGTGATCATGCAAGATGAGAGAGAAGTGTTCCATGACTGTCGGGTGTATAAAGTACGTCTCTTGAACGAGAAGGAAGGAATCAGGTCTGGCCTGCCAATAAATGGTAACTGTTCATTGCATCTGTGTGACTTACTAGAAGGGGTTCCCGTAGGGACTAGGGGTTCCTGTAGGGACTACTCCCTGCCTCTGGCAGATCCCTACAGGAGGGAGTCGCTGTACCAGAGAACTGCAAGTCGGTCCCGTTTCCACTCCCACTACCATCAGCGGAGACTCTGGCTTCCTGGAAGACCACAGGTGAGCTAACAGCACCACGATACATCACGTAGCATACAAATTTCCCTTGGGGGAGGGGGGGGAGGTGTTACACTAGTTTTTTAGAATCAGTCCTTGGAGCACAATCATGCTACAGTACTTACATTTTTATGGACATCACAGTTCCTTAGAAATTAGATTTTTAATTTGTATATATATTAAATTTAAAAAATCCAACATAAAATCCAAGTTAGCTGTGAGAGTCACTGATAGAAAGCATCAGCAATGGAGTGACGCTATATTGTTCAACTTTTGAGTTGAATACTTTTTAAAGTGTTAATTTCTTAGTAACCAGGGGGTCTCCAGATCTGTAAGTAGCTGGAAACCCCCAATTCAGATAATGCTAAAACAAAAAAAAATTAAATTAACAAGTTTCCATATTAGTTAGCGATTGGTGGAAGTCTTGATGAACTCATTCAACCAACTTTACAAAAAAATCCCTCTTAAAAAATAAGTTTGTGTTATGTTGTGTAGTTTATTATTTTAGTAGTGTCTGTTGCGATTAGATTTTCTATATTTTTTTTGTAATTTAGCTCTGATTTCAGTACATTTAGATTGTTTTGGCATTTCACAAATAAATAAGACATAAAAGATTTACTTACTCAATTAGAAAATGCCTGCATCCTTAAAACGGTATATTTATACAATGTAATGGTGCATACTGTAAATATGAATTAATACTGTAATTGTCTGCCCATCTGTGATCCCGCTTAGTTCATTACACTGAGCCTAATTTGGAAGTGTGTGGTTTTTTTTAGTGCCAAGAAATTGATAGGGGGCTGGAAAATTTGAGAATGAACTTAACCAAACTCATATGTACCCTATTACCTGTTTGTCCATTTGGTGTAGGAGAGTAATATGACTCAAATTCAACTCACAAGTGCTTTATTCTGGCTTACTCCAACTGAAATATCAATTTTCTACTATGGAAGAAAAAAATATTTATACAATGCATACTAAGGATATACTAAAGACCTATCATTAAAACACAGATTTTTTTTTTTTCTTGAACTTTCTAAATTATCCATCATAAATTTTTAGTTTTTATGGAAAATTGCAGGATAATCAGCTTTTCAATGAAGCACATTCTATGTACTTATTTCACCGCAGTTATGCAAAGTAAATAAAAAAATACTTTCTGCAGTCTGCTGAGATAATCTACAATTGATGAGATAGAAAAACATATATAAAAGTTGAAATATCTTGTGGCAAAAATGAAATAATAATAATAAATTACTCCAAGCATGAGTACTTAAGTGCCACTTACTGTATGGCCAAAGTTGATACACCATGTGAAACTAATAACCCATTCTTTTTTATAGCAGATTAAACAATTATTAATTTGGCATAAAACGTCATAAAAAGAATGATAAATCCGAAAAAATAAATAAATAACTAAATGATTGTAAATTATTAGAAAGGTAAAATTGGTGATTTAGCAGGTACAGTGTTAATTATTTTATGGAAGTTGTGACCATGTTAATAAAGGAAATACATGTTGATTTTTTTTTAAATCAATTATAAAAGTGGATTTGCAGCATAATCTGACAGCTCATGTGAGACAACACTTTTTTATTACATTTGTCTGGTGAGGATAATGCACCACATGACATTTCTGGCATTTATCCAAATAACATCCCAGTGTTTATTGATAAATTCCACCCTTTATTCTAGGAATAAAAACTCTTTATGATTCTTTTCATCTCGTAATGTTTAAGTAACAGGCAGGAAGCAAATGTATTTCAATGTGTAGAATGTATTACACAAATTTAGGAAGCATAGTGTTATTTTCTCTCTAATTCTTAAGGTGTATATATATATATATATACTTAGTTAAGTTATGGCGGGTAAAAAAAAGTGACAAAAACCCTCCACAGCAAAGCATATAGTAAATGGAAATATTACTGTATGCTCATTTGCATGTCTGCAACCCCGCCTTTCACCATTATCACCCAGCACACAGCACTTCCACTGCAGCAAGGGATTCTGGGAAATGACATGCAAATGAGCACACAGTGCCATCTTTTGCTTCAAAACCATTAACATGGTTCCCTATAGGCTTAAGCTTGCTGCATGGTCACAGCTTTGAGCACAGCCAGGGTTAAGATGCATAGCCAGCAAACCCACCCTCAGACAGCCGTTTCGACCTTAATGGGTCTCATCAGTGTGGGGTTGGTTATACTGGCTATGCAAAAATGTAGCAAGGATAGGTTTTAACATACTTAGTTAAGTTATATATAAAAAGAATATCACTTGTGAAAACATTCACATGTCTTAGACAGGTCTGCAACCCTGCCTTTCAACCATTATCACCTGGCCTACAGTGCTCCCACTGCTTAAATGGGCTCCATGTGAATGGATATTCCAGGCAAAAGGTGACACATTGTGTGCTCATTTGCATGTAATTTCCCAGAATCCCTTGCTGCAGTTGGAGCACTGTAGGCTAGGTGATAATGTTTGAAAGGCTGGGTTGCAGACCTGTCTAAGACATGTGAATGTGCTCACAAGTGATATTCTTTATTGCCTATATGCTAACGATGGAGGTTTTTTGTTGCCTTTTTCACCCACCATAATTTAAAATCTGATATGACACACGCACACGCACACATGGTTTAGTCACATAAATATACTGCATCTTAAATTGAGTGCATTGCATTGCAATTGCAGTTTTCATTTGATCATATTTTTAGATCAGGAGTAGAATCAGGATGAAATTTAATTTGGGGTTTTACTTGAAAAGCCTTAGACCAAATGTCTTCTTACTTTATAGTATTTTGTAAAACAGCCTTGTAGAGTTGTTATGGTGTTTTAATCTGACGCATTAATTTTTATTAATGTGCAGTAGCTATTTTTGGAAGTACTGTGCCTGTATACATTTTATGGGCATTGACAATTTAGAAAAGAACAGAGAGTTAACTTTGTCAATCACACCTCCACAGATAATACTGCGTAGTCACACATGGCAGATCTTTCCATTACATTAAATGTCAGACTCACTCATAAATATATATTTTTATTGTAAAGCATCTACCTGATTTATTTGCCATATGGTTTCATCAATATCTTAATACAAAGGAAGCCCTTGAGCCATTAGCACAAGGGTGGCAGAATTGCAGATCCAAATGACCTCTAGCCAGGTTAAACATGATTATGTTTGTAACAGTGTTTCCCCCACCCAATCGCAGATTGGTGCCATTACAGGATGTATGGTGCATATACCTGCTGGCAACAGGAGGGCTGAGTTGTCCGCCGATGGTAATGGGGACACAGGAACAAGCTTCTGGTGTTCATACCCCAAATATATCCTTAGCAGTGCAGCGCCTCCATCTGCCATGGACTCCAGGAACTGAAGGTGATCTTCTATGGTAGAACTTATTACCTCTCCTCCCAGTAATGTCACACACCAGGCAGGAGGTATATTGCAAAACAGGAACGGGTTTATTACTACACTCTGCAGTAACAGTTACACGTCTTCTGCCAGATACAGTCTGTCAGGTCAGCTATCACTGAAGATGATCCCTGGACCGCCACTACAGGCCAAGGGCACCCGCAGCCATCCTAGCTCTTCCCTACCTCCCTAGCGGAGGCAGAGGTATGGTCCACACTATTACCAGATTGGGGTCCAGCAAAAAAAGAGACCGCACACTGCATGTAGTCTTCAGACAAAAAACTGTATTGAACAGTGGAGGTTTTCTGTCGCCTTTTTCACCCACCATAACTTTAAGTGTGTGTGTGTGTTTTTGTTTTTTTTTCATTGAAGGATACCACGCTGAGACCAGTTGCTTTCCACTCATTTGAAGAATCCAGGTAATATTTATATGCACACTGTTGTTACCTGACTGGGAAAATGTGAGTCCCCATCTGTCATTACCTAGTTGTCATTTAATTTTGGAAATTACTACACGATATATATTATTTTTTCCACATATGGTGATATCTGCGCTCCCCAAAAGCTACAGCTGATTACGTATTTTGGTAGCCAGAATTGTGATGCTTTCTCTAATTTCACGTGTTTCCCTGCTAAATTATTTTATCTCCTCAGCAACAGAGTGGTGAACCCCTAGTGTGCCCTCAAAGTAGTTGGAGCCCATTTTAAGGCATGCAGGGAGGCCGGCCATTTGCTCATCCGGTGGACCCTATGTGATAACAACCTCGTTGGATGCCATGGTCCAACCAAAAAATGATGGCAATGAAAAGAGGGCAAAGCTTATAAACAGACAATTCAACATGAAGTATCATAACTATCATTCTGGCAGGATCTGTTAATAGATCAGCACCACCACCGACTGACAATGTGATCTACAAGTTTCTATGTATCCTGTCCATTATCATCCCAATGTTTACCAATGTCAGAGAAAAGTATTTCCTCCAAAATGCAGAGTAAGTGCATTCTTTTATTTTTTGATGTACTGTGTTTTACAGAGTATTATGTGCATTTTGTCTACTGTTTTCATACAATACAGTATAATAGTAGTGTATGTACACAGCTTAATTGTGTTCTCTTGCTTTTTATGCATCATGCCTGTTATGAGGATTGTGGATGAGTTTACATTTTTAAAGTTGTTCTTGGGGAAATTTTAAAAATTCTAGAAACAGTACTGGAATATATATCTCGGAAAAAAGTATAAGAAGAATGAGGAGACAGCTTAGATTAAGTTTCAGCCCTACTAGGTACAATGCATTCATGCAAAACACCAGAGTATCTTCAGTTCTCTGTATTTTCTAGAACAAAATATAGAGAGCAGAGAGATACTCTCAAAAAGAATCCATTGTGCAGCACACCACCAAATGAAATCAATGATAATTTTTATTGGGTGAAAGGGGTTATATAAAACATATAATCAATGTATTATTAAGATCCAGCCATTAAAAATATATTAGGTGTATAGGAGGTATCACTATCAGAACGTCTTACTATAAGTATATAGTTGAAATAATACTTAAACAGTCAGAGGCTGATGATCTAATATGGCCAGCAGAAATAGTGTAGACCAGATATAAGCATGAAGTGCCAAGGTAGCACAATGTAGTACTTTGTGTGAAACAAATAACTCTAAGAGATACAGGGGCCTATGCTATAAGCCCCTCTAAGCCACTTATCAAGGCCTTTACACCAAAAAGGCTTACTGCTATTAAGTAATCCCCGATAAGTCGCAGATAAAAGTACTTTTCGGCATATTTTGTTTGCGAGAAAAAAAATTGACAAATAAGCGTCGAGAAGACACGTATCACCAGGTTTTCACATTCGTGCACTTCTAGTAGCCTCGAGTAGGTTATCAGGGCTAATTGCAGCTCTAGAATGGCGATTTCCTCTCAAAATCCTCCCGCCAGGAAAAGTTGCCGTGAGGGTGGTGAGAACCTGCCAAGAAGAGGCAAGAGGGGACTTAGAAAAAAAAATGCATTTTTCCTGCATCGGATTGATGCCGGGAGTCTCCGGAGCTGATACACATTAATATCAGCACCGGAGACCCCCGGCATGAATTGGATGCAATAAAAATGCATTTACAGGCAACTTCATTACCTTAGCAGCTACCCGCTAAGGCAATTAAGGGGTTAAGGAACAACAGCAGGTTTATTGGGGGTAGAGGGGGTGAGTGAAGAGGGTACTTGGCCCATCACTCACCCCCCTGCCCCCAATAAACATTACAATATGTACTAGCCACCAATACACAACCCACCCACCCACTGTACCCCTACATAAAATCATTTTTTATTTTTTATGCACATGATTGATACCAGAGGCTGGCGGGGTCCTTGGTGGTCCCCATGGGCCTCCAAGTGGTACCAGCGGGTGTTCAGGAATAGTAATTAACCGCTATAGTAATTAAGGGGTTAACCCACCTTCCCTTGCAACACACCAGGGAGACCTAACCACCCACCCGGGCCCACTATACCCACCCTGTACCCATTGATTGGTACAGTGGTATATCATGCCCATATAAAATGTGCATAAACCACTATAGCAGTCAATGGGCAACTTAAAAATATTTCCAACCATTTTGTCCCCTCATCTCTCCCCTTCCCCTAAGGTAACAACAGCAGCTGGTGTGGCCTGTGCATGGGGTTGTATATATACATTCTGTGATGTCGAGGGGTGGGTGGTACCTGTATATTACCCCTGTTATGTATTCAATCCTCTCTTTGGCTGTATGGTCCACGTTTTTGGGTCCGGCCGGGTCTAAATACCTAAGAAGTCCTCGGGGCATGTGTTTTTAATCTTTATTGGGGATAGCAGCTGTTTAAATATTCATTTTAATACTAGTGTATGAGCAGAGGGTCTCCGGAGCAGAACTGCATTAATTTGAGGTCCGGGGACTCCCTGCTTCCCGAGATACAGACCCCGTATCCATGTCCCGCGCCATGTGACCGTGGGAATAAAATGCATAGGAAATACCGTCACCCCATAATGGGGCTTGTATCTTGGTCTCCAGACCTCAAATCAAGCGGTTCTGCTCCGGAGACCTCCTGCTCATCTACACTAGTAATAAAATTAATATTACAAAAACCATTAATTTCGGTCGAGATTTGCACAGGGAGATGTGTCTCTCTCTGAGCAGCTCTCTCTGCAGCAGAAAGAAATCACTGGGTAAGGCCTTTTCAGAGAGGCGATCATCACGTCGCTGGCTACTCGCCCGTTTTGGGAATTTTGCTATCATAGGTAATCGAGGCTTTCTGAATACCGTGATAGCAATGCTGTCAAAACTGGCGGTGTAAACGGCACAGCAAAAAAAATTATCGGGGCTTATAGCATAGGCCTCACAATGTCTCAGACGAATAGTCCGAGTAGCTCTCAAAATATATAAACAGTCATAAGTCCACTAGTCTCACCTAGTAGCTTAACACCGTGACCTTGCGATTTTGGTTATGGTGTGTATCATACAACTGCTACTGCTACTGCCACATCAACTCTGAGTCATGATATTTATTTACTCATCATCATCATCTTCTTAAATTAGGTATTATTTCAACCATATACTTAAGACGTTCTGATAGTGATACCTCCTATACACCTAATATATTTGTAATCGCTGTTTCTTAATAATACAGTGATATATGTATATGTAACCCCTTTCACCCAATAAAAATTATCATTGCTTTCATTTGGTTGTGTGCAACTCAATTGATTCTTTTTGAGAGTATCTCTCTGCTCTCTATTTGTGTTCTGTTATACCCCAGTCCTTAGTATGCACCCATTATATATTATTATTTAATTCACTATTATTGGTCTATTAGTTAGGTAATTTAGTTGATCATTGATCTCCCTCTATTTTCTGTTGCTCTTTATTTTCTACCTGTATGTTTGTTCTCTACATATATCCCCCCTATCTACTCTGTTTATTATCTCCATGTATAGTATTTTATATAGTGGTCTGGTTGTATCATAACTTGCTCACAGCCTTTTTTTATGAACAGGCATAACCAATGACATCTTACTGTTCAATATATTTGAATAAACCCTACAATAATTACATCGTGTAGTGTACTGTACGCATACTATGCATTTTGCACTTCATTAACAAAGTTGTGTAGTACACGTGTCTGCTATTCTGTAGCCTTGAATTCAAGTTTGACTGGTACAGTTCTGTTTATTATGCAACTTTTTTTGTGTTTATTTTTCTCTCCGGCATAATTGAGAATAATGAACCTAACACATCAGAAGGGTTCATGCAGGAGAAAGTAGTTAATTGGTCATGCACACCACCTGAATCTCCTGACATGAATAACATTGAAATCATATGGACCTCTCTTCATAAGGTGTATTGCTACAGTATATCGAAATCTAAAGGAGTGTAACACGGTATTTCACCTGTCTAAAAGGCTTCCAAAATAAAGCCTGTCTGTAACTGATGAGTCTAGCTGGTTAATTTCACCGAGAGTTAATTGACCCGTCTCCACCTGGCTCATCTAGCAGGCTTTAAACCCTACTACACAGGCTGCAGGGAATCTCCAGCACAGGGAGAGTGTGTGCTGTCAGAGAGATCCCAGGGGAGGAAAAACTCTCTGTTCTGCTACAATCAGCTTCCCACAAAATTCAGGAAAGAAGAACTGAATTGCAACCGAGAAGCACAATACAAATCTAATCATGCTACTGTGCTCTTATGGCTCGAACTAGATTCCTCATGATGAAAGCAGCCGCGATAAGGATTCAGTCTTTGGCTAGTATGATTGCAAAAAAGGTGTTATTTAGTGGCACTTAAATCTATTCAGTGATATTAATCTTAAAAAAAATGATCAAGTGATATATACAAGTACATAAATAGTGCACACACGTATTCTCAATGAATTAAAGTGAATAAAGTGATTGAAATAAAAAGAAAAATACAGACAAATAAGTATGTTGCAGCTTCAACCCTTGGTATGGATTGCTTTCCCAATCCAAGATTTTTCAGGGTTCCAGGTGATTCAGGAAGCGAAGATACATATAAAAGAGAAAACACAAGCAAATAGTGCAATATGTTTGCAAAGTGATGATCTTCAATAGACCCCTTCAAAAAGTCCAAATACATTTTTACTCACAAATTTCTTAGTGTAAACATGTACAGTATATAAAGGTTTCTGTGCCCTGTAGCACCATATGTGTCAGCATATATAGAGACAGCTTATGCAGGAACCGTAGTGGAGTAAAACAAGAAAACGGAACATACTGTACTGTAGCGCAGACTGATAAAAACTTTATCTGAGATGAATGGATGATAAAAAACACTCACATTGTGCTAGATCAATTTAAGCATATTGATCATAAGATCGACAGCTGGGACAATCTCTCAGCTTCTGTGCTCTGTTTGGCTTGCGTCGTCCGTCCACGCGCCTCTGGGTTGAATCCCTGGATGGAACTGGAGATGGATTCATAAGCAGTGTACAACCTCCCACTCGCTCATCACTGGATACACTCAACGCGTTTCACCTATCAAAGGTTTCATTTGGACTTTTTGAAAGGGTCTATTGAAGATCGTCACTTTGCAAACATATTGCACTATTTGCTTGTATTTTTTTTTCTTTTATGTATCTGTGCTCCCTGAAACACCTGGACATTTGGCTAGCATAAGAACAATATCTGTGTCGGGTGTCACGTAGTTACTTTCATATTACCAGCTGGATGTGATTACACAGATTTAGAGCTCGCACACTATGATGACGTCAGCTGGGATTTAAAAACCTCCCCTGACTGTGCAGTCAACTACAGACACCCTTTTGAGTGAGGAGCAGGCGCGTTTGGACTATTGGACTGTGTGGTTTGATTTCCTTTACCTATCTCAAATGACCTTTGAATGTTTTGTCCTGCATCCTCTCTGATATCCTATGTTTGCATATTGCATATATCATCCCTGTGTAGTACCCAGTATTAGTGGAGGGTTTACTTGTCTCTATTTTTGCATACTGCGTTAAATCTGCCCATTGTAGTACCCAGTATTAGTGGAGGGTTTACTTGTCTCTATTTGGGGCTGGGTGGTGTTTTTGTGGGTTGTGGGGCCAGGGAAGTACCCTTCTGTCCCTCAGGGGCTAAGGGGAACGGGCCTGACGAACGGGTATTCCCCGAAACGTTGCCCCCCTGTACTCCCCCTTATACCAACCTTTTTGTTGTCGTATCCCCCTACCCCCCCCCCATTTTTTTCCTCCCCCTCCCCCACCTTTTTTCCCACACACACCCTGTATGTACTTCTACCTATATGTTATTACAGTTTTTTATATGTGGCATTGTATGTCTCTTTTTTTGATTCACTTGTGCATATATTACATTTTACCTTATTGGTTCTATATCATTGATCTGATATCTTTATTTAGGGAGTGCTGGACCATTCAGTATTGTGCACCTTTACATACAGTAGTGTTAGCTGCAATTATTGAAAGAAATGGCATGGCATCAAGAATGTGATGTTGCTGTAAATATTTTGCAACCCATCTGTATATAGTGTATATGAAATTCAAATCTTAAAAATCTGTTTACTGTGAACATTCATACCTCTTCTCACTACGGCAGTACAACAATTTTTTTCATATACAGTACATACTGTATATTTAAGTCTATCTATACAGTACATAATGGTGCGCTGTAGCATTAAGCTAAAGGAGAAAGCTGCTTAGGCTCTTTCTCCAAGTGGCAAGAAAGAACTTTTTTGTGAGGGGAGGAGATCATACTATATGTCCTCCTACAGTACATTGGTTAATCAATGCCCCTTGGGATATGGGGGTATGAGGCGTCAAAAGGGGACACATGTATTTATTCCCCAGACCCTTATTTTTTCGAACCCTAAAAGGGTGCCACACACTTTATTACTTATAGTAAAATAAGTATGGAAACTAAACATGCAGAATGTTCTGTTACACTGTATACTGGTGTATTGTATTTTATAGTGTATACTACCTGACTGGTAAAAACGGTATATATGTTATTTCAGCTGCCTGATCCACAGAAGGACTAGCTCTTCCTCTGTTACATTTTAAAAATTGTAATGCAGAGAAATACCTGTCAGCACTTTAAAGACAAAAATAAATCTCTTGTGAAAATTAACACACATCTATATCGCCAACATAAGATTGGAGCTGTATCGGTCCCCCCTGCTCATAACAAAAAAAGGGGTCCAACCAGAAACCAACAGCCGGGGGTAATTACATTCTGGAAATGGACATGGCCCTATCTGTGTGCCCTGTTGCATCCACACATAACCCCTGCAAGTTAAGAACCCAAACCCACCACAGCATATATATTTGTGTCAAAAGGAGAGCTACTGGGTTTGTGACCTACAGTAATGTACTGTATACAATAAAAGGCAAAAAGTCCCATTGTTACATCCAATATTACCAATTATACTGTACAGTTAACTACTTATCTGTCTCTCCTCATAAGTAAGTGTCATTTAGTCAATTTCTTTGGCCAAAGTATTTTTACACCTATAACCAAGGTATGCCCTTTTTACAGTTGCTAACATTGCCTGCAAATGCTCTCATAACCGCTAATGGAGGGAGAAATGTCTTAGTAAACTGGTCATATACAGGTGCATAACAAGACCTGCCATTCAGAAGTGGGATGACTGAGCTTAAAACCAGGGAGGATGTGTCACAAGCCTCCAAACAATTGTTTACCAATTGAAATTTGCAAACACACACACACACAACCCTTGCAAGTTTAGAGCCCAAACCCACAACATATATATTTGTATCAAAAGAAGTGCTACAGGTTATTTTTTTTACCCAATGTTTACAACAAAGGACAAAATCTGTCTCTCTTCTTATAAGAAAGTGGTAATTTAATCAAATTCTTTACCCAATTAATTTCTATTATGGGTATACACACAAACGCTATCGCTGTATTGTACGTGTAATAAAAAAAATTGCAAAGGATATTTACTTTCCATAGATACGCCAGGTGAAACCCCCTTGCTGACTTATACACCCTCCAAAACAAAATGTCTATACTCGGGGCATGTACAGCAGTCTCATGTATGATGCTTCTGCTGCTTTGCCTGCTAATGCAGATTGCACTGGCATCTATACTGTTAAAATGTATTTTTTTACAACTCATGTATGCATGTCAGGGCTTATTCAATTGTTGAGTGTGCATGCCTGTTACTACTTTTTTTTGCCCATCATTTCTTTTCAGAATGTACAGTACCATTGAAAGTTTAATGCGGATTCGTAATTTAGGCTTTATACCATTTTAAGTGTGCTGTAGCAGAAAGGGTAGAATCCTACTTTTGAAATGTTGCCTGAATCTGCTTAGTGCTGTACCAGTTACCTTAAGGATCCTAAGAAGGTGCAGGATACTTGCTGATATCAGAAAACCCATGACCCCCTAAAAACACTTGTGCAAAGAACAAAGTTGGAAAACAAAATTGGGTGAAAGCATGCAAAATTCCAAAGGGCAAGACTCTAGGGAAGAAGAGGAAGAGGAAGAGGAAGAAGAAGAGAACCATAGCAATTGTACATCCCCAGAAAGCTGGTTCTGCACCAGGTACCTCCAGCACCATTGCACCCAGTTCATCCCACCTCAGACAAATAGCACCCTACTCCAGACTCAGGTCACCCCACCTTGGACCCATCGTACCACACTCCAAACCCAATTTGCCTGCCCACGGATCCAAGTGTTACCCAATTTGGACAAAGCATGACCCAATACAGACTCAAATAACCGCACCAAGGGCTGCGTTCCAGTCTAATTTTAACTGGTGTCTTGTTCAGGGATAGCATGGCACTGTCAATTGTTTCCTTGTTTGACAATTGGGATGCTGGTATACCTTGCACACCTGTGGCCAGATGAGCCACTGATTGTACACAGATAACTCAGCAGGATCAGAGAATGGATTAAATGGATTTTAAAAAAAAATGACCTTGTATTAGAGAGGATGGACCATATGACAAGTCGCATGGATGGTGTCTATTTGTTTGTGGATAGACTATTGCAAGAGAGACCACAACATTTGGAGCAAGCCTATTCTCCCCCTCTTGTGCATCTAAGTATAGCCATGGCTGGCCAAGACTATCTTTCTGCCTTCCTGTCATGTAAGCCCTAGTAGCTACAGGCAGTCACAGGCTACTCTGAGGGGTTTCCCCCCTCATGCAGCCTCCCTGGGTGGCAGGAGTAGGTGACACTGGGTCTGTGTGCAGCCAATCGTGGTGCATACCTTGTGCCCTCCCCTTCTGCATTAGGGAGGAAGCACTCTAAATGATGAGAGAGTCCTTCTCAGCTGGGGAAGAGAGAGGGGTTCAGCTCTGCCCCTCCTGGGGTAGAGAGATGCCTGCAGTCCCTCCTGGGGCTGTTTGCTGCCCAAGATCTAAATAGAGCTCCAGGCCTCAAGATTATCAGAAGGCCGGTACCCTCCAGAGATCTGAGATCCATACAAAACTACAAGGCATATGCTGTAATGATATCTTCAGTGGCTGCTTAATAAATATCCCTCCTGCCTGAGTAACAGTCAATTGGGTAGGAGTATGAGAGATATCTGTTGTGGTGGGGACTGTCTCCAGGAACCCTGGATGCCTACTGCGACTGGAAGCACTCATGACACCAAACTGAGAGTCTGAGGATCACCAAAAGCCTGTCCTGTTCCCCATGTCATCGTGGAAGCTCATCTCTCCTGGACCCTCACAGGTAACCAACACCATACAGACCTGTAGACAGAACAAGATCTCCTAGGGGGGGTGGCGTGGAAGCAGCGCTACATAAGAAACAATCAAATGCAGGGAAGCCTATACCGTACATAACGTCCTGCTCATTGGACGACGATGACTTTTGGCATATTACCTCCCATGCTACGGAGACTGAACTGCAAGAAAGTGGCATCCCAGAGCAGTTACCTGTCCCTGTTTTCCAAAGCACAACTGTGGCAACTGAACCATGGAGGCGAGGACGCACATGTATCCCTGTGACTGGGGATCCAGCATCCGACATCCCTCTTTCCATAATACCCAGGGAAACTTTGGAAATCTATTCTGCATGCTGCCGGGGACAGCCACAGAGATTTGCCAATTAATATTCCAACATCATGTACCTTTTGAACTATACCTATGCAAGTGGGACAGAAATATGAACTTTGATGGTTCGCATGGCAAGAAAAGTTTACCAAACAATTTGAAGAGTGCGATATTAGAAGCACTTGGTAAGCAGTATAAATATAGTACTGCTGAATTCAAAAACGTGAAAGACATTAATGAACTATTACCACATTTGAGAACTGAGGGCTGGTTGTAATCATTGAGTAAAACTATGCAATCATGACATTTTAAAGCAATGCAGTTTATTGTTTAATTATGTTGAGGGTGATGCAAGTCAGTAATTTTCTAGTTTGGGTGTGCTTTTATTTAAGAAATGTTGTTGTTGATTTCATGCAAAGCTCTACTAATGCCACTGTGTTCATGTTTGTTTAGCAGATTCTCAATGTCAACACATTGTTCGTGTAGAAACCACATCCAGTGACACAGAACATCGTATTGGATAATTAAGGTAAAAACTGCCTTTTAGCATCTCTTTGCATTGTAGCTTTTGCACGCATGTGCATTAATTAGACAAAACACATAGTAATACTCACTGTCCCCAGAGCCACGATCGAAGAAGCAAAAGTCTGCAGCACCGGAGACAATGTCTGCTGTGATCAGATGTAGCAAAGCTTAATGTGTTTGGCACCGCGATTGCACGCAGAAGCGATTAACGCTGCGGGGTCTCTATGCTTCTGAATTAGACCCTCCACCCCTCTCCCCACAGCATTGATCCTTCACTTGATCGTGCTTAAGTCTGAAGTCAGCACGGTCAAGCGGCTGTCACTTCCGCCAGACTGTTCGCTTCGTCCAGGACTCCTCATAGCATAAATGACTGAATATGGGTATTTATATCATGAGGGGGAATACTATAAAACCATATTCAGTCATCTACGCCATGAATGGACTTGGACATGATATTTACTGCTGCGGCTCATTTTATTCTAACACATCGCCGGTTTTTCCCTGGCATTTTCCCTGGAATGCGACGCACTTCACCGGGAGCATGCCGCATTCATTTTGCGTTCTCAGCCACGGGTCGTGCGCGGGTCATGCGCGGTTGACGCACGGTTGATGAGTTTATTGAGAATGGTTCGGTTTTAATAGGTTGCAATTCTTCGCGTGTCCGCCAGATCGCAGATATTCATGAATTGTAATGCGCATGCGCTTCAGTAATGTGTAGACTTGCAGGTGTTTCGTTTAAAAAAGATACCACAGTGTGCTATTGTAAATTGGCCTTGAGACTGAAGGAAGAGGTTGCAAAAATGTATCAATTTAGGCTTTTCATATTAAATAAAGACAAAGACAAGTTTCTGTTACAGTATTCTCCAGAGAGCCATCGCCATGAGTGTTCAAGTGCAGCCCGTTTTCCAAAAACCCGACAGAAGTTACGCGTATTTGATATGGGCCGCGATTAATGCAACAGATGATAAAATGGCAACAGTTGTTCAAATTTATCAGTATTTTATCGAAAACTATGACTTCTACAAATTTTTGCCAGCTCCTCATACGTGGAAGCGTGCAATAAGGAAAAGGTTATGTAGCGATCCCTGTTTTTATCGTATTGAGCCACAATTTTGAGGGTATTGGTGTGTATCACCGGCTTTTTCCTGTATCTATGATCATGCAGACTGCAAAAGGCGAAAGGTCGTGTTAAAACCAACTAAGAAACGACAGTCGCTGCCAAGCAATGCACCAGCACCAGCTTCCAATAACGGTCCCACCATCAGTGACAACCCTTGCTGTCTGTCCAGCAAGCCTGAGTCAGATGTCGCGTGCTGTTTCGATCTAGCTTGCATGTACCTAAGCAATTTCCAGCCTCATCAGCTCACTACAGGTGTACTAGTCCCGCTGCAGTGGCCCGGCGCCAGCTGAATGGGAAATTCTATGGTGAGTATTGTTGCCGTATTATTTTCTGTGTTTTTTTTATTTTGACAATACAGTATCAATATCGGCACGATTCAAAAGTCAAGCGATTCTCCTGTAAGCAATATTATTGGCTGAGCGGCTTCTCCAGTACTGTGCTGCAGATACTGAACAATTGGTGGAACGCTAGGCGCATGCGCCTACCGTCGATGTAATGACACGCATATGCGTTTCAAGAAGGTTCCAATACGCATGTAAGCAATATTATTGGCTGAGCGGCTTCTCCAGTACTGTGCTGCAGATACTGAACAATTGGTGGAACGCTCGGCGCATGCGCATTGGAATCTTCTTGAAACGCATATGCGTGTCATTACATCGACGGTAGGCGCATGCGCATGTGAACAGGAGCCGACCCCCGAGAAAATTATTGGTGAGACTGGCTGGGAACTTCTTTATGGGGCTGACCATTACAGTAAAACTTTTCTTTTTGTTTTTCCTCAGAAAAGAAAACGGCTTATGGAGGGATTTCGATGGATAATATCGCTTTGTGTAACAATGCCTGCACATTGCTGAATCGGATTTAAAAACCCACGTACCGGAGTCTACAGTTTAGTGGCCATTATTATTGATTAGGATAGAATACTGTACCTGAAACAGTACAGTATGCTGATGTTTTCCGGCCGTACAGTATACAATACTTTTTTATATACAGTATACTGTGTAATAAACCCGAAAAAATAAAAACTATGCATTTATTCTACATGTATTACAATACTGTACATAAAGTATGTGTCTTCTATACAGTGCCAGTACATACAGTACAGTACAGTATGTGTCTACTATTTTTTTTAATACTCTTGTACTGAGCATGCCTACAGTATACAGTACAGTATGCCTGGACAGTAGTGTACATTCTAGAAACACTGTATTTTGTTACAGTAGCAAAGGAGCCAATGGAACAATGTAAAACAAATCAACATGTTCTTTTATTGGTGTAGTAAGTACAAAAACATTTATTTACAAATACTGTACAATGTAGAAACATTTTAAGTGCACAGCAATTCAAAACATCAACAGGTGTATGGTTTACTGCTAGTGGAAACATTTATGTACAGAAAGTAAAAACATTTACAGTCAGTCAGTATGGTTTACAGTCACATGTTATAAAAACAAATTCTTTATTCATAAAATATACAAAACGCAACATCTCCTTTATTAAAGAACGGCAAGTCGAAACATATACATTGGGATGCTGTGCAAAACAGTCTGCGCCACTACAGTCCTCGAGGGAAGCAAACAGGCCCAGTTTTCAGGACAACCTTGAAAACCGGGTCTGTTTGCGGCCCTCAGGGACTGGAATTGTGCAGGTCCTGTGTGTGTGTACAGCAAGTTAAAACATTTCTGTATAAATACAAGTTAAAAATCACACAACAACATCTCCTTTATTTAAGTACAGCAGGTCAAAACATGTACAGTACAGTTCAGCACAACAGTACTGTATGGTCTTACAGTACCCGTGATTAAACCAGAAAGTCCACCAGATTGTCCGTCCATGGCCGATTCCTTGCATGGCGCAAAACGCCATTAATGCAGACTCGAACGCCTTTCATTACAGGATCTGTAATTGTATAAAAGCGCCGCAATTCCCCCAGAATGGTCTTTCTTAAATTGGCAGGAAGTGCCTTTTTTACGCGATTTCCTTCGTAGTTCACTCTGAAGGCCTAGTCGCAGTACAAAGAGTAGAGCACATGGTGCTTAAAAAGTAACAAGGCATACTTGTGGGGTGTACCAGCACTCAGCACCCTATACTTCTCCCCGAGTGCCGGTGGCAGATTGCACAGGGTGATGTCGGGCAACGTATCGATGCGAGCGAATGTAGGTCTTCTGGGAGTGGGTGTGCTTGAGACGACGGGCGATGGTAGGTTGTCTGGGAGGAAGCTTTCCTCCGGTCTTGGTCGCCGTGTTGTCTCCTGGCGTGGTCTTGACGGAGTTGTCATGTCCTCCTCAACGGCATACATTTACACTACATCTTCTGGTGGAGGGGGTGCACTTGGTGATGGAAGGGGGTCGATGCTCCAATTCAGCACATCCATGCCACCCTCCTGCTCCGGCGTCGGGGAAACAGAGGCATGAACACCGAGCAAATGATGTATACCCGCTATGTCAGCCCCTATCTTCTCCATCCGTCGATCCATCCGTTGATCCATATGTAGCATCCGTTGCTCCACATTTAGCATGGTCTCCAGAAGCAGATCTATCTTTGCCAGCACAATAGAGTTCCCGGGGATATCCACACTTATCCCATTCAGCATCCGGTCTAACGAGCTGCTTCTTGTGCATGGCGTGCTGTGGACATCTGGGTGGATGGGTGCAACGAAGGATGAGATGGGGGTTCCATGGAGAGAAGCGGCAGCGACGTCGAAGAAGGGTGGAGGAGGTGACCTTTGGATATCCGGTAGAGGAGAAGCGGCAGCGTCATCGAAGAGGGATGGAGAAAGTGACCTTTGGATATCCGGTAGAGGAAAAGCGGCAGCGTCATCGAAGAGGGATGGAGAAAGTGACCTTTGGATTTCCGGGCGAGAAGCAGAGTTGTCTAAGAGCAAAGGAGAAAGTGACCCGTGGATTTCAGAGGCACCAGCGGCAGCGTCGTCGGATAGAACTGGAGAAGATGGCCTGTGGTTTCCGGGAGGGCGACGGCAGCGTCGAGGACGAGGGGTGGAGAAGACAGGCTGAAGATTTCCGGGACAGCGGCGGCAGAGTCGTCGAAGCATATGTGAGGAAGTGGTCTGCAGGTTCAATGGGTTGGCTACCATTCGTTTTGCGTCGAGAGTACATCACCGTATTTCTTCTTGACATAATAAGGCTGACGTCTATGAAAACCCTTAGCCTTTGGGGTCAGCAGAAGGTTTTCTTTATTGGCCTTAGCCTGTCGCTTTTGCCTTGGCGTGGAAACGGCAACCGCCTTTTGCTTTTTCTGCATGACAGGCACGGCAGAGGCGAGTGGGTTCCTGCGTCCGTAGAATCGGGGTTGATCCATGGAAGCAGATGGCATAATGCTGTATCTGGACAAGGGCAAGTTCAGATAAAGATCATCGAGTGGTGGGCTATGCAAAGTGTGTAACCTTTTATGCCTGGCGGCGAGGTACAGGTGTTGAAAGTGGGCGTACTCTAATGTGATTCATTAACGTATAAATACACCATCCATTTTGTGGATTCACTGCACATTGAATACACATCGACTAAACATTGAATATACATTCTTGTGTTTGTATTTCTTTCTACTCGCAGCAATGCCTGTTAAAAAGATTTCCAAAGATCTCAGCATGCGAATTAAGAAGATGTACACGAGCGGACACCGAATTGCTGCTATCCAACGCTGGGTTAGCTACTTCTGGCCTCGTTGTGCCATTAACCACCGTGAGCTATCATGCACACGGAAAATACAGAAAACGCAAAAGGGCACCAAGGGTAACAAACGCATAAGTATATTTATACAACTTAAAAAGAAATTTTATATAAAATAATGTACTGTAGATCTACAGTACTGTATCTAATATTTTTGTTATTTCTGTAGATTTATATTACAACAGTATATATATTTTTTCTATTTATATTTATATTACAACAGTATATATATTTTGTATATTTATATTTATATTACAACAGTATATATATTTTTTCTATTTATATTTATATTACAACAGTATATATATTTTGTATATCTATATTTATATTACAACAGTATATATATGTTGTATATTTATATTTATATTACAGCAGTATATATATTTTGTATATTTATATTACAACAGTAATGTATATATATTTTTTATATTTATATTACAACAGTATATATATTTTTTATATTGCTGCATATTAATAGAACAATATATTGTATCCTGTTGATCTACTGTCTCTAATATATTTACTTACCGGATTGTTTTTCTTTACATTGTAGGGAGACAAATCTTCTGGTGGACAAAATAAGTGAGGAGAATGAGGAGAAGAGTACATTAAGGGTCAAATACACTCTGCAGGAAAATCACAATCTCACTGTATCCGAGACCAGCATAAAGAAGATGAGACGCAGCATTGGATGGAAATATGGACGTGTGAGGTTAGTACTGGACAGTACAGGAGGTAAAAGTGTTGTTTAGGAAACTGTACTGTACCGCTAAAATTATTTATTCCTTGTCATTACAGAGCGTACCCCATGATACGGGGCGTAAACAAAATAAAAAGAGTGGTCCAGGCCCGGATCGACAGTGGAGAAACTTTCCAGGATTGCATCTTCACTGATGAGTCTACTGTGTCGCTGGAGAGATTTGCAACCTTTGCATTCCACAAAAAAGGCCGCATATCTTTGAAGCCGCGGCCAAAACACCCCATAAAGCTGCATGTGTGGGGTGCCATCTCTAGGCGTGGACCAGGATGCATTGTCATCTTTGAAGGTAAAATATATCAAATATAATGTAGCCTTATGCATTGTACTTTCCTAGTATAGCCTCACTGTATGCACTGTACTGTACTATTGTGCAGTTTTTTGAGCACTTTTCTTTTCTTGCTATACTGCACCGACACACTTTATTCGAGCAAATACCCAGTATGTACCTGGCAGATACCTGGAATGCGCCGCTCTTCATCTCTGATTAGGATTTAATAGGCTGCAATGCTTCGCGTGTCTACCAGATGGCATAAATTCATGAATTGTAATGCAGTATATATATATATACTGTGCAGTATTGCAGCCAGCGGGAATAAAATGCTTCAATCCCTGCTTGGAAAATACCTCAATGCACTCGGGCAGAAAACAGTCACAAACCTCAATACACCCGGGTATACCCGAATTCGTGGGACTAGCCGAGCTCGAATAAAGTGTGTCGCCAGTGTAGGAATCATGAATAAAGCTTTCTTCCAATACAACATTGTCCCAGTGCAATACATCACATGCGAGTTCCCGGATGGTCACCGTTTCTACCAGGACAACGATCCGAAGCACACCGCGTCAACAGCGCATATCCTTGAGCGCGGTATCAACTGGGTGAAGACGCCAGCGGAGTAAGTGCGGTAACCATGTCTCATTTTTTGCCCACTGTTTTTACTGTATACTGTATCTCTTAAACTAATTGTCCGTTTTTTACAATGACAGATCGCCAGACTTCAATCCGATCGAAATCTTCTGGCATCAGCTGAAGGACCATATCCGGAAAGTGGTGAAACCCTCCAAAAAGGACGAGTTGTTGAAAGGCATAATGAGTTTTTGGAACGATGTACTCACCGTGGAACGCTGCAATAAATATATAGACCATATTGCGACTGTGTTGCCCATTGTGATCGCGTGTAATGGGCAAGCATCAGGAAAGTAGTACTGTACTGTAGTATTGTAAGTACAGCATGATACAGGTAGATATGGCACAGATTTTTTCTTTCCCAATAGTCAGAGTATACAGTAGTTACAGTTTTTTCTTTACAGAGCGAGCAGCACCAGCATCTGGTTACATAGTATTTAACAGTAGTCAGTGTATACAGTAGTTCCAGTATAGACTAGTTTGTCAGTAGTACAGTAACTGCCTACTAACTGCTCAATTTTTTTTCTTTCCAGAGAAAGCAGCACCAGCCATCTACAGTACAGTAGTACTACAAGAAAAAGGATGGTGTGATTAGCGCTAAAATACTAATAATAACAGTGCATATAACTATATACAGTGATAGTGATGATGAACCTATGTAATATAGGGCAAGGCTGCCAGGTGAAACTAACCCAAAACACAGTTAGTGGAAACACAAAAAATAACAATACAGACCGGCGCCTCAAAGTCCAATATGGAACAATAGTGTTGTCCAAATAATGACGACAATGTCCAATGGAAGAAAATCCAATCTTAGACTGCAGGCTCCACAGCAACAAATTACATGTACAGTATGATGCAAGGGAGAGAGAAAGAAAAATCATTTAACTGAACAAAAAACACAAAAGACAAGACAAACATAAGACAATGACAAGTAGGCTGACAAATATTAAAAGAGTAATTTAATAAACAACAATAAGATGGCCTGGAGCAGATAACGGATCCCGTGTGTAAAACCGGAATCCTACTGTACTTACAAGACGTCCAAACAATACAGGCAGGGATATGCTGTGTGTGTAATCCGGCGGCAGCTACTGATGGTCTTGTGGCAATCGGGGGAGACTCCAAACACTTCCCTAGTTCTGCCTCACCATATGCGTCACCATGGGCTGATTCTCCTGGTGCCGTCCATCGCTCCGTTACCGGAAACACGTCACTGAGGGCGGGACAAATCGCCAAAACTCCCTTCTCCTGCTTCTGTACTTTGTCGTGCTCTTGTATTACTCTGCTCTGCTCAAGGCAATAACTCTCACAAACTGCCCAATGCGTTTCGTGCGCACCCTTCCCCCCCACCCACAGTACACCAATGAATAAGAATGAATGCCAAAACAACATGAATCAGTTAATGTATTTTTTAACTCTCAATTCTCACAATGCTGTGCAAATCAGATTTACATTTTAAATTCGAGAAGGGATTTTCCAAAGTGTTACCGTAAACAAAGCCTCAAAGGGTTGGGGTGAGTCATGTGCAGTAATCAGCTATCTCCCATCTCAAAGAGGATTACACGCAGGCGCAGTGAGGCTTTGTAGCTCGGCTATGGACGGATTAAGAACACAATGGAATGGAAATATTCAGAAAAGTAACGACTCTGTGGAGGGGGTTGGGTGACTCATGCACAGTAAGCAGCAAGCTCCCATCTCAAAGAGGATTAGAGTACACGTAGGCGCAGTGAGGCGATTGATGCTCGGCTAGGGACGGATTAAAAACACAATTACTAACTTCAGAAAATTAATGACTCTGTGGAGGTGTCTGTCGATAAGAGTTTGTGTGCGCGTGGGGGAGGGATGAAGGATTAGTTGTGCAGCAGTTCAAAGAAATTACATAGAGTGGAGTACAGTACAGTAATTTCAAAAGGCAGTTCATCATAGTACTGTAATTTGATCCCTTCACCCCCAAATACAGTACATAAAAAGCACACAAATCAACCATGTGCAGGCAAACGCACAGATTGAATATCGTAATATCAAGATTGTTTTAGCAGGCTTGTGGATAAAATAACAGTTAAAAAATCATAATTAAAAAAAAAATTGGGGGCACTCAAGCAAGCAGTGGTGGGTGAAGTTACAGGCGCATGAGCAGGAATCAACTAGCTCCCATCTGAAAGAGGATTACACACAGGCGCATAGAGAGGTGATGCTCTGTGCAAATCAAATTCGAGAAGGGATTTTCCAAAGCGTTGCCGTAAACAAAGCCTCAAAGTTCCCATCTCAAAGAGAATTACACGCAGGCCCAGTGAGGCTATGTAGCTCGGCTATGGACGGATTAACAACACAATGTCAAGATTCCGAAAATTAACGACTCTGTGGAGAGGGGGAGGGGGTTGGGTGAGTCATGCACAGTAAGCAGTTAGCTCCCATCTCAAAAAGGATTACACGCAGGGGCAGTGAGGCTTTGTAGCTTGGCTATGGATGGATTAAGAACACAATGTCAAGATTCAGAAAATTAACGACGCCGTGGAATTTCCTTGAGCTAGCCTTGTGTGTGTTTGTGGGGGAGGGGGCTACAGGGTACAGCTGCATGAAGTTCAATGATAAAGACATACTTTAATTTCAAAAGACAGTTCATCATAATAATACACCCCCAAATACAGTATGTAAAAAGCACACAAATCAACCATGTGTAGTCAAACGCACAGGGTCGCAGTCAAAAGCTACAGCACAGATTGAATATTGTAATACAGCAAGATGGTTTTTGCAGGCTTGTGGAGAAAAAAAATTACAATAAAAAATTTTTTTCATTTTTTTTTGGTCACTCAAGCAAGCAAGCAGTGGTGGGCGAAGTAACAGGCGCATGCGTAGTAATCACCTGCTGTCAAGCAGGAATGTGATTGAAACCAGACACGTTCAAAGAAATTGTGTGGGAGAGATGTACTGCATTGTAGAGAAGATAAGAAGTTGAAATACCCTGCAGTGCAGTTAATTATCCTGAGCGAGGGGAGAGCGCTGTATATGCTGAAATGTGACACTGTTACAGAACTTACACGCCTATGCGTTTCAACAATTTTCAATGAGACATACTGTACAGCAGCACAGCACTGCAAATGCATGTATACTTTAAATATGCAAATTTACAATTACTGCGCGCGCACACACAGACTGTGTACTGAACCGCGAAGACAACAGCCCGCAAACGCCCCCCCTGAGTTTTTACACGGCATTGCAATATTGCAGACGGCGAGAATAAAATGCTAAAATCACGAGCGCTAAAATAATGCAGTTCACTCCGGGCGAAACAAACAGAAAACTGCACCTAACCAGGATAATCTGAGAGCCGCGGATCTAGCCGACTTAGACTCAGGTCGGCCGCCACTGTAAATAGTATTCCCCCGGCTACAATCAAAACTGTCTCCAGCATTGCAGACTTTTGCTTGTTTGTCCCCGGTGCCAGGGACAGTAAGTCTTGCTACTTCTGACAAATGCTCACATGTCCATGTAATTGGTCATCCTTAGAGTCATATGGCTCTTTTTTTTTTTACAAACAATGTACCCAGGTCATCTGTTGCAACGATTGTTTCTGCAATTAGCAAATAATACACAAAGGCTCTCAAATCCTAAATGAGCAATGATCTTCTTTAACCTTCTTTGTCCCCTAATGACGTACAATACCTGGAATGGCACGGCCCTTGCATGCCAGATGCCCTAGAGATGTACTAGGTACATCATCATGTTATTGCCCCTTTTCTAGGGGTTGATTGTGCTGCCCACTTCATTAAAGCAAGTGGGCTGTTGTGACCATGTGATCCTATTTCTAGTAGCAGAAAGGTTTTTGAAAGTCTTGCTATTGTGCTTGTCGGTAGCATGACTCATTCTTTTCACATAGCCCCTTGACTAGCTGCATTAATAATGCAAGATGAGGAAACCATTTTCCCAGGCAATTAATTATTCTTTTGACAAAAAATTGAAGATTGGTGTATTAGTAACATCACAGTTTTGGTAGTGGAGGAATTTGGTTAAACACCTAGTGTCAATGCTATGAGCAAGTCACTTTCTATCTACTTTAGGTTTAATTGTATGGTTTATTGAATTTTGCTTGAAAAAAATATTTTTTAAACTGAAACAAATTATTGTTTATTGTTATTGTCTTTTTTTCTATACAACTAAGTGACACACATGCAAGTTGCTCTATAATGGGAATTTAAAAATTATATGAGAATTTGAAAGGAAGAATATTTATTCTAATATGTTTACTTTAGGCAAAAAATAAATGTTTTTCTGTATATGCAAATGATAACAGATTTGTGATTAAGAAAAGGGTGGCTACACAAAATAAATAAAGTTAGCACTGTTATCTCAGATGTCTGTCAGTGAAAGGCAATGGAAAAATGTCAGCTTTGTATGCTGTTAATTAAAATGATGTCAAATCCCAATAAAATGTCAGAATAAAGCAATCCAACATCAACAAACTCACAAATCAGCTAAAGATATCAAGGGAATAAAAACATTTCCCAGAACTATAGTTCTGCATGATATATTTGTGTAAGACAAACATAGTTCAGACCCCTACCGTTTTTCTTCGTTATCAAATCAGCAAACAAAAGCAGGAACTTGACCTGCTGCAGACATTTACTGTAGTTAATTTCATGTATACCATTTAAGACAAAGTGCTAGATATACGAAGTTCAGATAAATCAATGATCATAACTTCAAACAGGAATGGATGTTTCGTTCCCTGAGTTAAAGTGCAGTACTATGGTATCCTCAAAGCTAATTAAATGCAATAACAACATCCAACCTACATCTCATTTGCACAGGTTATCTTCCAATAACTTGACGTTGTGCCAGTCATGTCGTTACTCCCACCCAGACCCTGAAACTGGACTTTACTGAAGTGGAGAAAAAGAAGAGGAAACTAACGGTGGGAAATAACACTATAATATATGTGTATATATATATATGTGTATATATGTGTGTATGTATATATATATATATATATATATATATATATATATATATATATATATGTAGAGGTATCAGTACCGTGTTAGCCGAGCTTCAATAATCAAAAAATAAATAGATGATACCGTTCTGTGGCTAACGAAATGCTTTTATTTGTGCGAGCTTTCGAGATACACTGATCTCTTCTTCCGGCGATGTTACAATGAATGAAGCAAAAGGTATACTTAAAAGTGACACTGTTTTTAAGTTTACCTTTTGCTTCATTCATTGTAACATCGCCGGAAGAAGAGATCAGTGTATCTCGAAAGCTCGCACAAATAAAAGCATTTCGTTAGCCACAGAACGGTATCATCTATTTATTTTTTGATTATATATATATATATATATATATATATATATATATATATATATATATATATATATAAATAATAGCTATGGCCTGACAGCCATCCAGACACTGCCAAACCCCTATCTCAGAGTTTCGACTCGAGTATAACTTAAAGTGGCATTGAGTCTCGCCTATTTTCTTTTTTTTAAATAGATGCAGCAATTGTTTACCTTTAAGCAAAAGAGACAAGTAAAACATAGTACTATATTGCCAGATGATAGAGATGTATTTTTCTAGTAATCTTATGATGCCAAAACTCACATGGCACCTAGAAATATCAGGCAGTAATAGATACAATAGGTTAACTCCAGGAATCCTTTTAATAGGAGTTGGGGGGATGAGGAAGAGTTACAATGCAGTAAGTGTTATCTTATCCTACACAACTGATTTATAATTATGTAGCCCTCTTTCTGCCTTACTAAAGAGACTACAGGTACTGCCGTTACCTGTTGGCTCACAGAAAGCCGGAGCCTCCGCCACTGGGAGCCTGGGGTGATCGGATATCCACCTCGGTGCAGTGCCTTCATCTGAAAGGAATCCTGATGCAGCAGGATAAGCTCCTGCCAGGAATAATACCAGTAATACGCACATACGTCTGTATATATAATAACAACCTTTACTATACACACTAAACAGTACCCTGTACCACACAGTATAACAGCCCCAACTCAGTACCACCAATGAGTGTCCCCAAAGTACATTAGGTGCTAGGCACAAATAAACTGATGTCCTTTAACCCAATGTTCGAGCCCACCCAAAAGTGTATGGGGTAGTTTGTGCACTTTGTTGAGGTACCTGTCGAGTACTCCAGTACTTGGTGCGGCTGACTTATCGAGGAGGATCCACTGATCCAGCGACGTCGTCGTCCGTGATGGCATCCGCCTCTGTGTTGGGTGGTCTCCGGTAGGAAGGTCCAACCTTTAAGAGTCTCTGTACGTAGGTGTCTGATCCCAGACCCCAGTCCGCTAATCACCGCGCGGAGTCTTCACTGTGTCCCTGACACTAAACCGTAAAATGTTGAAGAGTCCCTATCTAAAGGGCCTTCCCTGAAGCAACCACAAACTACATGTGAGCTGGTCCTATCTGGGGCCCAAGGGAACAAACTACGCCTAGCCTCAGAGCCACAGGCTCCTGAGACACTATCTACTTGTCCGGCTCTCTTCTCCAACCGGCGTGGTCCCTCTTAGCGCGCCAAATGTATCTCTCACTGCCGAGATTCTAGCAGCACTATTGGCTGATGTGCGACACCTGCCTAACAGCCCATGGGGCTACTGGGAGTTCTAGTTCCCTTGCGGATCTTTGGGTGTAATGACTGTCGCTACCCTAGGTCCTGGGTATGCGCGAGGAGCAAGATTGCTACCGCGCAACTCCTATCCCTCTGCGCATGCGCCGAACCGCCTGTGCATGCGTGCATATAAACAACATGGTGACGCCCTGCAAAGGTAGCTGCCGGGAGCCTCCAGCGATCCGGTCGCCCTCCCTTTCAGCCCGCGACTACCCCCGCAGCTACCGTAGGTAAGGGGGAGCCTAGGGAAGCCCAGAGGGGGACCTGGCTACAATTTAAAAAAAAAAAAATTTTGGATTTTGAATGTAATGCTGCTTTTAAAAAACATAACATTAAGTCCTGCTGTAACCTTAACATACTTTAGTGAATATCGAAATGTTATGATAATAGCTCATTTGCATACATAGGCAACAAAGTGATTTGAACGGCGTTTAAACCCACTTGAACTAAATAGATAAAAGTGATTTCATTCACCAATAGGATATAATAATAAAAATCACAAATAGAGTGAAGTGAAATTGAAAATAGGTAAATGGTAGGTGATAGATAAAATCTCAACCTCTGGTGGGAACTGTTTAGGATTCCCATAAAGCATATAGAGTTGTCCAGGATCTAGAGGGAGCGTATATATCAGGATCACCCCAAAAATGAAGATAAGGAATATTGTGCAATATTGTCATATAATCTTGATAAGGGTAGGTGTCTTGGCTCCATCAGGGTGCCTACTTTCAGAGTACACACAGTGTATGGGTGAATAAGATAATAGCCAGATTCTTGAGTCAGAATATGTTGCTCGTGGAAATTTCTCAGGAGAAAGGAAGAGAGACCGATAGTGCCCCCCAATTTGATATTTTATCTTGAATAAAATAAACAACAAATATGCACTCACATTGTGTACATATAGAAGGACACATAAAAGTGTTAGGCGCTGGAGGTCGTCATACGCCGTGGAGGTGGTAGTTCGTGCCTTTCCCCTATCCTTAGACTTTTTCCCTGCAACACGATCGCTGGTTGATCCTCCGGTTTGGTAACACGTCATAACTACAGGGTCAGCGTCACGTCCGGTCTAGTGGGTCGAGGAAGATAAGAGTCGGCGGGTCCTCCCAGCACAGCCACCTTGCGTCTTGTTAGCAGCAGCCAATAGCTCTACGCGTTTCGCTGAATCCTGCCGAAGCTGACAAGATTCAGTGAAACGCATAGTTATTGGCTGCTGCTAACAAGACGCAAGGTGGCAGTGCTGGGAGGACCAGCGACCGTGTTGCACTGAAAAATCGTCTTGAGAAGTAGTGAGATGCTGAGTTCGCTGATATGCTGAGTTCGCTGATATGCACATTTAAAGTTTTAATATTCTAAGGACATCATCGTTACTTTGGATTTGTACCTATGCTAGTCAACTTTAATATAATATTGTGTGTCTTTTGCACTTTTTCCTTTCTTTCCATTTCTTTAACTATACTAGAGAAATAGGAAAATTGTATTTGTCATAACAGCTAAGGCTGGGCATTTGGTTAGATTTGGAATCTCAGCTAATTGGGTAGGAAACTGTAGTCAATGCCATATCAATGCCATATCAATGCCATATCAGGGGCATCTGCTGTCTGCAGCCTCTGTTATAGGTTCTTTCTTTCCATTTATTGCATACAGGTTAAGAGCAACCTAGATTTAAGAGCAGGACACAACCATTGCAGTATGAAGAACCAAAGCACTGATTAACAGGTGGAGGGCTTGATAAGGATTTCCCTGTTTTCTGTTTCCTGTCCAGAATGGATTGGTCTTCTTTACATCACGAAAAGACTGTGCTTGGACTTTTCGATAGGTGACACACTTTATATTTAATTTTTTTTATCTTCATTTATGCATGGTATTATGCTTTCATTAATTGATGCTTCATAGATGTTGAACTACATAGCTATATACTGGTATGACCTTTAAAGTTTTGTAATATAGCCCATGGTCTTTTGTATATATACACATTTACACATTTACACATTTACACATATATACAGTACAAAACACAAACAAAATACCCGCAACAGATTGCAATGATAACGGACACTAAAGTCAAGTAAATAAGATGATAAATTTATAATCACCCCTGACGGTGCTAAGGGCAGTAAATATATAAAAAGAAACAAACAGGACCCTTAAAACAGCACTCTAGTATGTCCAAAAAAGTACAACATTTTATTCAAGCAATATCAGAAAAAATATATACAACATAAAATTAAAATTCCTGAGGTAATGAAATCCCAAAAACCTGTCCTGACTGTCAACTATAATTTCTGTGTAAGTATACAAGACCATATATTTATCATAATGAATAATACATGTATACTGCACAGAAATAAAGAACCATTATTAAACCTTATTAGTTGGACCAGGTGAAAAAAATATATTTTTCCCCTTAACCCCTAATACACCGGCCGGTGTGAGCTGAAGCATAAAAGATGCAAGACATCCCTTGATAATACATCACGTATAACACAGCAATAGGAAAAACCATTAACTGTGAGCAGCAGCCCTAGGTAAGAAAAGGCGGGGTTAAAGTTTGAAATGGTAGCACTCTTATATAGAATAATCCCTATAAAACACAGTGTAGTAAGTCCCAGTATATTCCATCATTGTCAGCACAATACTTCTAGTGTGCAGCATACATTCAATCCAGATCCCAGATTTCCTAACAAGTCCAGAGGCTCAGCGATATATCCACCAGCAGTAAATAAATATCTACTTGTAAGTATTAGAGGACGCTGGAGAATAAGAGGTGAACCTCCTCCCCTGAACTCACGAACACTGGGACTGGCAGACAAGCGGGAGAACCAGCACAGCAGCAAGCGGCAAGCAGCACAACACACAGCAGTCCTCTGCAGTTCAGCAGCACAGTAAAGCCACGGAGTCACGAATACAGCAGGTTTCAGGTTTATATATATATATATATATATATATATATATATATATATATATATATTGTGACAAACGGCTTACTCCGGGGCTCCGTCGTTTGTCCGGGACTGTTTAGAACACGGTCTTTTAGGGTAGGTTAAATGATGAGGCGTCACGTACTGTTCCTTTAAACAGGCTATGCCTGGTTTATTCAGTCCCAGGCACTGAGACTGCCACAGTGCATACAACAGAAAACAGATCAAAACAAAAGCTGCTCACCTGAGCGATAACTTAACTTAGATATCCCTGACTCAGGGTTGGAAGTGGCTTTTCCACTTCCAACATCAAAACACGGTACTTTTGCAGTCTTACACAAATGAACAGAAAGATTGAACCTGTTTGGGGAAGAGGCTTCTCCCCTCTGTAGTTCAGCAGCCTTCCAGCCTCCTGGCTCTTGTGGGGAGACCAGAGCAAACAGGAAATCAGTCTTTCATACCTGATTCCTAATTAGCATGACAGGTGACAGAAATCAGGCAGCAGACAAACTCTGGTCTGGATCTCTCATCCCTCAGTTCCAGCGCTTGCCAAACTGTGGGATGGAGTGTATGTATTATAAGGCTGCACTCCCAGGCCAAACAGGATAGAAACTGTCTAGTATCCTGGGAGCCCTATATACGGAATTTATTACCATCCCCTGGTTTCTGTCACATATCCTCCCCCCCAGCTCAGACCTCGAGGGATGAGCGACCATGGATATTAGGGAGTGCATCCTTGACAACCCATCAGCATTGCCATGTTTGTGCCCTGACCTGTGTTCCACAGAAAATTTAAAGGGTTGTAGGCTTAGGAACCACCTGGTCACTCTAGCATTCTTTTCCCTGTTTTGACACATCCAGGTAAGGGGTGCATGATCTGTGACCAACCGGAATTTTCTCCCCAACAGGTAGTATTTGAGCGTCTCTACAGCCCACTTTATTGCGAGACACTCTTTCTCTACTATGGAGTAATTTTTCTCCTGGGGATTTAGTTTCCTACTTAAATAAAGGATGGGGTGCTCCTCACCTTGAGACTCCTGGGAGAGTACCGCCCCCAGCCCTACCTCAGATGCGTCGGTTTGGACTACGAACTCTTTGGAGAAGTCAGGTGTGACCAACACTGGTTGGGCACAGAGAGCTTCTTTCAGGCTTCTAAAGGCCTGTTCGGTTTCGGGGGACCACTTTACCATTAGCGGTCCTCTTGCTTTTGTGAGGTCAGTTAGTGGGGTTGCCTTAGTTGCAAAATTGGGAATAAACCTTCTATAGTACCCAATTAAGCCCAAAAAGGTCCTTACTTGTTTTTTTGTAACTGGCCTTGGCCAATTTTGTATCGCCTCCACTTTGAGTGTTTGGGGTTTGAGTAAACCTCTGCCAATAGAATATCCCAGATACTTGGCCTCCTCCAGACCAATAGTGCATTTAGCGGGGTTAGCAGTTAGTCCAGCAGACCGGACTGCGTCAAGCACAGCTTGGACCTTTGGAAGGTGGGATTGCCAATCTTCACTATGGATTACCACATCATCCAGGTAGGCGGCAGCATACCGAGCATGTGGTTTTAAAATTTTATCCATCATTCTTTGGAATGTGGCGGGAGCTCCATGTAAGCCAAAAGGCAACACCTTATACTGAAAGAGGCCGTCTGGGGTTGAGAAGGCTGTCTTTTCTTTTGCCCTTTCTGTGAGGGGAACCTGCCAGTACCCTTTTGTTAGGTCTAGGGTTGTGAGATATCGGGCTTTGCCCAGTCTCTCTACAAGTTCATCTACCCTGGGCATAGGATAAGTATCAAATTTTGACACCGCGTTTAGTTTCCGGTAGTCATTACAAAACCTTGTTGTACCATCTGGCTTTGGGACTAAGACTATAGGGCTGTTCCACCCACTTTGGGATTCCTCAATTACACCTAGTTTTAGCATTTTTTTAACCTCTAAACTTATAGCCTTTCTTTTGGCCTCTGGGATTCGGTACGGTTTAAGGTTAACTCGGACCCCCGGTTCAGAGACTAGGTCATGTTCAATTACGCTAGTTCTACCTGGCCGTATAGAGAAGATTTCTTTGTTTCTTTTCACTAAATTCTGAACCTCTCGTTTCTGATGAACAGACAGGGTTTCAGCTATGCTAACCTCTGGGTCAGTTTCTTGATTCTCTGACGGACCTGGGGGTACTAGGGTTAACAAGACTTCTCTATCTTTCCAGGGCTTGAGTAGGTTTATATGGTAAATTTGCTCAGGTTTCCTCCTACCTGGCTGTCTTACCTTATAATTTACTTCTCCCACTCTTTCCAAGACCTCATATGGCCCATGCCATTTAGCAAGGAATTTACTCTCCACGGTGGGAACCAGAACTAGTACCCTATCACCTGGAGAAAAAATTCTGACCCTAGCACCCTTATTATATGTATTCCTCTGTGCTTCTTGAGCTTTCTCCATGTGTTCCCTCACTATGGGTAGGACTGCAGCAATGCGGTCCTGCATCTGGGCAACATGCTCTATTACACTTCTGTAAGGGGTAACCTCGTGTTCCCAAGTCTCTTTGGCTATATCCAGTAAGCCCCTTGGGTGTCGGCCATACAATAGTTCAAACGGGGAGAAGCCAGTGGATGATTGGGGAACTTCCCTAATGGCAAATAACAGGTACGGTAACAAACAATCCCAGTTTTTCCCATCTTTATCAACCGCCCGCCGTAACATGCTCTTTAAGGTTTTATTGAACCTTTCCACTAAACCATCTGTTTGTGGATGATAGACTGAGGTTCTGAGATGCTTGATTTTTAGGAGTTTACATAGCTCTTTCGTTACTTGGGACATAAATGGTGTTCCCTGGTCAGATAGAATCTCTTTAGGAATCCCGACCCGGGAAAACAGAACTACTAACTCTTTTGCTATGTTTTTAGCTGAGGTGCTACGTAGGGGAACTGCCTCCGGATATCGGGTGGCATAATCTAATATTACCAATATATGCTGATGTCCCCTAGCAGACTTTATTAGGGGTCCTACTAGATCCATAGCAATCCGGTCAAATGGTACCTCTATTATGGGAAGGGGTACCAATGGGCTGCGGTACGCCTTGAACGGGGCGGTGATCTGACATTCTGGGCATGAGGAACAATAATTCGTAATTTCTGCCAGAACCCCAGGCCAATAGAAGCTTCGGAGAACCTTTTCTTTTGTCTTTTCCACCCCTAGGTGTCCCCCCAATGGATGACTATGTGCGAGGTGTAATACTACGTTACGGAATGTCCGTGGTACCAACAATTGTTTAGTTGTAACTGATTTCCTTTTATCAACCCGATATACTAGGTCGTTCTCTACCTCGAAGTAGGGGTAAGCAAGTGACCTATCTGGTTGGCCAGGAGTACTATTCTGGTCCCGTATATTTCCCCTTGCTACCGCTAATGTGGGGTCCTCCCACTGGGCCTTCTTAAAACTCCCAGGACTGACCTCTAGGTCAGCGAGGGTCTTATCCGGTTCTGGGGTGGTAAGTGTCTGCTCAACATCTTGATTTGGGGTATTCCCTACCAAAGTAGTGATGGGGAAGGGAATTTTACAGCACTCCTCCTTTTCCCCCTTCTTATTTGGGCCCTCGTCAACCTCCATTTCTGAAAAAGGGAAAGGATTTGTTTCTTCTAATACTTCGTTAAGGTCCGCTATTGAACTCTGGGCGCTATTCTGAGCGGGGGACCACATTTTTAGAAAATGGGGAAAGTCGGTCCCTATTAACACATCATGTGCCAGTTTGGGTACAATACCCACCTTGAAATCTAAAGAACCAAACTCTGTTTCAAAAAAAACATCAACAGTGGAATATTCATGATTATCCCCATGTATACAACAAATTGCCACTCTTTGTGAACTGTTTCCCTGTTTCTTCTTAATGGGCAAGAGGTATTCGGACACTAGTGTGACCATGCTCCCAGAGTCAAGAAGTGCCCGAACCCTCTTACCATTAACCTTTACAAATGCCCACAGATGGTTATTCAAGGGGTCCTCTGGGCTAGGGCCCATACATTGGGACAACAGCGAATAAGGTTCCACGCTGTTGCATTGCATGGGCTCATCATTTAGTGGGCAGATTTTTGCTGTGTGGCCCCTCTCATGACAATTTACACATTTAGGTACATAGTCTGTGTCCCACTTAGAGCCTTTTCCCGGCTCCCCATGTTGGCTATTGCCCTTAGTGTGCGAACCACTGTTGCTGGTGCTGCGTGAAGGTGGTCGCCGCTCTTCAGCGCCCCTTAACCCCGGTACCCTTTTACCGTCTCTGGAAGAGTCCTGGAACCTCGGGTAGTGGGGTTGCTCCACGACTGTGGGTTGCGGGTGCTCTTCTGCTGCATTGTACCTTTCTACGAGGGCCACAAGCTCATCCGCATTGTGGGGGTCACTCCGACTGACCCAACGGCGTAAGGCAGAGGGAAGTTTCCTCAAGAACTGGTCCATGACCAACCGTTCCACGATGTGGCTGGCTGAGTTGATCTCGGGTTGTAGCCACTTCCGGGCGAGGTGGATGAGGTCATACATCTGGCTTCGGGTGGCTTTATCCATCGTGAAGGACCATGCGTGAAACCTTTGGGCGCGAACAGCCGTGGTTACGCCGAGGCGGGCGAGGATCTCGAACTTCAATTTTGCATAGACGTTAGCTTCGGCTGGCTCTAGATCAAAGTAAGCCTTCTGGGGTTCGCCGCTTAGGAAGGGTGCGATTAGACCAGCCCACTCAGCTTCTGGCCATCCCTCTCTCTGTGCCGTGCGTTCAAACGTGAGAAGATAGGCTTCCACATCATCCGAGGGTCCCATCTTCTGAAGGTAGTGGCTTGCCCTGGTCATTTTCGGTACTGGGGCTGCCGCTGCCAGTGGAAGGTTACTGATAGTCCGCCTCAGGATCTCGAGTTCCTGCTGTAAGCCCTGAGCGAACCGCTGTTGCTCCTCTCTCAGCAAGCGGTTTGTCTCTTGCTGGTTTGCATTCGCGTTTTGCAGGGCTTCATTCGTCTGTTGCTGGTTTGCATTCGCCTGTTGCTGGTTGGCATTCGCCTGTTGCTGGTTGGCATTAATCTCTTGCTGGGCTATTAGCAGCTGTTGCTGGGCTGCATTCGTCTGCTGCTGGTTTGCATTAGTTTCTTGCTGGGCTATTAACAGCTGTTGCTGGGTTTCATTCGCGTCTTTCTGGGCAGCGACATTGCGTACCAGCGCACCCACCACGTCTTCCATCTTGTTTGCAGAGGATGAAAAAAACTTTTTTTTTTTTTTTTTTTTTCAAAGTTCTTCAACCCGCAGACCCCCTAGTGCTCTGCCCGCATTCTCCACCATATGTGACAAACGGCTTACTCCGGGGCTCCGTCGTTTGTCCGGGACTGTTTAGAACACGGTCTTTTAGGGTAGGTTAAATGATGAGGCGTCACGTACTGTTCCTTTAAACAGGCTATGCCTGGTTTATTCAGTCCCAGGCACTGAGACTGCCACAGTGCATACAACAGAAAACAGATCAAAACAAAAGCTGCTCACCTGAGCGATAACTTAACTTAGATATCCCTGACTCAGGGTTGGAAGTGGCTTTTCCACTTCCAACATCAAAACACGGTACTTTTGCAGTCTTACACAAATGAACAGAAAGATTGAACCTGTTTGGGGAAGAGGCTTCTCCCCTCTGTAGTTCAGCAGCCTTCCAGCCTCCTGGCTCTTGTGGGGAGACCAGAGCAAACAGGAAATCAGTCTTTCATACCTGATTCCTAATTAGCATGACAGGTGACAGAAATCAGGCAGCAGACAAACTCTGGTCTGGATCTCTCATCCCTCAGTTCCAGCGCTTGCCAAACTGTGGGATGGAGTGTATGTATTATAAGGCTGCACTCCCAGGCCAAACAGGATAGAAACTGTCTAGTATCCTGGGAGCCCTATATACGGAATTTATTACCATCCCCTGGTTTCTGTCACAATATATATATACACAGTGGTCGACAAATCACCAAAAAATCTACTCGCCGAACAAAAAAATCTACTTGCCACCTAGTACCACACGTGTGCTGCTTGGGCCAATAGGAGCTCGCCACGATGTTAAATCCACTCGCCCGGGGCGTGCAAATGTATAGGTTTGTCAAACACTGATACATGATATTGGGTGGGGTACACTCCTTCTGGTTGATGTGAGTGGTCTTGGTGCTGTGACCTGCTGGCAAACAGGAGGGTGAGTGCTCCGCTGTGTTGTGGGGAGAACCAGGACAGGGACAGGAGGTGGTGTGAGACAGGTTACCTTTCTCTTGTTCTCTCTGGATGGTGCAGTGCCTCCCGCCAGTAGGGATCCCCTGGGGTCTCCAGAGGAGAGACCCCCCACTGACACTCCATCCTTCTCACACCAGGAACAGTGATACACACACAGCAGCTTCTTTCTGTGGTTCTTTATTCAGAGCAACCTACACAGCATACAGCAGAACATCATAGGCCTGATCTTGCTCTCTGCCATTCTGCTCATGGCAGCTTTACTTCCCCCCCCTCCTTACCCAGGTGGGGCAAGAGGGGGAGAACTATTCTCTGTCAGCTCTCTTCAATCTCTTCTCTCAGACTCTTCACTAACTAACTGACATACTTATTTTAGGAAACATGTCTCAATTTGAATATCCTCAGGGAGTGTCTCTAACTTTGAATCATTACAACTCAAAGCTGGATACCGATTGGCTCACACACATCAGGGGGTGTTCCAACCCATATCCACCCTTTGGATTAACATGCTCAAAGGTTGCTTAGGCCCGCCCCTGAATATTGCTACAATACTCAGAGCTGAAATGCAAAACAGGCTAACTGAAGGAATTAACCTTTCCACTAACTGTTCCAACAGGACTGACAGAGGAAAGGCCCAGAATTAGCAATAGCTGCTGAAGGCCAGGCTATATTCTCCCTCTGGTAAAACTCCAACCATCCCGGCTTGGACTTACAGCAGGTATAACCTCTACCATACTGTGCAACACCTGTAAATTCACATAAGCTGAAATGCAATAACTCCTATGCACTTCAGCTGGACAGAACTGACATAACTGCATGGACACAGATACATGGCAATACAGTGACTAACTGAACAGAACATTTCTACTACACAGCAGTATTAGAATGCATTAATAGTAATGAGCAGGATCAGGATTCCTGACCATTCTGCCCTGACAGCTAGACACTTTTATTGAGTAACATCTCTTATGCCCAAAAGAAGGAATACATTCTACCATGTCCATGTAGATGCTACGCTCCACTTTCCATTCCCTTAGCAACCTCTGTATTGCAGTTTGTTCTGAAGCCTTGCACTGACCCTCCTCCCCTTGTGGTGATACCCTTAACATAGGTGTAACAGGCATAACAAGTATATTACCACCAGTACTCATGGGTGCATCAGGCATTACAGTTGACACAGGCATAGGGATCACAGAGCTAACACTAGGGCTGACAGCATCATGGGGCACTGGAACAGGGCAGGGCAGACTGGGCACATTACAGTCACTTGAGCGGGAGACAAGGAGACCTCCCAAAGCGGAGCCATAACAGTGTCCACAGTCCCGGCAAGGCTCTGTAGGCCAGAGCCTCTAGCAGCACTTAATTCAGTCGCAACAGCAGCTGCAAAATTATGGGAGCGCCATTCTTCTTTTATCACACGGCAGGGCAGGGCAAAATAGTCCACATACTCAGTACTCACCGGGGAGGCAGCAACAGAAGTCACACCCATCCTGCCGGACGGTTTTGCAGCCTTCCCTTCTCCCGGTGATGGAGCAGCAACAAGTGCACTGGGGCTGGCATCCCGAGTAGTGCTGGCCGGCACTCCCGGAATAAATTCTCCCAGCAGCCCCAGCACGTCGTAGTGGCGTTCCGACCTCTCTCACATATGCGACAGCCCTTGCGCGGGCCTCGCGCATCTCTTTGCGGCGGGGGGTAAGTGATGTCACCTCGCGGACATCAGGATGGGTTCCAGCCTTAGGAACAGGCACCGGTAGAACGAGCGGCAATTCGGGAGCGTTGGAGACCCCAACCGGTACCTCATGGGTTGAAGCACCCACGCTGGCAGCGTGGATCTGTCGGAAGGCACCAGCAACGGTCACTGGAACCTGCAGCTCCGCAGCATATTCGGGTACGGTGGAGGTAATGGCAGGGACCTCAGTGATGTCATCAGCCTCTGACTCGCAGATTTCTCCATCCTGGAGCAGCCTACCAGAGCGCAGTAGGAGGCACATGCGGTGTGAAGGTGGTGCATCTCTGCGGGCTCAGATGTTTGTTACTTAGTAAGTGACACACTGAACACAGTTCTGGAGCGGGGTGATATCGCCAGGGTTTGGGAAAGCACTCACCCAAACTCTTCTGTAGATGCTGACAGATTTCTCAGCAATGGAACGGAACCAGGGGAGCGTCAATACCTGAAAAAATATATACAAACTACCATAGTGTATACTGTATATAAAACAACATATAAACGGTAGGGCTCCAAGGAGCAACAGGGTGCTGGATTAGGGAATATAGTCCATAAACAGCATATAATTAGGGAGAATAGTATTCCAGAAGAGAGACAACAGAGCCAAGGATAAAAAAGCCAAATCAAATTTATCCGGAAATAGTAAAATTCAAGGCTTACAAGATACCAGATTCAAACAGGCGTGGGTAACAGGTTTAAAGATGGAACGCCGAGTCGCGACCTCGTGGACCTCCTGCACGTCTGACTTCTCCACCGGTATCTCCTGTACTGCAGACTGGATGCCGATACGTCACTTCCGGGTTTCACGGAACAGTTGGCGCCAACGGAACATCAGCTGGAGACTGTCTCCCTCAGGATGGCACGTTGAGGGTTACGCTCTACGCGTTTCGCCGTATAGGGTGGACGGCTTCGTCAGGAGTGACGTAGACCCATGGGAGGATACTATATATACCCTTCCCAATTAAAGTGACCTTTCTCCCCATAGGTCACAACGTATGATGGTCTAATTAGTTGGGTAAATCATTTACACTCACCGCTATAACAGATCTCATCAGAGTTTTATACAGATATATTAAAATACAATTTATTCTTTAATACAATATATAACAATAAAAACCATATTTTTACTCAGAACTAAAAATATATAACAAATGGTAAAACACATCTAACTCAATAGAATTAATAAAACAATCTCCACATATTTCTCTAATTAGGAAAACGTCGATTGATGTATCTCCAAGGGAAAGAAAAAGAAAAAGAAAAACACAATGAGTGTTACTTACAACAGTATATATAATCTATCAAATTCTTTACTCTTTAGTGTACATTTCATTAGTAAGTTTTTGTATATACAAACTTATACTTATAATTAATGTACATCATTCATAGAAAAGCATTTAATTCGAAGTCCACATTAAGTCCCAGTGGAACAAGTGTTTTTAGGGTGAAAATCCAGAAACTCTCTCTCTTTTTCAGAGAGATGATTCTGTTCCCACCTCTCCAGTGTGGTAACACCTGTTCTAATACAGTAAACTTAAGACCTGATGTGTCTCCGTTATGCTTTTGAATAAAATGATTAGACAGAAAGTGTGTTGTAATACCTCGTCTTATATTCCCAATATGTTCAAGTATACGTGTTTGTACTTTTCTTGAAGTTTGACCCACATATTGTAGCCCACATGGGCAAGAAACAAGGTATACTACATGATCCGTTTTACATGTTAAAAGTTGTTTTATACCAAACCGCTTTCCTGTTACGTGTGATATAAAACTAAATTTATCATCCGTCCTGTGTTTACAGGCCGTACATGTAGTGCAACCGTAAAAGCCTTTATTTTGTGTTAGCCACCTGTTTGCAGTAGGATTTAATTTTTGCAAAGCACTAGGTGCCAGTTTTTCTTTTAAGGCTTTAGCTCTTTTAAAAATAACATTTGGTTTATCTGGTACAATCTCTCCCAGTACAGAATCATTTTTAACAATATGCCAATACTTGTGAATAATTTTTGAGATTTTTTCTGATTGACTATTATAGTTTGTAATAAATGAATACTCAAAGTTATTTTTTGAACTCAACTGATTTTTACTTTTTTCACACAACAAATCTTTTCTGTCTAGATTTTCAGCTTTTATTAAAGCATTTCTTATATCCTTATCTTTATAGTTTTTTTCTTTAAATCTATTCTGTAAAAAAGCTGATTGGGTATGGAAACTGCGATCGTCAGAGCAGTTTCTCCTAATACGTCGTATTTGCCCATATGGGACATTTTGCAGCCATTTGGGATGATGACAACTATCCATAGATATATAGTTATTAATATCAACACCCTTAAAAAAGGTCTTGGTTTTAATCAGACCATCCTCAATGTAAATTTCTAAGTCTAGGAAGTTCACTTTTTCCTGACTATAATCACATGTAAAATGTAGATTTAACAAATTATCATTCAGATAATGGGTGAACTGGATAAGTCCCTTTTCATCACCTTTCCACACAAAGATGATATCATCTATGTACCTGCGCCACAGGCACAAATTTTCACCCAGCTCCGCAACAGACCATATATGGTCTTCTTCCCATGCTCCCATCAGGAGATTTGCGTAGCTGGGTGCAAATTTCGTGCCCATGGCGGTACCACATTTCTGTAGATAATATGTACCCTCGAACAAGAAGTAGTTGTGCTCTAAGATAAATTTGATACCATCAAGAATAAAGTTAGCCTGTTCATTTGGCATCTCTTGATCTTTGGCTAATGCTCTGTCAACTGCCTCGTGTCCATCTCTGTGGTTTATGCAGGTATATAGTGAGGTGACATCGCACGTCACTAAATACCATCCCTTTTCCCAGACTTGATTGTCCAAGATACGCAAGATGTCAGTGGTATCTTTAAGGTAAGAGGGAAGTTCTTTTACATATTTTTGTAAGTAGACGTCTATGTAGGCGGATAGATGGGACGTTAGAGAGTCTATGCCTGCAATAATGGGCCTTCCTGGGGGGTTAGTAATACTTTTGTGTAGTTTTGGAAGGTAATAAAATATAGGTCTAACGGGGTTATCTCTATACAGGAAATTATATTCTTCATTGTTTATTACTTCTTCCATTTTTCCTTTATCTAGCAGAATTTTTAGATCTTTTAAGAAATCTGCCGTTGGATCTTTTTTTAAAGGTAAATAGGTATGGCTATCTCCCAGAATCCTATTGGACTCAGCAATATAGCAGCGTGGATCTGTCGGAAGGCACCAGCAACGGTCACTGGAACCTGCAGCTCCGCAGCATATTCGGGTACGGTGGAGGTAATGGCAGGGACCTCAGTGATGTCATCAGCCTCTGACTCGCAGATTTCTCCATCCTGGAGCAGCCTACCAGAGCGCAGTAGGAGGCACATGCGGTGTGAAGGTGGTGCATCTCTGCGGGCTCAGATGTTTGTTACTTAGTAAGTGACACACTGAACACAGTTCTGGAGCGGGGTGATATCGCCAGGGTTTGGGAAAGCACTCACCCAAACTCTTCTGTAGATGCTGACAGATTTCTCAGCACACTGGCCCAAATTTCACACTAGGCCACATTCAATCATAGTGGAGAAAGTAAGGCAGCAGTTCAGAGGCACAACTGCTGTCTCTGTAATACACGTGAGTCTGGATCCTCACTTCCTGCAGGATCTTTCATTCACACTCGGCTCCACCCCCTGGTAAATCAGACAGTCCAATCCAGAACAAGCAAAGGGGGAGGGGTTTGAATAGTTCCCGCATTTTCTTGCAAGCTGAAGAGCAGCACAAGCTTGCAAAATGCAAGCAGAACAGCACATGGCTTCCCTGGTGAGGCGGGAAGCGCCATTTTGAGCACATTCAGAGTCCATGCGGCCCCCAGTGAGCTGGAGCCGCCATTTTGAGAGCACAAAAATACATAGCATCTCTGTAGGAGCAGGAACCGCCAGTTTGAGGTAGAACACAGTCCAGCACAGTGTGGTCTCCGATTGCATTCAGGAGCCACAAATACATTTCTGTCCCTCTAATCTTTGAGTGTCACGCACCCTGGGGTAGCATCAGGGAACGCCTCACACAGGGACCGCAATAACTCTTATTGCAGGGTACAGGGACCTACAGACATTTCCCATGTAGTTCCTGTCCCCTTACCTCTCTCTTCATCGTGGGGTGCAGAAGGGTCATCAAGCTTCCCTGGTGTCGCCTCAGGCCAGCCGCCCCAACTGTAGTGCCATTATGGACCGCCAGCTCCCTGGTGACGCCTCAGGGACCTGCTTCCCTTTTCTTCTTAGATGGGGTGCACAGGGGTCATGGGCGCAATCCCAGAGTTCCCTGTCCTCACTCTCCTCTGTGGGTACAGGAGGGTAACCACGCTTCCCTGGGGATGCCTCAGGTCAGTCGCCCCTGCTGTAGTGCCATTAATAGGCAGCCAGCTCCCTGGTGAAGCCTCAGGAACCGGCCCCTATTTTCTTCTTGGTTGAGTAGCTGGGTGCACAGGGGTTCCTATTCAATCATAGAGCAGCCTCTGTCCCCTTGAAATGCCTGTAAAGACTTACGCTCCCTGGTGCATAGCCACCAGAAATGGTCCCACATAGCAAGGTCTTCTGATTTAGGGTAAGCCCCTCCCTGGGGAAGCTTCAAGGAGAGGTTCCCTCACTGCAAAGTCTATTGCTGCTGCTCTGTGCTACATACAAAGTCTTAAAATGCCACTGTGTGGTCCACTGTCCCTGAAAGCCTGTCCTGTTGGTAAAACCTGTCCTGTCCTTGGATGCAGTCCTCCATCTCAGTAGCGCCTCCAAATGTAACCCTCTTTCACACACCCCTACATGAGATTGGGTGGGGTACACTCCTTCTGGTTAATCTGAGTGGTCTTGGTGCTGTGACCTGCTGGCAAACAGGAGGGCTGAGTGCTCCGCGGTGTTGTGGGGAGAACCAGTACAGGGACAGGAGGTGGTGTGAGACAGGTTACCTTTCTCTTATTCTCTCTGGGTGGTGCAGTGCCTCCAGCCAGTAGGGATCCCCTGGGGTCTCCAGAGGAGAGACCCCCACTGACACTTTATTCTCCTCACACAGGAACAGTGACACACACACAGCAGCTTCTTTCTGTGGTTCTTTATTCAGATAGCCTACAAAGCATACAGCAGAACATCATAGGCCTGATCTTGCTCTCTGCCATTCTGCTCATGGCAGCTTTACTTCCCCCCCCTCCTTACCCAGGTGAGGCAAGAGGGGGAGAACTATTCTCTGTCAGCTCTCTTCAATCTCTTCTCTCAGACTTCTCACTAACTAACTGACATACTTATTTTAGGAAACATGTCTCAATTTGAATATCCTCAGGGAGTGTCTCTAACTTTGAATCATTACAACTCAAAGCTGGATACCGATTGGCTCACACACATCAGGGGGTGTTCCAACCCATATCCACCCTTTGGATTAACATGCTCAAAGGTTGCTTAGGCCTGCCCCTGAATATTGCTACAATACTCAGAGCTGAAATGCAAAACAGACCAACTGAAGGAATTAACCTTTCCACTGCCTGTTCTAACAGGACTGACAGAGGAAAGGCCCATAATTAGCAATAGCTGCCGAAGGCAAGGCTATATATACATACAGGAGTAAGAGAAGAGAGAGCGCACGCCCCATAGCGTAAAAAAGTACATTTATTTCTGGAAAAGGAGGGAGGGGGAGAGGAAATTCACTCACAAGGGTAAGTATAAATAAGGCAATTTGTAGTGACGCTCCCTTACGCGTTTCGTCACATAACAGCGACTTTCTCAAAGGGGAAATGAGTAGATATGTATTGGCTGTGTATTTAAGTCCTCAAGGTTGCCTAGCAACCCGTTTCTGCCTTTTGATTGGTTGAAAATCGTGAGTGATTACCCAATGGGCTCTAAAACAGGCAATGCACAAACAAATAAATAAAGGACATGAATAATGAAAACTAATGAATGAAATAACACTAAATAAGTAAGTTTCTCTCTCTCTCTCTCTCTCTCTCAATATGACCCTAATTATTGCGATTTATTTAGTAAGAACACTGGGTTTTTTTCTCTTCACAAAACAGATTTTAATAAAACGATCATCAGACAAATACTGTAGTAGATATATTTTATACTGTATTTGAATGTCTGTGTTGCCAGTATTGTATTGTTGTGTACAATGAATGATATGCAACTTTAAGTTGTGAATTCTTTCATACACATGCCTTTTCGTTTGTATGCTAATAACTAAGCCAGTAATGTTAGAGTATTTTAGTTGTATGTATCATGTGACCCATTATAGGATGATAATACATGCGTCGACAAGAAATATCACTTAACCAAAACATCTTGATGGATATTTACCATAATTTTGAAGTTTTGCAATATAAAACTTTCTTTTAATCCAAGAAAAAAGTTGAAATCCCCTGATACAAAAGCACTGCTGAGTCTTACATTGTTCCTGCCATAAAAGCAGGTAATTTCCTTTGCTTAGAATGAATTAGAAGACAGCCTGTTGTATCCCGATGTTGTGATTTACACTGTACTTCTAAATAAGAGACAGAATACTTATAGATATAAACCATGTGGAGAAAGAGATGTTGTTATACCAAAGGCATATGGGGGGGGGGAGGGGATATACAGTGTATGTATGTATGTATTTTGTACGCCATTAATGTACATAGCGATTCACAGCAATAACAAAATTATATAGTCGTAACAATCATATAAATAACAAATAATATAAATAACAAATAAAGGGGAGATGTGCTTCAGACATAAAAGAACATTTAGGAAAAGGAGTCCCTGCTCCAAAGAGCTTACAATCTAATTTGTTGGTAGGAAGAACGTACAGAGACAGTAGGAGGGCGTTTTGGTAAGTGTGTCTGCAAGTTGCCAAGGTTAATGTATAAGGGGTTAATTATCAGCCATGTAGCTACTCATATGCTTCCTTAAGCTGGTGTGTTTTGAGGTGGGTGTTAAATGTGGGTAGAGAGGGTGCTAGTCAGATATTGAGGGGAAGGGCGTTCCAGAGGTGTGGGGCCAGGGCTGCCAACAGAAATCATGGGGCCCGGGACAAATGAAAGGAGCAGGTGGGTGGGTTGGAGCAGGTTTGAATGACAGTGGGTGGGTGGGTGAATGACAGTGGGTGGGTGGGTGAATGACAGTGGGTGGGTGGGTGAATGACAGTGGGTGGGTTTTCTTATTGTGATACAGAAAAAAACATTACAATGCAACTTGTTTATTTTTATATTTTCAACAAAAGACATGTGACCGCCTGCTTGAGTGGGTGAGTGGGTGGGTGAATGACAGTGGGTGGGTGAATGACAGTGGGTGGGTGGGTGAATGACAGTGGGCGGGTGGGTGAATGACAGTGGGTGGGTGGGTGGGTGAATGACAGTTGAATGACAGTTTGGGTGAATGACAGTGGGTGGGAGAATGACAGTAAGTGGGTGGGTGAATGACAGTGTGTGGATGGGTGAATGACAGTGAGTGGTGGGTGTGTGGATGGGTGAATGACAGTTTGAATGACAGTGGGTGGGTGAATGACAGTGGGTGGTGGGTAGGTGAATGACAGTTGAATGACAGTTTGGGTGAATGACAGTGGGTGGGTGAATGACAGTAGGTGGGTGGGTGAATGACAGTGTGTGGATGGGTGAATGACAGTGAGTGGGTGGGTGTGTGGATGGGTGAATTACAGTTTGAATGACAGTGGGTGGGTGGGTGAATGACAGTGGGTGGGTGAATGACAGTGGGTGGGTGGGTGAATGACAGTGGGTGGGTTTTCTTATTGTGATACAGAAAAAAACATTACAATGCAACTTGTTTATTTTTATATTTTCAACAAAAGACATGTGACCGCCTGCTTGAGTGGGTGAGTGGGTGGGTGAATGACAGTGGGTGGGTGAATGACAGTGGGTGGGTGGGTGAATGACAGTGGGTGGGTGGGTGGGTGGGTTGGTGAATGACAGTTGAATGACAGTTGAATGACAGTTTGGGTGAATGACAGTGGGTGGGTGAATGACAGTAAGTGGGTGGGTGAATGACAGTGTGTGGATGGGTGAATGACAGTGAGTGGGTGGGTGTGTGGATGGGTGAATGACAGTTTGAATGACAGTGGGTGGGTGAATGACAGTGGGTGGTGGGTAGGTGAATGACAGTTGAATGACAGTGGGTGGGTGAATGACAGTGGGTGGGTGAATGACAGTAGGTGGGTGGGTGAATGACAGTGTGTGGGTGGGTGAATGACAGTGAGTGGGTGGGTGTGTGGATGGGTGAATGACAGTTTGAATGACAGTGGGTGGGTGGGTGAATGACAGTGGGTGAATGACAGTGGGTGGGTGAATGTTGAGTGTAGGTGGGTGGGTGAATGATGGTGGGTGGGTGACAGTGACTGGGTGACTGGGAGACAGTGACTGGGTGGGTGGGTGAATGACAGTGGGTGAATGACAGTGACTGGGTGGGTGGGAGACAGTGACTGGGTGGGTGGGAGACAGTGACTGGGTGGGTGACAGTGACTAGGTGGGTGACAGTGACTGGGTGGAGTGACTTACCTTGACCGGGTGGGTGCAGCTTGTCGCCGGATGCTTCCCCCTCCTGCCCCCGTTATCCCCGCAGCAGCTGCCCGGGACGGGAGGTGGGCTTGGGGAGGGGGCACGGGAGGTGGGCTCGGGGGGAGCCATGGGAGGTGGGCTCGGGGGTTGCGCGGGAGGTGGGCTCGGGGGGGTGCGGGAAGCTGGCTGTGGGGGGAAGTGGGCCACAGGAGATGCTGGAACTTCCCCCTCCGTCCCACGTTGGGAGCTGGGGGGGGGAAGCGGGCCGCAGAGGATCTTGTACTTCCCCCTCCGTCCCATGTTGGGAGCGGGGGGGAGGGGGTAGCGGGCCCTGCTTGCCTTACGCATGTGCGCCGGGACCACGGAGAATCGCTGCCATTTTTTTTAACTTTTTTTTAAATTTATTTAATTAACTGGCGCCCGGCCGAGCAGTGGGCCCGGGCGGCCGGGCCCCCCTGACCCACAGGGCACGGGACACCAGTACCCTTTGTCCCCCCCCCTGTTGGCGGCCCTGTGTGGGGCGGTCAGTGAGAAGAGTTTACAGCAGGAGAGGGCTTTAGATACAAAAGGGGTAGAAAGAAGACATCCTTGAGTAGAACGCAAGAGTCGAGATGGTATATTGCGAGAAATTAGGGCTGAGATGTAAGGAGGAGCAAAAGAGTGTAAAGCTTTAAAAGTGAGGAGAATTTAGTGTGTGATACAGGATTTGATAGGAAGCCAGGAGAGGAATTTCAGCAGGGGAGATGCTGAAACAGATTTAGGAAAGAGGAAAGTGATTCTGGCAGCAGTGTTTATGATAGATGTAGGGGAGACACGTGAGAGGCAGGAAGGCCAGACAGCAGGAGGTTAAAGCAGTCGAGACGGGAGAGAATGATGGTCTGTGTCAGAGTTTTTGCAGTCGAGCAACAGAGGAAAGGGCGTATCTTGGTAATATTGCGGAGGAAGAAACAACAGTTTTTTGCTACCTTTTGAATGTGATAAGAGAATGTGAGAGAGGAGTCGAGTGTGACCCCTAGGCAGTGCTGACATGCCTGCTCAGACACAGGTCTCTCTCTAGCAAGATGAAGAGTAGTATAAAGGAGGCAAACATTATTTGCTGTATCTAGTCACAAGTATGAAATACAATACTACGCAAAATTGTAACACAGGTCAAATATGTCAGCATTCGTTTCCAGTTGGCACCTCCAGGTATTCTTTCCATGAACTTTATTTTTTAAGCTATTTGTACCTCTGAAGGAAACAATTGCTGGAGCGATGACCTAATAATGTAGGAAACTTGCAAGCTCACAAGGAGACATAACCTGGGATGAAAGCCTTTGTTTTTCCATAAACTCTTGGTATTGTACTTGTCAACTGAGTTGCCCAGACCAAGTTACAATAATAGACTAACGGAAAAAAAGCCAATTCAAACATGAACTAATTAAATTGACAGGCTGCCTCCAGAATTCCATTGCATCCTCTGATGTTCATGAAGCATATCTTATATGTAAGTTCGAATTGGGGCATGTGGCCCATAATATATCTATACATTTTTTACTAAAACAGAAATTGTGCCTTTCTTCCTTTTCTTTTATATGTTGTTGGGGTCCCCTGGTTGGGCCCCGAAGAGTCGAGGGACCCGACCTTAAGTAGGTCTGGGCAGAAGACTTTGTGTTTAAGTTTATATATAGTTCTTTTTTTATTAGGGGTATTTGAGTAGAGCACAGAATTGTTGTGTTTGTAATTAAATTGACATCCTTGCTTGCAGTACGTGCACATGATAACAAAGTTTGGAAGGAATACTATAAAGAGGTGGCTCAAGTGGGGGACCCAAGCAAACTACATTGTACTAATGTCACAATAAATGTTATGTATTATGAAAGTAGTGTAATTTGCCTTCAACCACTGTGCATGGCTAAAATCTCATTAATATATATGTCAGTAGTTAGTTTGCCAATTTAAACTAACAATCGGAAATTATTTAGGTTAACATAGCTGCTAATATGTGGTACAACTAAAGCGTATTTAGACATGCATGTACTATAGGTATAATTACAAGTCAATCAAGTCCACCAAGTCACCTTTTCATGGTTTTAATTTAATTAATATGAACAAGTTATTTACTTATTTTTCAAATATTTTACCAGGAAGTAATACATTGAGAGTTCTCTCGTTTTCAAGTATGTCCTAGGCACAGATAACAATACATGGTTAAATTTAATCGGTTATACATTATATTTACAGACATTTAATGAACAGTTAGAGATAATATATGTTATGGGCGTATGTTTATAGTTACAGACCAGATAAAAATGTGAGACAGCTGAAGTCTTGAGAGAACATAGACTGGTGGTGGCTTTGAGAGTCTCTGGTAGGTTGTTCGTGATGTGTTGTGCACGGTAAGAGAAGGAGGAGCGACCGGATTCCTTGTTGAACCTTGGGACCGTGAACAGTCTTTTGGAGTCAGATCTTAGGTGATAAGTGCGGTGTGTGGTAAGGGTGAGGAGCTTGTTTAGATATTTGAAAAGGAAAAGGTGTCCCTTCCCCGAAGAGCTTACAATCTAAGTGTGTTTGGAGAAGTGCTAGAATTCTTTTTTGAGGATTCATATACAAAGTAATAGAAAGGAAAATCTACATATTTACATACAGTATTGAAGCTGATGGACATATGTATTTTCTCATCCTCATCGACTATGTAACTGATCTACTTTTGGTTATCACTAACATGAAATAGACATCATTATTAAAATGTTTATCCGTGAAATAGAGAATTAACTAGAAATGCAGAAGAAAAAATAAAAGAGAGAGAGAGAGAGAGAGAGAGAGAGAGAGAGAGAGAGAGAGAGATCAGTACCGTGTTAGCCGAGCTTCAATAATCAAAAAATAAATAGATGATACCGTTCTGTGGCTAACGAAATGCTTTTATTTGTGCGAGCTTTCGAGATACACTGATCTCTTCTTCCGGCGATGATGTTTCCCTTTGCTTGCTTCATTCATTGTAACATCGCCGGAAGAAGAGATCAGTGTATCTCGAAAGTTCGCACAAATAAAAGCATTTTGTTAGCCACAGAACGGTATCATCTATTTATTTTTTGATTTTATATATATATATATGTAACGGTATTTCTGTACCGGCCTGACCCACCCAATCTCACATTGGCCCTTGTGGTCTAACCGGCCCCCATTACAGTGTGGTAGTGTCTGATGGTGCACCTGTTGGCAACAGGACTCCTGAGTCTCCCGCATGATGGTGTATGGGGAGGACCCGTCCAGACAGGCAGCTGAGGTAGTGTCTTGAATCTCACCTAGTTCCAGTGCAGCGCCTCCAACTCATCAGGGTCCCTTCGGTCACTTGGGGATGGTCCTGGTGAGGAACTCCTCGGTGGTGCTCCTCTCTGTACATTCACTCCACACACGTACACGAGAGGTTGTTCGAATAAGAGCATCTTTATTGATTGAAGTGGGCTAGCTGCCCCACGCAGTAGAATATCTAGCCACTCATCTTGAGTCAGTGCTTCCCTTCTAAAGGTGTGCTCTCCTTTAATAGGGATTCCCTATCCCAGCCGGGATATCTCTACCCTGTGCCAGGTCCCTGGACACAGTCTCCTTGCAGCTACTATAACATAACCAGTAACTCCGACTAGGATTGAAACTTGAACTCCTCCTCCTCCTAGCTGAACTTGTACTAGAACTAGAACTACTTTTTGACACAGTGCTGTGCCTTATTTACATTCTGGAAGCTGACACACCTCTGACATCACTAACCATGGAGTCAGAGCATGTGACCACTCCCATCCATACACAGGGCACCCCACCAGGGTGTGAGGGCAAACCTCCATAATTACTGCTGGCATGCCCACAATTTACCAGGCCTTACTGTCAGCAGGAGAGATGACTGTAGCCATTTTACATGACCGCTACATATATATATATATATATATATATATATATATATATATATATATATATATATATATATATATATATATATATATAAAAGATCAAACAGTCAGCACTCTGATGTAAAACAAAAGGCAGTTGCTAGTCCCATAGGGATCCACATAACATACAAACCAGCCCAAAGACCAGTAAGGAGACAGCAACCAACGAGGTATAATCCAAAGAAGTCTGTATTGAAATAAACAGGTACACGAAAGCCAACGTTTCGGTCTCTCAGGGAGACCTTCCTCACGGCCCTGAGGAAGGTCTCCCTGAGAGACCGAAACGTTGGCTTTCGTGTACCTGTTTATTTCAATACAGACTTCTTTGGATTATACCTCGTTGGTTGCTGTCTCCTTACTGGTCTTTGGGCTGGTTTGTATGTTATATATATATATATATATATATATATATATATATATATATATATATATACACATACCTACAATTTCTTTTTTATATATATATATATATATATATATATATATATATCTCCTTCACCCACCATTAATATTACTTTGACATCCATATTCAAATCACTTTCATGTGTCTTATTAATTAACTGACAGCTAGTTACTCATAGACACTGCATGGCAAAGTCACTTGCAGTTGAAGAAGAAATTCATAAAGGACTGCAATACGGTATAGTGAGTCTTTTTCCTTATTGTGGTTCATGGAGTTTTGTATGCACACGTTTCCCTGCGCAGATGGTGATTGAAATCAATATCAGACCTTTTGGTAAGAGTTCAAATTTCCTGGAGGTGTTGGAATGTCTGTAAAACATCAGATGCCCTTTTGGTTGTTTTTTTATAAATAAGTTCTAATTCTCTTATGAATTGACATTTCACTTCATTTAGGGAAAAGTTGACAGGATACTGGGAAAGCCATTGTGAAAAATGTCTGCAGGTCTCTGGCAGCTATCTGCCTTCCGTGGAGAGAACCACCCCTGCCTCTCTAACCACTAACCAGCCAATTTTTCTTTGTGCTTCTTCCAGAAAGGAAGATCAAAATATGTGAATCTAGTCCAAAGCTATTAATCTTTTTTATAGTTTATTATTGAGCAAAGTTAGAAACCAGTGGGTTTTTTTTAAATATATTATTTTCCTTAAAATGTTGGAATCCTTGAAGAATAGTTGAAGTCATATAGTTTTCGTGCAGCAAAGTAGCTATGATGTGATTGATTAGTTCAGTATTAATTACATGTGTTACTGTGGGTTAAAGAAACATTTCCTGCTGTCTTTGCTTTCAGCAGCCTATTGTATAATGCAGTTTCAACAACGGAGTAAAAATGAACAAATCACCATGTGTTCTATTGCTGTTGCATATAAAGGTATGTCATCTATTAGATACAAACCTAAAGACATAATTCTAAGCTCAAGTCAGTATATTCACTATGTTTTGATAGCTGTTATAATTTATTATTGACTATTTGTTTGTAGGGAGTGCTCCAATATTATTGTCACTGCCTTTGAACCAGGTGACAAGCAAATATATCAAAAAGTGGCGCTCCAAAATTATAGACACATATGTGAAAAAATGTGATACTTATACAAACATGAATTAATGCTGCTTAACCCGGTGTGGGGTCGTTCTCTCGATCCCGTGGACAGTGAAGAAGTGAAGATCATCAGGAAGCGCAATGTCATGTAAAAAACAGAAGAAAATTCCCTGATGGTGCAGTATTGTGATTTATATGTGATAAATATCAAGGTGCAGTTTGCTGGATACTCACAAGTGTAAAGTGAGCAACGTTCCCATAAAGGTTTCTTTATGTGTGGCAGCCCGTTTGACCGTCAGACAGGTAAGTGGAATGGTAAGTGCTGGAGACCTTAAGTGAATAATAAAACGGAAATAGTGCAGACTGTACAAAATATCTTTAAAAGTAAGTATATGTGTAATACACTCACATGGTTTTAAAAGGTAACAAGCGTTTAGATCACACAGGTTGGATCTCAGCAATGAATGAGCTGTTCTCTGTCCCCCCTCTGCCTCGGCAGGCGTGCGTGTCACCGGTGCGTCTCACCCTAACCGGAAACCGGAAGTGACGTCATCTGCTCTGGGGGACGCCGATCCTGTGGGAGTTTTTCTCATCAGCCTCACTCTACGCGTTTCTCCGTATTGCGGTTTCTTCAGGAGTGTATGGCTGACATGCTTTGGGAGGATTTTAAACGCTATGCTCAGATCCCATTGGTGGACAATTAAGTATGGTGATCCAAATCAGTAATTAGGGCAGGGATTACAAGAAGCAAAAATCTCATTTGAAAGATACAAATGACGTAATCCTGATGCTGAGAGAGATAGAATGGCAGGATAACTTCTTATTGGTGACAGCAGATGTGACGGCTCTTTACACATCCATCAGACATGTAGATGGATGTAGAGCCGCCAGACATTTTTTGGAAAAGGAAGGGATTTTGCCCACAATACAAGTAGGTTCAACGAGGTTTTTTATTTGCAACTCTGTGGGACCGCATGGGGACAAAATTTACACCCAGCTATGCTAATCTATTGATGGCCATGTGGGAGGACCAATATATATGGTCTTGGCCTGGGCTGGATGCAAATTTGGTCACATGGCGGAGGTACATAGATGATATTATCTTTGTATGGAAGGGTACTATGAAAGATCTAGATGTGTTCCTCTTATATCTGGATGACAATGAGTACAATCTGAGATTCACATCTATGGTCAGTAGCACCTCTATCAACTTTCTGGACCTTTGCATTTATCTGGAAAATGGCCTCATTAAGACCAAAAACTATTTTAAAGAGGTGGACGCAAATAACTATATTTTACAATCAAGCTGCCACCTCAACAAGTGGATTGGAAACATCCCATATGGGCAGTACCGCAGAATAAAGCGTAATTGCACAGATAACCATGTCTTTGAGAAGCAATCCACAGTTTTAACAAAAAGGTTTAGAGAGAGAAACTACAAGAGGGATGTAATAGATAGAGCATTAGCTAGAACCAAGAGTACCCCAAGAGAATCCATGCTCACACCTGCCCCAAAATTAACTGTAGATATGGACACTATACAAGTGCCTTTTATCACACAATTCAATAAGGATGCCAGTAAGATTAATAGAATCCTGAATAACCACTGGCCGGTACTTAGAAATTATCCAATTTTGGGGGAACATTTGGCGGACAGAGTAAAAATGGTTTATAGGAGAGCACCTAATATTAAAAATTTCCTGTCCCCAAGTGCACTGAGAAATACAATAGCCAAAAAGCACACTTGGCTAGATCCCCCCAAAGGATTTTATGAATGTAAAATGTGCACGGCTTGCCAGCATAGCTCCAAAGAAGTATACAGTTTCAAATCTAATGTAACACAGAAATCTTATAAGATTAAACAGCATTTGAACTGTAGATCCAGTCATGTCATTTACCTTGCGGAATGTGAGTGTGGCTTACAATACATTGGGAAGACCATACGCCCGCTTAGAACACGTATATTAGAACATCTGGGTAATATAAAACGCAAACTCACAACCCACAGTGTTTCGAACCATTTTTTATTGACACATAGCTCCAATCCTGCCAGCTTCTCATTCAAAGCCATAGAGCAAGTTTTGCCCCATTGGAGGGGGGGCAATAGAGACTTAAATTTAATTAAGAGGGAATCATTCTGGATATTCGAGCTAAAAACCATTTCCCCCCAAGGTTTAAATCTTGAGTTCGATATAAAACCTTTTCTGTGAATGATTCTAACATGCCTGTCTTTTCTCCACTAGATAAACTACATCACCATGCCTGTTATCATATGACTAGCTCAGTTTATTTAGGGGTTAAATCATGTTGTAGTGGTTAATTTAATCTATTCTAATTATTTTAACTATTTTAACCTATTTGTGTATATCGTTAATTTTAAGTTTATTTAATAAAATCCTTTTGGAAGACCCATATATGTATGATATGAGTCTTATAATTTTTATGTCTGTTTAAACTCATATATGATTGATATGAGTTGTACAAATATTGCCTGTTTACACTTGTAATCCCTGCCATAATTACTGATTTGGATCACCATACTTAATTGTCCACCAATGGGATCTGAGCATAGCGTATAAAATCCTCCCAAAGCATGTCAGCCATACACTCCTGAAGAAACCGCAATACGGAGAAACGCGTAGAGTGAGGCTGATGAGAAAAACTCCCACAGGATCGGCGTCCCCCAGAGCAGATGACGTCACTTCCGGTTTCCGGTTAGGGTGAGACGCACCGGTGACACGCACGCCTGCCGAGGCAGAGGGGGGACAGAGAACAGCTCATTCATTGCTGAGATCCAACCTGTGTGATCTAAACGCTTGTTACCTTTTAAAACCATGTGAGTGTATTACACATATACTTACTTTTAAAGATATTTTGTACAGTCTGCACTATGTCCGTTTTATTATTCACTTAATGTCTCCAGCACTTACCATTCCACTTACCTGTCTGACGGTCAAACGGGCTGCCACACATAAAGAAACCTTTATGGGAACGTTGCTCACTTTACACTTGTGAGTATCCAGCACACTGCACCTTGATATTTATCACATATAAATCACAATACTGCACCATCAGGGAATTTTCTTCTGTTTTTTTACATGACATTGCGCTTCCTGATGATCTTCACTTCTTTTGAACCAGGTGAACCTTGCTCAATTTTGATTGATAGCTTCTTGTCATCTGGTTGTTTCCGGCACAAACAAAAACAGAATGGAAGCTTTATGTGATATTTTTTTTAAAAAGCAAACTGTTCTGCATATGTTACAGTGATACAAAAAAAATATTTACTCCTAAGGCTGCGGTTCCAGTCATGTTCAGTGATGAAGCTACAAAAAAGCTCTACAACAGAGAGTCCCAGAAATAATAATATAATAAAATGGACAACTGAGGTAAGCAAAGAGGGGAAGTTGAAACGTGGGTGCCGTGTGATTATTGATTGAAGAGTTCCCTGAGGACAGCAACAGACAATAGTAGAGCTCCAATGGAAACCGCTACCTGGGATTCAGTTACACTGGCGACACACTTTATTCGAGCTCGGCTAGTCCCACGAATTCGGGTATACCCGGGTGTATTGAGGTTTGTGACTGTTTTCTGCCCGAGTGCATTGAGGTATTTTCCAGGCAGGGATTGAAGCATTTTATTCCCTCTGGCTGCAATACTGCACAGTATATATATATATATATACTGCATTACAATTCATGAATTTATGCCATCTGGTAGACACGCGAAGCATTGCAGCCTATTAAATCCTAATCATTATCATTTAACAGATCAGCCGCCCGTCAGCCAGGCATGAACCCAGGCTGGGAAGGCAAACACAACGGGGCTTGTCAGAGGTGAGGAGCGGCGCATTCCAGGTATCTGCCAGGTACATACTGGGTATTTGCTCGAATAAAGTGTGTCGGTGCAGTATAATAGAGAAACAATGTAAGTACCTCTATAGATCCCTCTCGTAGCGCTCCTTATTCTGTCCTCAGCCGTCCTGCTGGCAGTGTAGACGCGGTGGTCTTGGTAATCAGCTGCGCCTCTTCACATCGATCTCGTGGAGCTCCCGAGTGCCGGTAGTGCGTCAGAGCACTTCCGGTCCGTCCGGTGAACGCTCCCCTCCCTTGTTGCCGTGTGATCCACGAGGGAGAAAAATGATGAACGCCAACTCCCAATGCTGTACCTTCTGATCCTCAGTGCGTCTTACCAATCATAGAACAATGCATTGGTAAAAAAGATTGGAAATAGACCGCTAACTCCAGAAACGCACCAACAGGTCACCAAATGGAAGGGCTTAAAAACATTTATTGGAACTACATAAAAATGAAAAAAGAGACAAACAAAAAACTAATACATACAACCTCCTATGCGTTTCAGGCTCTAAGAGCCCTTTCTCAAGGGGATAGTGGGGACTGTGAGTTAATCTCATATAAGCCCCTCCTGTACAATTAACACACAGCTGGAATGGATGATCATTACATTGATTAAAAAACTTTAACACCATGTCTACCTAATCATTGGAGTGAAAGAAGTAAATGTTGTGCGTAGAGAAATAAATGCAAGACATTATATATCCATTAAGATGGTTAAATACTTAATATCGAATTCACATTAATAAATGAAGAAAAAAGTGAAATGCATGTTTCATAAACATACTATATGCCTCTTTCCAATGAAATAGTGGTAGAAACTGAAACAGGACATGACTTCATTAAAAAAAAAAAAAAAAGATATTAATGACAGAAGAATAGCCAGAGGCGATCATGTCTTATATATGACGTCAATATAAAACGATCTGTTTGTCCATAATTAACTTATTTACAGTAAATGGTACAAACATACAGAGTTATCAGCGGCTTAGTGATCTTTTTGACGTGAACAAATTAGAGATTATAGAAGCTAAAAACCACATTTTGACATAGTCATACAATAAATGATCTGAATGGGTTAATTTTTAATTATTAATTAATTCAAAGGAAATATTTCAGATCCCATTCTGTGTTCAACCCTTTTGGAATTAGTGTGTCAAGTGTAAAAATCCAGTGGGCCTCTCTGCGATAGAGTGTATTGGTTCTGTCTCCACCTCTATAGTGTACAGGAACCTGTTCTATAGCCATGCATCTAAAGTTATTGAGAGACCCATCCTGGCATACACTAAAATGTTTGGACACAGGGTGTATCTGGTCTTTTTTAAGAATAAGTCGCATATGTTCAAGTATTCTTAACTTAACCATACGTGTCGTGAGACCTATATATTTCTTTTGACATCCACAGATCAACAAATAAATCACGTATTCTGACCTGCAGTTTATGAACAGATGGATATTATAAGATCTAGTGTTGTCTATGTTCGTGAAAGATGTGGATTTTAGAACATATTGGCAAATTTTGCACCGCCCACAAGCAAAACATCCCACTAATTTAGGGAAAAATTCTTTTTTAGCAATTATTCTATTTTTCTTAATTACACTTGGTGCTACTATATTTCTTATTGTTTGTGATCTTTGGAAAACAAACTTAGGTCTGGTTGTAGTGATGCTTCTGAGTAGGGGATCGATTGTTAAAATTGACCAGCCATGACTGTGAAACGCGCGCCCGGGGGGGGGGCGGCGCGTGCACAGCGCTAACCGCGATCTGCGGTCTCCAGGAGAGAGGGAGCATGCGACGGGAGGGGGCTTGGTCAGGGATTTGTGGGGGCGTGGCCTCACGTCACGCGTCTGGTTCGCCCTCATTGGGTGAACCGCCGGTGGGGGCGTGGCCACGCCTCCGTCGCAAGGTTTAAACTCAATTTCATTGAGTTTAAAAAACCTTGCAGTACGGCGCGGCTGCACCTTCAGCGTGAAGGTGTGTACTGGGCCCTTCCCCATTGAGGGGCTGTACTTACACGCACAGTGCACACCGAGGTGTGCGCTATAGCAGTGACTGGGACCGCAGCCTAAGTATCCCGCTCTAAAACTAGAAGTCTCTATGGGGACATTTTTCTAACAAGTGTATCCACACATATAATTAAAGGAGCAATTCATGATATTTTTTTTTATTACGGTGTTTTAATGTGTTGGAACATTGGGTTTCTGGAGCTGAACACCATTCATTTCAGCTCTGGGGACCCCTGCTTCCCGAGCTACTTACCTCCAAAGGGTGTGCAGGTATATCTGCAAAGTTTAGGCTCCAGCATCATGTGGGCCAATAGGAAGTTGAACCTGATGACGTCACAGCTTTCTATTAGTCCGCAAAGGGCTGGAGCTTTAAAACTATGCCATTATGTGAACCGTGCTAGCCGAGCCCAGCGGCTACCGGGACCCCCATACGGAGGTAAGTATCACCAGAAGCAGAGGCTCTCCATAGCTGAAATTAATGGGGTTTGGGTCCGGAGACCCCCTGTTAAAATCCTACCATATGTTTTAAAAAATCGCTTGGATTGTGTCTTTAAGACATTTTTGTTCTCCTTCAAGTTGCTTCAAAAGTAAAATATTCAAAGGGGCACATTTGGAGCAAATTGCGTCATTTATATACAAGTTGCAGCAATGTATCTAGGTTTTTACTCCTTATTGTGCACCAGCTTGTGATTAGATATGTACACAGATGGTGCTATAAATGTCACTTTTTAACACAACGTTTATTATAGAAGCAATCACCTTTTAACTAACACACAATTATTTTTTATTTGAGCACAAGTTTTATTTACAACGTAAAGGCACGGCGATGGGGACTAGTTTTGCCAACTCTTATGCTAATTTATTTATGGGGTGGTTGGAAGCACATTTTATTTATAGCAGCACTAACCCCTTTAGAAACAATATTATTATTTATAAACGTTTTATTGATGATTTAATTTTGATTTGGAAGGGGGATATAGGCACGTTACAATCTTTTTTTACATATGTTAACAATAACACTTATGATTTAAAATTCACTCACGTTTATAATATTCAACAAATTAAATTTCTGGACCTTCTATTATATATCGATATTCATCAACAAATCCAAACCAATTCCTTTAGAAAGGAGAATTCACGGAACTCCTTTCTTAGGGCAGATAGTTGCCACCCACGCCCTTTGATCTCGGGGATCCCTAGGGGACAGTTCCTCAGATTGAGAAGGAATTGCTCCACTAGAGAGCGTTTCCTATCTCAATCTGGGGAATTGAAGGATAGATTTATTGAAAGGGGTTATGAACGAAATTCTTTACAAACCACACTGGATGAGATTTTATGTTTGGAGAGAAAGACCCTTTTGAGCTCCGGTAACTCGGGGATGAAATCGAGGGATAGGAGTAAAAATGCTAAGAAAACAGATCCCATACGTGACAGTGCCAATAGTGAGAATATACCATTCTTTATTTCACAATACAGTAGAAGTAGCAATCAGATTAGGACAATCCTACGCAGACATTGGAATATATTGCAAATGGATCCCACACTGAACGACTACTGTATCTCCAAACGGGTCCAAAGTGTGTCTTTAAGAGAGCCAAGACAATAGCAGGTTTTGTGTTCCCTAGTGACATCTTCAAATGTCAAGTGACATCTTCATGATCGAAAAAGAAAGGAATTTTTTTACTAAGGGTTGCTATCACTGTGGAGCCTGTAATGTGTGTAGATACATGGCACCTTCCCAGTGTTTCTTATCCCACAGTCCACAAAAGAAATTTAAGATTAACAGTTTCTTGAATTGTAACTCTAAGTTTGTTATATATTTACTCTCATGTGGCTGTGGGATGAGATACATAGGTAGAACTACAAGGATGCTAAGATTAAGGATACAAGAGCACATTAGGCTTATAAAGAAAGGTGATTTGTCACACCCTGTGGCGAAACATTTTACTGAGTGTAATAAAGGAGAAATTGAGAACTTTAGCTTTTTAGCTATTGACAAAGTTATACCTAGAGAGCCTCATGGTATTAACATAGAGTGGAATCTCATACATTTCTTGGGAGAATAAAATTGTTATTGTTATTTCCATATCTGTTATTACTACTTACGAACACACCTTCTCCAATTGCCTCAATAAAGTTAAAGGATATATTTTGAATATGAATATGAAAAATTCTTAAGGATTTAAAAACCAAAAAGGGACCTTTTGCATATTTGGCATATTTTGGACATTTGGCATATTTTGCATATCTTGCATATCTTGCATATATTGATTTATAATCTAGACTAATATGTCTGTTGTAATGGTTTATGAATAAAACTAATAACTGATCCTTTATGTACCTGAAAGTTAAATGGCATCTTCCTTTCTACTCTCTACCTTCTATACTAAAAAAAGTAAAAGATTATGTCAACATTTGTGTATTATAACATGATATTTCTATGTATGATGTTTTTATGTTTAACCAATCTTTTCTCTCTACGGTATATATATTTTTTGGAAATCATCATATGTTTGTTTATACTATATTATACTATGTTCTTTCTCCTAACAACAAGGACATCGTGGTTGATTGGATTCTGTAAGAGATATTATAATGAAATTAATAATGAATACACAAGTAATGGATAAAGGATATATTTCTTTTATTATATGAAATAAATGCATTTACTAACCAGTTTCTATTGAGATTTAGGTATGTCTGTTGACAATTTTAATTAATATCATATATGATCAACAATGTGATTAATGATAATAGGAGATATTTTAATAATATAATAAAATGTGTGTATTAGATCATATTATGTATACCAGGTTTTCTACCCAGCAACAGGTGATGACGTGGGGGCGTGCTTGCCCCTTGTGGCATGTTCCCATTGGCTCTTGGGGCCTTATGTGGGAGTTCACTTTCCCCATGACTCACTGAGTCCCAATGCAGGAGGAGGTCTAGTCTGATGCCTACCGGGGAGTTACCTATGGCGATGACGCGGCGAACGGAATCTTCCATCTCCGCGCTCACCATGGGATTAATTGGCAGACCACAGACAATGTAGTGCTCCCTCCATGAGCATTGCAGGAGCAGGGGAGGATGGTGAGCCTGTTCTCCGGGTACATGACGCTACGGGAGACATAGGGGCCGTCCCGATGGGCTGGTGACGTCATCATGCATTGTGGGCTTGTCTATGTCATCACCTTTTGGCGCGAAAACGGGAATTAAGATTTTTGTATATAGGGTAGTAATGTTTGTCACAGTATATGCTCCTTGATAAAGTGTTTTCTACACGAAACGCGTAGGAGGTTGTTCACCTCCATTTTTAAGATGGCTCAATAAAGAAGATTTTTTTATTCATACATTTGGGACCCATTCTTGGCTGTGCACCAGCTTTTTTCCTGTTTGTCTTTGAAGATTTGTCTCATCTCATCCCACTTGGCTGCACGCCTATCAGGATTTTGGACTAAAGGGGCATCTGTGAGGATCATTTATTATTCTCTTCAATACACATTGTGAGTCCAGGATCCATCCCAATGAGGGTTTGACTGGGTTTCACAGCCCTTATCTTACCCTTCAGGGATCATTGGTCTATCTGGGGACTTTACTACAAGCATCAATCAGAATATCCCCCTGTCCTATCCTGTTTATTTGTATATCACCTATACCATCATATTGAAAGGATCCAGCGTTGGAGCACCTTTGTCACTTTTATCTTTATATTGTACTACGAGGAAGGTAGCGGGATGCGTTAACCCCTTCACAACCATAGCAGTGGGAACCGCTATGGCAATGAAGGGATTAACCACTCCCGCTACCCACCCGAGAGGCTTAACCACCCATCCTTGGGGCAACTACTCCCTTCATCCAATCCCTTTACCCCAATAAACATTTTTAAAAAACACAACAACACTACTACCCACCTCCTCTACCCCAACAACTCCCCCCAACATACACAGTACAATAATGGGCAAAACTACTATTATCCATATATGGATTGTGATGGTAGGAGGTAGTTGGTCTTTATAATAAAGGTGAAGCTTGACTTGTTACCCCTGAGAACCATGGTCCCTGGCAGCTAAGTAAGTACCCTAATCCAGGGACACTAATATATATCCCAAACCTGCCTGTTGTGTGTTTTACCTTTTCCCCTTTCCCAATAAACATGAGACTTTGGGAGTGTGAGCTTAAGGTGGGATTTTTGGGTAAAAATGTTTTTGTCTTGTTTGCATGAGTTCTGGGGACAAAGTTACCGATAGTCCCGTAATTCTCCCCGATGTATAGGCGTGATTTGCAGGTATGCAAGGTGAATTACACAGTGTCCCCCAGAATCTTGGTTTTCAAGCCCAAGTATCACAGACCCATTTTCCACACTTATATAAGGTTCCCCAAGAAGTATGAGTTTATTTATATAGTGTTTTAATGTTTTATACTGTATGTATTGTCTATACAGTCAGCCCGGGCATCTGCATAGGTGCTGGGATTTCTGCATAGACATCGGAGTTCAAAGGAAAGAGAGGATGTCCAGAGGTGAGAAAACCATCTGGTAAGCGGGGAAGGGCGAAGTGCCAGATCCGGAGAACAAGGAGCACCCAGCTGGGGCACATTTTGGACTGCCAGATCTGGTGGAGCTGGGGGAAGATGCTGCTGGTAGGTGCGTTTCCCATTGGCCGATTCATATTTCCCGCCCACCCGGCTCTTCGATATTGATGGCTTCCTGAGGTGTTTTGAGACTCAGTGCCCCCCCCCTTCCCTGTTGAGCGGGAGGGCACAGGAAGCATTCCAGCGATCAAGCAGGAGGATGGTGAGGCCTATGAGTATGTTAAGCCCTCTTGCTGAGACGGTACCAGGCCAGAGACCTACCGGGAGCAGTTCAGGTCTGAGGACAAGACCTCCCGGGACACTTATTTTGAATTCATGGCGGGGCTACTACACGCAAGTAACCGGTGGGTAGAGGGTGCAAGGCTCTCACCCACAAAGAACTGCTCGATTTGCTGATCAGGGAGCAGTTTTACCAAAAGTACTTGCCAGAAGTACATGAGTGGGTGATTGACCACATGCCAGCTAACCACGAGGAAGCTGCTAACAGGGGGCCAATGAGTATGTTACCACCCGACCACAGTATCGAAAGCGGGTCCTGTTTCCTACAGCAGCACTCGCCAACTTGGTGAGCAAGCCATCAGATCAGCTCTCTGCTACCCTGACCTGGAGGACAAAGTCTTCTGCCTGGGTGAGTGCAGACAAGCCGGCTGAGTTTTTACATGAGCGCCAGTTCTAGCAAAGTAACTGGACAGGGCATCTGAAGCCAGATTGCCCTGACTGTCCACTCTCCAATAACCCCACTCCGGGCAACGTACTCCATCTGCAAAGCCATTTGCCTACATGGGAATGGCACCTACTTGTACAGAGGCACAGCATGCCACCGTGCAGCAAGTGCAGCAGTGAAACCAGGCAGCGTTCAAGCAGCTACCAGTGGGACAGCGGAGGAGACAGATGGGCAACAAGTTGCAGCAGTCGAGCTGCAGGTGAATGATGTTCGGAGAAAGCATTTGCGTTCAGTGACCATCGGAGATCGCAAGGTCCCGGTCAGGGGAAGCCTTCCGAAGCAGGTGCCCTGAGGTCAAATAAATGACCTGTTTGAGTCTAGTTTTCACCCCAAAACCCCCAGTAAGTGTGTATTATTTCTGTATTTTGTATATTCTTTGTGTGTCCGCGGGTTTCACCCAAATATACTAATTTTATTCCACTACCTCGTTTTGCCTAGTGAATGATCCCAGAAAGGTAAAAAGTGTTAAAAGTGCTGGTCTTCTGTGACATGGATATGGATATTATTGGCACAGTGTACATCATGCCATATAATATGGGCATGATTAGCCATTATGGCAGTCAATAAGCAACCTAAAAAAACAATCAACAAAAATAAACAAGAATTAAAAAAACAAACACAAGAAAAACCCAGGAATTAAACAAAGGAGACACCAAAAATACAAGAATTAAACAAAGTAAACAACAAAATCCAGAATTTAAAAAAATCACACAAAATAAAGAAGAAAAAAAACAAATCAACAAAAATACACAAGACTTAAAACAAATGGTCATCAAAAATACATTTCAATGAAATAAAACCAAGCATTTGACAAAACATTCATTACTTGTCACTGTGTTTATCGATAGCCCTAATGGGGACACATTGGCAGTCTATGGGCAAGCAGGAAAATAAAAAAATTAAAAATACAATCAAAATACCTGAAAAACAAAAATTCCATACAATCACTTTTTTTCTTACCTTTTAGATGTCTTCACCCTCTGATTCCCGATACATCTGGAAGCTCTCGATCCGTGACGCAATGATCCTCAACTTCCGGTAGCTTCTTCTTTTCTTCTTTCTTCAATCTTCTGTATTTGTAATCCATTAAATCCATATGGTGGTGTTGTCTCATTGTCTTCTTAAACTCAAATGAGACGGGACAGGCTTTATATAAGGCCTGTGACAGCACATTTGAGTGTCAGATGGCAGATTGAGTGTCAATCCGATTGGATGCTGTACCATGTGATAGTTTTTTTTTTAAGGATGTGACATCTTCAAGGGAGGTATGTCACATCCTTAAAACAAAATGGCTGCCATCACAGGGTACTACAACTAATCGGATTGTCCCCATCCGATTGTTTGAAGTACCATGTAACATGTTCCATTTTTTTACAAGGATGTGACATCATCTTTTTTATTTTTTTCAAATATTTTTATTAGGCAGGTAATATACATACAGAGGACAATATACATAGCCTAATACAGAAACATTTTTGTATTTTTTGGAGGGGAAAGATGGCAAAACCTGTTGCCAGAAGCTGGTGGCCTTCCGAAAAAGGAGAGGCCATGAAAAAAGAAAGAGGGGGGGGTAGAAAGGAGGGTGGGGGGGGTGGTGTGTCTACCCTGGTCACTGATGTGACATTATCTTTAAGGGATGTCACATCCTTTAAAAAAAATGTTTGCCATCACATGGTACTAGAACCAATCGGAATGTGAAATATACCACGTGGTTGCCTATTGATTACCTAATCATTCCCATAATATATGGCATGATGTAACACTGTGCCAATCAATGGGTAGGGGGTGGGAGTAGTTGCCCTGGGGAGGGTGGTTAGGCTGCGCGGGTGGGTATCGGGGGAGGGAGGTTAACCCTTAATTACTACAGTGGTTACTAACCGCTAAGGAAATTAAGGGATTAGTGGACATTAGTTTGTTTTTTGATTGTACTGTTGTTGCCCACGTAGGACATGATGTGGAGGACGGTGATATGGAAAGCCTTCATCCGGGCGGCGCTAAGTAGAAGTTTTATTTACTTTAAACTGGCTGGATAATGTTTTATTTTTAATGAGCAACCTAGCTATTATCCATATCTGGATAATAGTAATTTTGCACACTACTGTAATGAAATGGTTGTTGCGGGTAGAGGGCGTGCCCATTCATTCCCATTGGGGTTATAGCCAGTAAACCCACCCACAGACAGCTTTTTCGACCTGTGGGTGGGTTTACTGGCTGTGCATCTTAACCCAGGCAGTGCTCAAAGCTGTGAAATGCAGCCAGCATAAGCTTACAGGGGACCATGTTATATGGTTTTGAAGCAAAGGTGGCACTGTGTGCTCATTTGCATGTCATTTCCCAGAATCCCTTGCTACAGTGTAAGCACCGTGTGCTGGGTGATAATGCTGAAAGTGAGGGTTGCAGACCTGTCTAGGACATGGAAATGAGCATACAGTAGTATTTTCATTTTATATATATATATATATATATATATATATATTTATATATATCTATATATAATAAAACTGAAAAGTGTTTGATTGTTAGTATCCGCCCGCCCCCCCACGACACTCATTGGCCAAGAGGTACGCTCCACTATGACACACACACACACACACACATTGGTCCCTCGGTCCACTCGCCCATGGTCCGCCTCCCCCACGACTCTCATTGGCCAAGAGCTACACTGACATCACTGAAACACCTACTCCACTGTCACACACTCACACTGACAGACCATACTCCCTGAGACTGTCATATGAGACTATCACCCCTGCAGAGTCACACACTTTGGTAAGTTTAATCCATCTCAATATCACCCCTGTCTACATTTTCACCTTCCCGCCTGCTCCACACTCCCCCTGGCTTCCCTCCGCCTGCTGTACACTCCCTTTAACCACTGTCCTCCACACCCTGCCGCCGCACCAATGCCCTCCACACCCTGCCGCCGCACCTAAAACCGTCCTCCACACCCTGCCACCGCACCTCCAACTGCCCTCCACACCGCCACACATTCCCCCTCCACACTCCCTTCATGGACGCCTCACCACTTCCCTCCACACCCTGCCGCCGCACCTCAAACCGCCCTCCACACCTTGCCCTTCCCGCCTGCTCCACACTCCCCCTGGCTTCCCTCCACCTGCTGCACACTCACTTTAACCAGCGCCCTCCACACCCTGCCGCCACACCTCAAACCGCCCTCCACACCCTGCCGCCGCACCTCCAACCACCCTCCACACCGCCACACATTCCCCCTCCACTCTCCCTTCACGGACGCCGCACCACTGCCCTCCACAACCTGCGCCGCACCTCACCTCTCCTCTGACCGCTACACACTACCCCACTTCAATAAAAAAATTCACCCTTCATTAATTTGCCTTGGCCACTTCACATAAAATGTCCGCCTAACACAAATGTACAGATGAATCCAAAATCAGCATTTTCAAAATGTCCGTCTTCCCCGCACCTCAAACCGCCCTCCACACATGCTGCTGCACCTCCAACCGCCCTCCACACTGCCACACATTCCCCCTCTACACTCCCTTCACGGACGCCGCACCACCGCCCTCCACACCCTGCCGCCGCACCAATGCCCTCCACAACCTGCCGCCGCACCTCAAACCGCCCTCCACACCGCCACACATTCCCCGTCCACACTCCCTTCACGGACGCCGCACCACCGCCCTCCACACCCTGCCTCCGCACCTCCAACCGCCACACATTCCCCCTCCACACTCCCTTGACGGGACACCTCCAACCGTTACATACTACCCCACTTCAATAAAAAATTTCACCCTTCACCTCTTCAATAAAAAATGTCACCCTTCATTAATTTGCCTTGGCCACTTTACATAGTTAAAATGGCTGCCTAACACAAATGTACTGTTCAATCCCAAATCAGCATTTTGAAAATGTCTGCCTTCCTGCGCCCACCTTCACCTAATAAAATTTTTACAGTTCACAAAATGTCCGCCTTCCCGCGCCCACCTTCACCTAATAAAATTTTTACAGTTCACAAAATGTCTGCCTTCCCGCACAGCTACAAACAAAATGTCCGCCTTTGGCCCCTTAACATACTGAACACTCCCTGCCACCTTTCAACCTTTCTGAAATAATAAAAGCCTTCCTTCACCCCAGCTCACCACTCAATAAAATATAAACATTCTCCTCCACATCAACGCTGTTCCGTCTGCGCTCCGCATGCCCGGCAGCTACTGTTACATTTCAGCCTTTCCAAAATGAGCTTTTTCAAAATGTCCGTCTTCCCGCACCCACCTTCACCTAATAAACATTTCACAGTTCGCAAAATGTCCGCCTTCCCGCGCATCTACAAACAAAATGTCCGCCTTTGCATGAACACTCCCTGCCACCTTAGAACGTTTGTTAAATAATAAAAGCCTTCCTTCACCCCAGCTCACCACTCAATAAAATATAAACCATTCTCCTCTGCATCAACGCAGTTCCATCTGCGCTCCGGACGCCCGCTACTGATGTCCGTCTGCGTTTCCTCAGCGCTCCACTCCCTGAGCTTACCCTGTGTGCGCTCCGCACGCCCGCTACTGATGTCCGTCTGCGTTTCCTCAGCGCTCCACTCCCTCAGCTTACCCTGTCTGCGCTCCGCACGGCCGCTACTGATGTCCGTCTGCGTTTCATCAGCGCTTCACACCACACCTTACCTCAAAACTAAGTTTTCATCAGTCTCCAATAAAATGTATCTTAACACTCCCTCTTATAGTTTGCACAAATACTTCATTGACCCCCCACCCCCAACTCCTCTTTTTAGCCCATCACCCAACCTCATTTTTACCCCACAACCCCCCCTACTCTTTTTAGCCCCCCTCCTCTTTTTACCCCACACGCCCTACTCTTTTAACCCCCCCACCCACCCAAATATTTTTTACCACCACCCCCCTCCTTTACCCCCCCATCCCCCCTCCTCTTTTTTCATACTCATTAACCTCCTCTTTTTTAACCCCCACACACCCTCATATTTTTTACCCCCCACCCCCTCATATTTTTTTAACCCCCCCACCACCCCTCCTCTTTTTTCCCCCACCACCCCCTCCTCTTCCCCCCCCCACCACCCCCCATCTCTTTTTCACCCACAACCCCCCCTCCTCTTTTTAACCCCCACATGCCTCCTCCTCTTTTCACCCCCCCACACCCCCCTCCTCTTTTTAACCCCCACACCCTCCCTCCTCTTTTTACCCCCCCACACCCCCGCACACCCCCTCTCTTTTTACCCCCCAACCCGCTCCTCTTTTCACCCCCCCACACCCCCTCCTCTTTTTAGCCCCCCACACCCTCCCTCCTCTATTTAACCCCCACCCCCCTCTCTTTTTACCCCCCAACCCCCTCTCTTTTTACCCCCCAACCCCTCCTCTTTTTAACCCCCACCCCCCCTCTCTTTTTACCCCCCCCACCCCCTCCTCTTTTTACCCCCCTTCCTCTTTTCCCCCCCCACCCACCCTCCTTTCCCCCCACCCCCTTCTTTCCCCATACCCCCTCCTCTTTTTACCCCCCCACACCCTCCCTCCTCTTTTTAACCCCCACCCCCCCTCTCTTTTTACCCCCCAACCCCCTCCTCTTTTTAACCCCCCCCTCTCTTTTTACCCCCCCCCCACCCCTCCTCTTTTTACCCCCCCTTCCTCTTTCCCCCCCCACCCACCCTCCTTTCCCCCCACCCCCTTCTTTCCCCCCACCCCCTTCTTTCCCCCCACCCCCCTTCTCTTTTTTCACCCCACCACCCTCCTATTTTTCACCCCACCACCATCATCTTTTTCCCACCACCCCCCCTCCTCCTCTTTTTCCCCACACTCCTCTTTTTCACCCCACTCCTCTTTTTCCCACCAACACACCCTCCTCTTTTTAACCCTCCTGTACCCCGCTCTTAACACCCACCCTCTACACCCCCCTAACCCTCCCGTACCCCACTCACTCATATAGTGATGCCCACACCATGTTGCAGTCTCTTTTAGTCCCAATGTATGGCAGTGAACACTGTAATTCTCTATATGGGGTTTATTTACAGGGATTAAATTATACACCAACAGGCCCACTGTCTCTTTAAGTCAAACAAAACATAAAATAAACTCCTACTCCTCTTAGGAGACTAACTATACATTCAGCTTCAAACCCTTTCTAACGACAGCTGGCCAACTATACTGGTTCCCAGCTTTTAACATGCCCTAGCATATGCAACAATCTATATAGTCTATGCACACAGCAATAAAGGGGTTTGCTTATCTGTAAATCCAGGTTTTGAGCAGACTTCCCCGCTTCAGTGCGTCCTTGCGGCCTTTCCTCCTAGGGGAACTCAGCCCCACGTCAGCTCAGAGAAACTCTCCTCTCAGGGATAGGACACCCTGCTTCAGCATGGTCTGTCGTCTTTCCTGCTTTCCTCTAGGATTCAAACCTAGGCAGTCCCAGCAGACTACGCGATCAACATCCAGCGGCTCCAAGGAACTGTGCCAGCTTTACTTGCTGGGGAGCACTCCTCTGTCCCCCTCTCCGGGGCAGCAATCTCTCACTCTGTGACTCTCAGCATGGCAGCTTCTCTGTAGTCACTTCCGGACTATTAAAAAGTCCATGAGGAATCAGAAGTTCATTCTGATTAATTATGCAGCAGCAGCAGCATTAGCCATTCCAAGGAGGATTAACTCTCTGTGAGCTGGAAAAGTCCCATAGCTGCCCTATTCCAGCACCTAGATGCCAGTTATTGGTATCATAATATATATAACCACTGTTCGACAAATCACCCAAAAATCTACTAGCCCAACCAAAAAATCTAATCGCCCCTTGTCCCGCCCCTAGCCCCGCCCCTAGTCCCGACCCCGCTTTAAAATAAAACACATTTAATAAATTCCTAGTCAGAACAACATTTTTTTTGACATAAATGTATTTATTGTATTACATTATACTACAATTAGTCGTGTGTGTGTGTGTGTGTATGCCGGATCTTACCTGATCTGCAGTCCCTCAATGTCCAGGTATTCCACATTCCAATATACATTGGAGGGGATGTGTTCCCTACCTGTCTTCTGGGTTAGGAGGGGTTCCGATGTCTTCCATGTGATGCTTGAGTCAGATTTGGAAGAGAGCAGTATAGGTTATTTCGATGTAGTATAGGGCAGTTAAGATATATAGGGTAAATAAGGTATCCAGAGTGTGAGAGAGAGACAGTGGGTGAGAGAGAGAGAGAGAGAGAGACACACACACACACACACACACACAGAGCAGCAAACAAACAGAGAGAGAGAGAGAGACACACACACACAGAGAGAGAGAGAGAGAGAGAGACACAGAGAGAGAGAGAGAATCAGAGAGAGAGACACACAGAGAGAGACACAGAAAGAAAGAGAGAGACACAGAGAGAAAGAGAGAGACACAGAGAGAAAGAGAGAGACACACAGAGAGAAAGAGAGAGACACACCGAGAAAGAGAGAGACACGCCGAGAAAGAGAGAGACACGCCGAGAAAGAGAGAGACACACCGAGAAAGAGAGAGACACACCGAGAAAGAGAGAGACACACCGAGAAAGAGAGAGACACACAGAGAAAGAGAGAGACACACAGAGAAAGAGAGAGACACACAGAGAAAGAGAGAGACACACCGAGAAAGAGAGAGACACACCGAGAAAGAGAGAGACACACTGAGAAAGAGAGAGACACACCGAGAAAGAGAGAGACACACCGAGAAAGAGAGAGACAATGAGAGACACAGAGAGATTGAGAGACAAAGACAGAGAGAGTGCGACAGGGAGAGGGTGAGGGTGACAGGGTGAGGGTGACACAGGGAGAGAGCGACAGGGAAAGGGTGACACAGGGAGAGGGTGACACAGGGAGAGGGTGACACAGGGAGAGGGTGCCACAGGGAGACGGTGCCACAGGGAGACGGTGCCACAGGGAGAGGGTGACACAGGGAGAGGGTGACACAGGGAGAGGGTGACACACTCACAGACACACACACACAAACACTCAGACACACACACTCACAGACTCTCTCACACACACTCACAGACACACACTCACAGACTCACACAAACACTCAGACACAAACACTCACAGACTCAAACACACACACACTCACACTCACAGACGACACTCACAGATGACACACAGACGACACACACAGATGACAGACGACACACACACACTCACACACATACACTCACACACACAGACACTCACAGACACTCACAGACAAACACACACTCAGACACACAAACACACACACACCCACCCACACTCACAGACACACACATCCACACACAGACACACACACACAGACACTCACACAAACACTCACAGACACTCACAGACAAACACACACTCAGACACACAAACACACCCACCCACCCACACTCACAGACACACACATCCACACACAGACACACACACCCACACTCACAGACACACACACACACAGACACTCACACACAGAAACTCACACACAGACACTCACACACCCACACCCACAGACACACTCACTCACAGACACACAAACACTCAGACACAAACACTCACAGACTCAAACACACACACTCACAGACACACACTCACAGACTCACACAAACACTCAGACACAAACACTCACAGACGACACTCACACACACAGACAGACAGACACACACAGACAAACACACACACACACACACACACACAGACACTCACAGACAAACACACACACACACACACACACACACACTCAGACACACACATCCACACTCACAGACACACACACTCATAGACACACACTCACAGACACACACTCACACATAGACACTCACACACACCCACACACACACAAACATACTCACCCACACTCACTCACAGACACACAAACACTCAGACACACCCACCCACACTCACAGACACACAAACACACACACACACAAACACACAAACACTCACAGACACACACTCAGGGTGGGTGACTGGGTTTGTATTCATTGGAAGGGAGGGGGCCTACCTGTTCCTCCAGGGCCTGCTTGTCCTCCACATGCTTCTCCACATGCCAGGGGATCAGGCAGGAGTTGCGGGAGGATCGGGGGTATGGGGGGGCCAGCGGGGGGATGGGGGGGCCAGCGGGAGGGTCGGGGGGCCAGTGGGGGGGTCAAGGTGCCAGCGGGAGGATCGGGGGGCCAGCGGGAGGATCGAGGGGCGAGCGGGAGGATCAGGGGGCCAGCGGGAGGGTCAAGGTGCCAGCGGGAGGATCGGGGGGCCAGCGGGGGGGTCAAGGTGCCAGCGGGAGGATCGGGGGGCCAGCGGGGGGGTCAAGGTGCCAGTGGGAGGATCGGGGGGCCAGCGGGAGGATCGAGGGGACAGCGGGAGGATCGGGGGGCCAGCGGGAGGATGGGGGGGGGCAGCGGGGGGATCGGGGGGCCAGCGGGAGGATCGGGGGGCAGCGGGAGGATCAGGGGGGGGGGGCAGCCGGACAGGCGCACGGCCGCCAACCTCCTCGATGGGAAACGTGGCAAGCCGCGCGTGCTCCCAGGCTGCAGCCAGAAGGGGGGTCAGAGGGAGGTCAGGCAGCCAGACATTCGGGCATTAGTTGCACAGGGAACGGTGGTGAGCAGGGAACAGCCGCACTGCCACACCAATCTCCCTGATGGGCATCGTGGCCGGAACTCCACGTGCCGCCCCCCCTCCAACGCGTGCATGCGCACCCCCCTCCAACGCGTGCACGCCCCTCCAACGTGTGCACGCGCACGCCCCTCCAACACGTGCGCGCGCACCCCCCTCGCGCCCAGGTTGCTTCCCTTCTTCCCTGCTCCTATTACCCTGCCCGCGCGGGTGCCAAAGGAGCGTGGGACGGAGGGGAAGCGCCTACCTTGTCATCCAGCCCTGGGCAGCAAGCGGGGTGGGGCGGGGGGGTTGCCTCTTCCTCGCGGCAGGCCAATCAGGGAGGGGAATTACTTATTTATTTAAAAAACATATATATATATTGGCGCGAGTAGGGGAAATTCATAGAGACGCAGCAGCGGCCTAAATCCACTCGCCAGCGGCCTAAATTCGCACGCCACAGGTGTGTAGTTATCATTTATTGTCGAACACTGTATATAACACACACATTCCCAGTTAGCCTAAACTCAACACCCACCACATCATATATATATATATATATATATATATATATATATATATATATATCCCATAATCCCTTGCTGCAGTGGAAGTGCTGTGTGCTGGGTTATAATGGTGGAAGACAGGGTTGCAGACCTGTCTAAGACATGCAAATGAATATACAGAAATATTTACAGTTGCTATATATATATATATAGCAACTATAAAAATTTCTATATATATATATATATATTTTTTTTTATATATATATATATATATATATATATATATATATATATATATATATATATTTATATATATTTATATATATATATATATATTTTTTTTTTTATATATATATATATATTTTTATATATATATATATATATATATATATATATATATATATATATATATACACAAAGACAAAAACAAACTAGAGTAGCGCCTTAGTGTATTGGATTATAATTTAGAAAAGCTGTGTCAGATAAGATTGGATTGTAGGGCTATACTGACCAATGGATACCTAGAGACGATGACAATTTAATATAGCAGCTGATCTAAACTATGAACTAAAACACACAAAAAATTATTTTAAAATATATCAAATATACATGTATATGAGAATAAAAAATGTATAATGTATATAAAAAATATATTTGTATAGAATCAGTCCATAGATTAGAGTCCACAGATAGTAATCCACTGGAGTCTTGCTGCTTGAATATAAGGATCGCCAAACCCACAAAGATATCTGTAAAAAACAAGAAAAAACAGGCGCACTCCTAGTGTATTAAAGTATAAAAATAATTTATAGGACTGAAACAAATAAACAAAAAGCACTCACAAACAGAGTTCAATATAAAGCATGTATGAGATATACTCAATCGCCAGAGAGCTGTATGGATCCACGCCAAACGTTCCGTTGGTAACAAGATGCCTCCTCTGCTGTATCCAGTGGTTCAACAGGATGTGTGGGTAACCTGGAGACCGGATGGTGTCATCACTCTGTGTCCCACAGAAAGACTTCCTCCAGCTACAACTCCTTCTGTTGGTACTGCTCACCACAGGAACTTGCAGACAATCACAGTTCAGTGAAAAATTGGCAGTCCATTCACTGCTCTCAACAGCCACAAATCGTCTCTCGTGTTCGTGTGTAATAAAATCAGATGCTACACTCGCCGCTCTAGGAAACGCCATACGCGTTTCATCGTGAATTACTTCGTTTATATTTATATATATATATATATATATATATATATAAATATATATATATATATATACATATGTATACAGAGTACTGTGGGAGACGAACTCTCGCGAGAATCGGAGCCGGAGCACGTGATGCGGAAGGACTCCGATACAACAACTGTGCAGTGAACCGGCGTCTGTGAGACACTAGTGTGAGAGACTCACTTTAAACTCTCAACTGCCCAAATTCGATTCAGTACATGTGAGTGGGATACCAATCGCTGTTTTTTAGATAGATTTTTATTAAAGGTTTTACAATATATCATTTTTCCTCTATTACTTCCCTCCCGTTCCCCTTCCCCCCCCCCCTCCCTGTGTGAGATCCATCCCGTGGAAAGATGCCCTCCAGCAGCGGAATGATGATGATGCTGCAGTAGCTGTTTGAAGTACCGTGTGCAGCCTGATAATAGAGAACACACCGGGAAATTAAAGATCACCAGCAGCAGAGTTCCTGAGCCCCATTGTGGATTAAAGGCTATTAATTGCTGACCAAGTGTAAGTGCATATCTTACCACCTAAGTCCTGTTTGCTCTGATATACTGCCCTATGATGTTTTTCTCCCATTTCTTTCTGTCCCTGCAAATTTGCGCCTAGGTCAATTCTTCTCTATATACAAATTTGCGGCAGGTGTGGAGCCGTGGACCTAAGTGGCAGCATTTTGTAGGGTTAGTGTTTTTAGGGGTTAAATTACCTCTCGGTTGACTGATTGGCCAGGTGTATTGTTTATTTACTTTGCATCTAACTAAGAGTTTTGTTTTGCGCTGTTGTATCTTGCTGTTTTATATATATATATATATATATATATATATATGTCAAAAGGAGTTCTGAGCGTGGCAAATGTATACAACAAAAGACGGGTGCCCAATGCTGCATCCAATTGACAAAACATATAAATGGTAATATGTATAAAGTTTAAATACGTAAATAATAATTTTTTCTTGGTTATTTAGTTAAACCCTTTGGCCAAAGCGTCATAAGTCTGTATACCAACGTCAAGGTATAATCAAATTTGCAGGTCCTAACACTAAACTGTGAACCTTTCCTTTTGCCTCTGTATGAGGGGAAACAACCACAGTGAGTCCTGTCCATTCAGCAAAATGTATTATTTATTTATTTATAAAATATTTTACCAGGAAGTAATACATTGAGAGTTACCTCTCGTTTTCAAGTATGTCCTGGGCACAGAGTAAAACAAATAATACATGGTTACAAGTACAGTTACATAAATGAACAAGGTATACATTATATACAAGACATTGTGTGCACAGTTAAAGAAAATGTATATTATGAGCGTATGAAACAGTTACAGACCAGATTAAAGTGTGAGACAGCCTTAGATTTGAAAGAACTTAAGCTGGTGGTGGATATGAGAGTCTCTGGTAGGTTGTTCCAGTTTTGGGGTGCACGGAAGGAGAAGGAGGAACGTCCGGATACTTTGTTGAGCCTTGGGACCATGAATAGTCTTTTGGAGTCTGATCTCAGGTGATAGGTGCTGCATGTGGTAGTGGTGAGGGTGAGACAGGAAAGGTGAACTTTGCGCCTAGACTCTAGTAATGACCAATCTAGTTCTTTGAGCATTTCGCAGTGATGTGTGTTATAGTTGCATTGGAGAACAAAATGACAAATTGAATTGTAGAGGGTGTCAAGTTTGCTAAGGTGGGTTTGAGGAGCCGAGCCATACACTACCGACACGTTTAAATCGAGCAGGGCTAGTTCCGCAAGCCGGGGGATGCCCCGGCTTGCTAGCCCCACTCCCTCGGCGTGCCGCGCGTCACCGATGCGCGGTCACGCGTCATCGGGTGTCAGCGCCCCCTGCACGCGCGTCCAGGGCTCCCCGAGGGAGCCCTGGTGTCCCGCGATGTGGGGGACGGCGGCAGGGGGTTCCGGGGGACCCGGCGGACCTGGCAGCAGTAGGGAGAGCGCCCCGATCGGAGGGCGCTCTTCCGCTGCTTTGGCACGCGCCCGGCACCCTCCGGCGCGCGCCAGGATACTGCTGCGGCCGAGAACGGGCAAATGCTCTAATAAACTCGGCCGCAGCAGTATACTATGTCTCCATAGTCAATAATTGGCATTAGCATCTGCTGTGCAATACGCTTTCTGACCAGGAGACTTAGGGAGGATTTGTTCCTGTAAAGTACCCCTAGTTTGGCATAGGTTTTGGTTGTCAGGGTATCAATGTGCATCCCGAATGTTAAGTGGGAGTCAAACCATAAGCCCAGGTATTTAAAACTAGTGACAGGTGTTAGGGTGGTGTTAGCGTTGGTTCTCATCAGGAGCTCAGTCACTGGAAGCTTTACAAATTTAGTCTTGGTCCCAAATACCATTGTTACAGTCTTGTCAGTGTTTAAAAACAGTTTGTTTTGGGAAATCCAGTTTTCGAGTCTCAAAAAGTCAGACTGAAGTATGTGTTGAAGGTCAGAGAGGCTATGGCTGTGTGCATATAGGATTGTGTCATCTGCATACACGTGTATTGAGGCTTCCTTACAAGCTGTGGGAAGATCATTAATGAACACTGAGAAGAGTAGGGGCCCCAGAACAGAGCCTTGCGGGACACCACAGGTGATATCCAGGGGGTTGGAGTTAGAGCCTGAGATGGACACATGTTGGGATCTTCCTGATAGGTAGGACTGAAACCAGTTTAAAGCATGTTTCCCTATTCCAGAGCTCTGGAGTTTGTTAAGCAGGATAACATGATCAACTGTGTCAAAAGCCTTTGCAAAATCTAGGAATACTGCACCAGTGAGTTGTCCCCGTTCCATTCCACACTGGATTTCATTGCAAACTTTTAGCAGGGTAGTCACGGTGGAGTGTTTGGGATGAAACCCAGACTGGAATTGGCTAGGGAAATGTGTCTTGGTGTAGAAATCGCTTAATTGGGAGTGGACACATTTTTCCATAACTTTGGATAGAATTGGGAGAAGTGAGATTGGCCTGTAGTTTGAGACAGTGTTTTTGTCCCCACTTTTGAAGATTGGGACAACTCTGGCAGTTTTCCAGGTCTTAGGGATATGGCCTGCAGACAGGATAGAGTTGACTATGGACGCAATTGGTTTGGCAATGGCTGGGGCACCAAGTCGTAGGAACCTAGATTGTAGTAAGTCGAGTCCACATTGGTTGGTTAGTTTTAGTTTGAAGAGCGCGTGTGTAATCTCCTCTTCAGATACTGGGCCAAATTGAAAATTGTGGGCAGTGTTGGGAGGGGGTGGGACTGTAGGGATACTCCCAGGATGAGATTCATGTTTGGGGTTTGTGCTGCGTTTCGCTAATAAGTTAGTGGCACACCCCACAAAGTAATCATTGAATGCATTTGCAATGTCAGTGGGGTTTGTCAGAGTAATATC